>NC_090836.1:57713654-58016684 GCF_028021215.1 Eschrichtius robustus | reverse complement strand
AAGACTTTGATGAAATTTCTCCCACTGCAAGCTGGGGAGAGTTTGCTGTTGGCTGGGGCGGGTGACCTGTGGGCTCAAGGACCAGCAAGGGAACTAGGGAAGTGCAGAAGTGTCTCACACAGTGACCCACTTTCCAGCTGTGACCTTGGAGAGTCGCTTCCCCATAGAAGCTTTATTTTTCATAACCCCTAACTATAAAACAATCCAACTGTTCAACCACAGTACAATGGATAAATAAACTGCAAATTTTATATAATGGAATACTACACGGCAATAAAAAGGAATGAACTTCTGCTGCATGCAACATGGATGAAGCCCATAGTTAGAGCCTTGATTAAAAGAAGCCTAAGACAAAAGAGTACATGCTATAAGTACATAGTGCATGATTCTATTTATATGAGGTTCAAGAATTGATTATAGATGTCAGATTAATAGTAACTTTTGAGGGATTGTTGACTAATGAGGGCATGAGGGAACCTCATGGGGTGACAGAAATATTCTATATCTCGATCTGAGTGTAGACTTCTGTAAAAATTAATTGGACTGAACACTTTAAAAATGTTTTTTGTTTTTTACTGTATGTAAGTTATACTTAAATTTTAAAAAGTATCCATTTTGTTCTCTTCATACAGAAAGACCTTGGTAGGATTTCTCCAGGGCCATAGCGAATGCTACCAGAACCATTTTGGTCCTTTCCCTTGCAGTACTCAAATATACCAATCTGACACCACAACTCTCTTCTGAATACTGCTTCTAAACATTTTGGCTTGATGAAATCAAATGAACAGATAATAGTAGGACTGTCCCTTGAGTCTTGTCTGGAGCGGTGGACTGGGCAGGGAGTAGTATTTTGGTGTTTGGCAACATGGCATGCAGGTGCGTTAGTTAGTTGGCGTGTTAGTTAGCTCAGAGCCTGTCTTGGCTAGAACTATACTGGCATCTCTACATTTCTCTTCCTCTGGTTTTTGACAGGAGAATGCTTTGTGCAAGGAGGTAATCAAGGGGTTCTGGAGGCCAGTAGGACTCTTCTTCATCTTCAGTGCCTTTCCCTAAGGAGCTAAGTTTGTGCAATAGCTAAGTGCACCCAGAGGTACATAATCTCCCCTCACATTCCATCTCTGCTGGGTCCTTCCTCCGTGCCATGTCATGTCCTGGACAGGCGCTTGTTATGAGTTTCCAGGCCCTGGCAAGATTTAGCTTTTCTTTGTGAACCTTAGGGTGGGCCCTTTTAATTAATCTCCAAAGCATCTGGATCCTGTTTCTCAACACAGGTTAAATAACTAAGCTTCTTGAGCCCCTCTATCTAAGCTCCATGAGAATGAAAGAGTGAACTGCTTTCTGAGGGATTTGTCTCAGCTCCATAATATCTTCCTTATATGAGTTGACAAGGTGCTGGGTTCCATTCCCAGGACTGGAAGTCACCACAGAGTGGGGGATTGTTTTAATTTCTGAAATGGGATCAAGCAGAAGCTTGTGTGAAATATCTCTGAGAGGAAGTTGAAGATTTTCGCCTCTCTGTTTTTGATAGCCTTGTGTTTGCCACTCCCTGCACCCTCTCTGCCTTCTCGCTCATTTCCTCTGTGTCCTTTCTCTGAGGCACACTTCCTACTTTTAAGCTGAACTTTGCTAATGATTCTCTCCCATCAGTTGTATCTCCTAACACCCTTTCCTGTGGCATCACTTTTCTCATAGGAGAGCTAGACCAGACCACCCCATACTCGGCAAACCTCTTTTATTTCCCCTCCTCTACTCTGTGTCCTTTTCACAGTTTGACTACAGAGAGTTTTGAGAGCCATTTACATTGACACCTTCATTTATTTAAATCAAGACATGTTTTGTGAGAAACACACAATCTGTTTTTCATTTTAACCAAAATTCACCAGCAAGATTTGTTAGATGACCTTTGTGTGCCTTCCAGTTTGTTTGAGTGTTTGATTGTTTGTTTATTTACTTATATTGAAGTATAGTTGATTTACAATATTGTGTTAGTTTCAGGTGTATGGCAAAGTGATTCAGTTTTATATATATATGCATATATATATATTTCAGATTATATATATATATTTCAGATTATTTTCCATTGTAGGTTGTTACAAGATATTGAATATCTTGTATATATTCCTGTGCTATATAGTAAATCCTTGTTGCTTATCTTTTTTTTTTTTTAAAGGTTTTAAAATTTATTTATTTTTGGCTGTGTTGGGTCTTCGTTTCTGTGCGAGGGCCTTCTCCAGTTGCGGCGAGCGAGGGCCAATCTTCATCGCAGTGCACGGGCCTCTCACTGTCGCGGCCTCTCCTGTTGTGGAGCACAGGCTCCAGACACGCAGGCTCAGTAGCTGTGGCTCACGGGCTTAGTTGCTCTGCGGCATGTGGGATCTTCCCAGACCAGGGCTCGAACCCATGTCCCCTGCATTGGCAGGCAGATTCCCAACCACTGCACCACCAGGGAAGCCCCTGCTTATCTATTTTATATATAGTAGTTTGTATCTGTTAATCCCATACCCCTAATTTATCTCTCCCCTCTCCCTTCCCACTTTGGTAATCATAAGTTTGTTTTCTATATCTGTGAGTCTGTTTCTGTTTTGTATATAGATTCATTTGTATTACTTTTTAGACATAATATATAAGTGATATCATATAATATTTGTCTTTGACTTACTTCACTAAGTATAATATTCTCTAGGTCCATCCATATTGCGGCAAATGGCAATATTTCATTCTTTTTTTATGGCCAAGTAATATTCCATTCTCTCTGTCTATATATATGCCACATATCCTTAAGTCAATTGTCCATTGATGGACACTTCGATTGCTTCCATATCTTGGCTGTTGTAACTAGTGCTGCTGTGACCATTGGGGTGCATGTATGTTTTTGAATTAGAATTTTTTGTCTTTTCCAGATATATGCTGAGGAGTGGGATCGCTGGATCATATAGTAGTTCTATTTTTAGTTTTTTAAGGAACCTCCATACAGTTTTCCATAGTGGCAGCACCAATTTACATTCCCACCAATAATGTAGGAGGGTTTCCTTCTCTCCACACTCTCTAAGGAGTGTTTTTATGTCAGTTCTTTATCACTGGAAAATTTCCATGTCATTGACTTTTTTTTTTTGATTTGGAAATTTCGAACAAATACAACAGTATGATGAACTCCCATGGACCCATCATCCAACTTTAACAATTATCTATAATTTGTCAATCTTGTTTTATTTATCCACATTTTCCTTTTCTGCAGCGTTTTAAAGCAAATCCCAGATACCATTTCATTTCCTTGTCCATATTTCAATGTATTCACTGAACTTTAACATTTACAACGAAACCCAAAGATAGAAGGTATAAGAAAACCATTAAAAATGTTCATAAAACTGTCCATTTTTATTGGTAAGTTTGTTTGGAAATGTAAAGAGCTGATTTATTTATAGGATAACAAAATTTCATTGAGTTTCATATTCTTGCAGAGCCTCAGAGATAGGAATTCATGATAAAAGGCATCTATTTTTCAACTAGCATTTATTCTTAGTGTTTCCCAGATATATCCACTTACCACATGTTCCTACCTTTCTTGAGGCCCATGGACGGGAACCAAAAATTGACACTTCAAATAATAAGTGGGAGGGAAGATGGCCATCATACACTGTAGTCTGTGGTTTACAACCAGTAGGGCAACTTATTTAGAAGTCTAAAATATCTTCGTTTTTGAAACGTCAAGCTCACCCAGTGCCAAATGGTTATTTGATGTTACAGCATTCAAACAAACCAGAGACAGTGGGAGGCACCATGCATCAGTAGGTCAGAAACAAAGAATAATGAAGATAGCTTTTCTGTAGGGTATTTTCTCATTTCTCAGCTCTTCTGTGCTTCCTTTTCCAATTGAGGTGACTTGTTTATTAAGCAGGTCTGGGGTCCCAGAATGAAAGCCTTGTTAGCTTAGATTCTTCTGAGTTCTGTGAAGAGAGCCAGAGAGGTCTCAAAGGTTTCTACTGGAAAAAATGTTTTACTCTGTGTGAATTCTTTCCTCTTGGAATGAATTTGTTAGCTGGAAGCTGGGAGTTGGGCACTGGCTTGCCTCATTACAGCTCTTCCTTTGAGGCAGGGGTAGTAGAGAATGACCCTTATTCATAAGAAGTCTCAGGCCAATGGCAGAGGGTTGTGGATTCGGCTTACAATATGTAACAATGGCAGTCCCAATACGCATATATGGGAGGGGCTTCAAAGCCAATCATCTGAGGGTTTGTCTCAAAATTGTGTTCGTCTAGTGCTTTATGTAAAGCGTTGGAAGTGTCAGCTGTTCATATCAGAGACTGGGGCACAGATAGATTTCTGGGGGGCAGTGGAGAGCTTGAAGGCTTCCTGCTTCCTGTCTACATGTGAGGGGAATCCCATCATCTCTTCTTTCTACCTGGGTTTCAAACTTTCTCCCAGTTGTTCTCTCCCAGAAGTCTTAGATGAGCTTTGCCTATGAGTGAAGCCACAGAGAGGGATGACCACTATTACCATTACTTTTAATTTACATGTATACTGCTTATTTCCAATAGTTTGAGGCAGCCCAGAATAGCCAGTTGTCCTCAGCTGATGCTCTGGACATTGAATTGTAATCTATGTGCATAGGTGTCATTGATAGAGCTAATTCAGGATCACTCAGCACTCACAAGATGTATTTTCTTTGATTTAGGGTTCTTTGAAGGATCAGAAGGGTCTATCTTATTTGCCATTCTTCTTTCTAGATTCTCTACCAGGGAGGTCATCATCTGAAAGCAGAGGTTTTTATCCTGAGAATGGGCATCGGGAGGGTCTATGGATCTCCTGAAACTGCAGGCAGAATTTATTGGGTAAGGAGTATTTCAGGAGAATTCACATTTTGTTTTTTCATTAGATTCTCAAATGATTCCATCCCACCAAAAGGTTAGGTTTTGCTCTTTGTTATCAAGGTTTCTAGGTGGAATTTAGGAAAAACTCAGAAATTCTGCCTTCTCTTCCTTCAGTGTTTAGTCAGCATTGTCCCATTACCCTGGACAATCTGAAAAGTGAGTCATCTGTGTTCGAACCCAGCTTTTCCATTTGATTGTTAGAGTGATAGGAATCCTAAAAGGTCCTTCTTGTTAACTTTATCAGAAAAGCCACGTACCAGCTGTGAAAAGCTGAATTTGATTCTCTCCCAAGGTCTTGTCAAAAACTCTCGGTGAGCCCACTTTCAGAGGCACTGCACTTGAATTTAATGACAGAATGTCTACTTGATGTAGGTGAACTGCAAAAGTTGGTTCACTTCATCCCTTTTATGATCCATGGAAAACAAACATGTTGTATTTTTAGCAGTATGGTCAGGCGAACTCATTCCAACTGTCATTTTCTGTAAATGTTGAATTCTCTTTTACCAAATACAGACATAGTGAGTATGCCAGCAATGTCCTTGACCTACTTGGGCAGAAGGACAGCGTTTTAAAAATTATCCACGATAATGTTCACCTCCATGGATATAAATAATGGAGAAGTAAGTATTATTAGAGATGACAACTTTTAACTATAGAAAAGGCCTTTCATCTGAAAAGCTGAAATACAGGGATATGCTATTAGTGCCATTACAAAGTTATATAATTTGTCTTTAGAGTAGGTATAGTAAAACCTAGGCTTTCAGATTTCCAATTCTGCCTTGATGTGTTTTTGTTTTTAAATTTTCTGCTTCATATTTTTTGTTTTTGTTGTTGTTGAACTCTGAATATAAAAAGGACACTTGATTGCCATCCTTATGAACATCTTTTCAAAAAGTAACTTCAGCACTTGCAATCAAAAACCTCTAAAACCTTGGAAAACTGCTGTTCACAAACCTTTAGTGGGTCATGAAATCAATTTACAGTGTTGCAACATGGATTTATTTTTTAATGAAATAGTAGAATACAAAATATCAGAGGGCATCATATATAGTAAGTATAAGTATTATTTTATGAAATTTTCGTTTAAGTTATTTATGTGTCTGTGTTTTGGTGGTGGTGTGATATATGTTTAACAGCTGGCTCTCTGGGAAAACCTGTGTGTGTGTGTATGTTCATAAATCTATTATAAATTACTGATATAAAGTTTGTATCACTTGCAATTTACAAATAATAATATACATACTCTTTGTTGTGAATTTCATGTAGCCAACTGATTTTCACAGAATGCTTTCACTGAGTTTTGCCTAACTTTTGTATCCATAGTCAACCTGCTGTTGCAATTTAACTCTAATTAGACAAAATCAGCTATGAATAAATGCTTGATTTCTATCTGATTCAGCAAAGAAGTCACTCACATTACTGATGAATGAGTGTCTTCTACTATGAATGTTAATTGATATTTTCATTTACATTAATAAGATGAAACTGAAACTAGGAAGGTATGTCAGAACTTCACTAGTTCATTGATCACATGAGTAAATCTTTATTAAATCAGATCATAACTTTCAAATACTTGTAAAATATTTCTTCAATTTTTTTGTTGCTACTCACAATGTAGCAGCTGCAGACACTTCAAAATTTAATCTGCCTAATGAATGTTTTCTCTATCACTTTCATAAGTAGACTGTCAACAAAACAATAAATCAAGCCATGATTTAGAGTGTTTGCCAATTTCTGTGGTGTAAGTATTCCCACCATGGCTATCTCAAGCCACCACAGTGACATCACAAGACACAGAGTTGGAAAGAAGTACTTAGCACATCATTACATGGTATTTCTACCATACACATGCTGGAGACATAACCTCATGGGCAGAGAGAATAGTAAAATGTAGTAAAACAATTAGAAAGTGATGAGTCTTGAGTATTTATTGTCTTTGTTTTTAATAGAATTTATTTAACTACATATTTATATAATTTAATTTTTTAAAATTTTGCACATAGCTTTTTAAATTTAATTATTTAGTGCTGGCATATTTCTCTATTTGCATGCAAGGACTCACCTCACTGATTTTAAGGTTGCCTGGGATGACGCCGTGTGGGTGGCCCATCCATCATGTATTTAACTGGTCCCCATGAATGGGCATGAAGGTAATTTCCAAGTTTTTTGCAATCTTAGACAATGATACAAAATCTATACATTTTTGCGCAATTGTCTGGGCACGTTTGCACGGTAAATTCCTACAAGTGAAATCAATGATTGGATGCATCTAATGTTCTGATGGATATTTTCCAGTTGACTTTCCCACCCACCAGGTATGAGAAAGCCTGCTTCTCACACGCCCACGACACTGGCTGGTATCACACTTTTTAATCTTTTTTTTTTAAACATCTTTATTGGAGTATAATTGCTTTACAATGGTGTGTTAGTTTCTGATTTATAACAAAGTGAATCAGCTATACATATACATATGTCCCCATGTCTCTTCCCTCTTGCGTCTCCTTCCCTCCCACCCTCCCTATCCCACCCCTCTAGGTGGTCAAAAAGCACCGAGCTGATCTCCCTGTGCTATGCAGCTGCTTCCCACTAGCTATGTATTTTATATTTGGTAGTGTATATATGTCCATGCCACTCTCTCACTTCGTCCCAGCTTACCCTTCCCCCTCCCCATATCCTCAAGTCCATTCTCTAGTAGGTCTGTGTCTTTATTCCCGTCTTGCCCCTATGTTCTTCATGACTTTTTTTTTTTTTTTAGATTCCATATATATGTGTTAGCATACAGTATTTGTTTTTCTCTTTCTGACTTACTTCACTCTGTATGACAGACTCTAGGTCCATCCACCTCACTACAAATACCTCCATTTCATTTCTTTTTATGGCTGAGTAATATTCCATTGTATATATGTGCCATGTCTTCTTTATCCATTCATCTGTTGATAGACACTTAGGTTGCTTCCTTGTGCTGGCTATTGTAAATAGAACTGCAATGAACATTTTGGTACATGACTCTTTAAATTATGGTTTTCTCAGGGTATATGCCCAGTAGTGGGACTGCTGGGTCATATGGTAGTTTTATTTTTAGTTTTTTAAGGAACTTCCATACTGTTCTGCATAGTGGCTGTATCAATTTACATTCCCACTAACAGTGCAAGAGGGTTCCCTTTTCTCCACACCCTCTCCAGCATTTATTGTTTGTAGATTTTTTGATGATGGCCATTCTGACCAGTGTGAGATGATATCTCATTGTAGTTTTGATTTGCATTTCTCTAATGATTAATGATGTTGAGCATTCTTTCATGTGTCTGTTGGCAATCTGTACATCTTCTTTGGAGAAATGTCTGTTTAGTTCTTCTGCCCATTTTTGGATTGGGTTGTTTGCTTTTTTAATATTGAGCTGCATGAGCTGCTTGTAAATTTTGGAGATTAAGCCTTTGTCAGTTGCTTCATTTGCAGATATCTTCTTCCATTCTGAGGGTTGTCCATTCATCTTCTTTATGGTTTCCTTTGCTGTGCAAAAGCTTTGAAGTTTCATTAGGTCCCATTTGTTTATTTTTGTTTTTATTTCCATTTCTCTAGGAGGTGGGTCAAAAAGGATCTTGCTGTGACTTATGTCATAGAGTGTTCTGCCTATGTTTTCCTCTAAGAGTTTGATAGTGTCTGGCCTTACATTTAGGTCTTTAATCCATTTTGAGTTTATTTTTGTGTATGGTGTTAGGGAGTGTTCTAATTTCATTCTTTTACATGTAGCTGTCCCATTTTCCCAGCACCACTTGTTGAAGAGGCTGTCTTTTCTCCATTGTATATTCTTGCCTCCTTTATCAAAGATAAGGTGACCATAGGTGCGTGGGTTTATCTCTGGGCTTTCTATCCTGCTCCATTGATCTATATTTCTGTTTTTGTGCCAGTACCATACTGTCTTGATCACTGTAGCTTTGTAGTATAGTCTGAAGTCAGGGAGCCTGATTCCTCCAGCTCCATTTTTCTTTCTCAAGATTGCTTTGGCTATTCGGGGTCTTTTGTGTTTCCATACAAATTGTGAAAATTTTTGTTCTTGTTCTGTGAAAAATGCCATTGGTAGTTTGATAGGGATTGTATTGAATCTGTACATTGCTTTGGGTAGTATAGTCATTTTCACAATGTTGATTCTTCCAATCCAAGAACATGGTATATCTCTCCATCTGTTGGTATCATCTTTGATTTCTTTCATCAGTGTCTTATAGTTTTCTGCATACAGGTCTTTTGTTTCCTTAGGTAGGTTTATTCCTAGGTATTTTATTCTTATTGTTGCAGTGGTAAATGGGAGTGTTTCCTTAATTTCTCGTTCAGATTTTTCATCATTAGTGTAGAGGAATGCAAGAGATTTCTGTGCATTAATTTTGTATACTGCTACTCTACCAAATTCATTGGTTAGCTCTAGTAGTTTTCTGATAGCATCTTTAAGATTCTCTATATATAGTATCATGTCATCTGCAAACAGTGACAGCTTTACTTCTTCTTTTCCGATTTGGATTCCTTTTATTTCTTTTTCTTCTCTGATTGCTGTGGTTAAAACTTCCAAAACTATGTTGAATAATAGTGGTGAGAGTGGGCAACCTTGTCTTGTTCCTGATCTTAGTGGAAATGGTTTCAGTTTTTCACCATTGAGGACAATGTTGGCTGTGGGTTTGTCATATATGGCCTTTATTATGTTGAGGAAAGTTCCCTCTGTGCCTGCTTTCTGGAGGGTTTTTATCATAAATGGGTGTTGAATTTTGTCAAGAGCTTTCTCTGCATCTATTGAGATGATCTATGGTTTTTCTCCTTCAATTTGTTAATATGGTGTATCACATTGATTAATTTGCGTATATTGAAGGATCCTTGCATTCCTGGGATAAACTCCACTTAATCATGGTGTATGATCCTTTTAATGTGCTGTTCGATTCTGTTTGCTAGTATTTTGTTGAGGATTTTTGCATCTGTGTTCATCAGTGATATTGGCCTATAGTTTTCTTTCTTTGTAACATCTTTGTCTGGTTTTGGCATCAGGGTGATGGTGGCCTCGTAGAATGAGTTTGGGAGTGTTCCTCCTTCTGCTATAGTTTGGAAGAGTTTGAGAAGGGTAGGTGTTAGCTCTTCTCTTAATGTTTGATAGAATTCACTTGTGAAGCCATCTGGTCCTGGGCTTTTGTTTGTTGGAAGATTTTAAATCACAGTTTCAATTTCAGTGCTTGTGACTGGTCTGTTCATATTTTCTATTTCTTCCTGGTTCAGTCTCAGGAGGTTGTGCATTTCTAAGAATTTGTCCATTTCCTCCAGGTTGTCCATTTTATTGGCATATAGTTGCCTGTAGTAATCTCTCATGATCCTGTGTATTTCTGCAGTGTCAGTTGTTACTTCTCCTTTTTCATTTCTAATTCTGTTAATTTGAGTCTTCTCCCTTTTCTTCTTGATGAGTCTGGCTAATGGTTTATCAATTTTGTTTATCTTCTGAAAGAACCAGCTTTTAGTTTTATTGATGTTTGCTATCGTTTCCTTTATTTCTTTTTCATTTATTTCTGATCTTATCTTTATGATTTCTTTCCTTCTGCTAACTTTGGGGTTTTTTGTTCTTCTTTCTCTAATTGCTTTAGGTTTAAGGTTAGGTTGTTTATTTGAGATGTTTCTTGTTTCTTAAGGTAGGATTGTTATAAACTTCCCTCTTAGAACTGCTTTTGCTGCATCCCATCGGTTTTGGGTCGTCATGTTTTCATTGTCATTTGTTTCTAGGTATTTTTTGATTTTCTCTTTGATTTCTTCAGTGATCTCTTGGTTCTTAAGTAGTGTATTGTTTAGCCTCCATGTGTTTGTATTTTTCACAGATATTTTCCTGTAATTGATATCTAGTCTCATAGAGTTGTGGTTGGAAGATACTTGATACAATTTCAATTTTCTTAAATTTACCAAGGCTTGATTTGTGACCCAAGATATGATCTATCCTGGAGAATGTTCCATGAGCACTTGAGAAGTATGTGTATTCTGTTGTTTTTGGATGGAATGTCCTATAAATACCAATTAAGTCCATCTTGTTTAATGTATCATTTAAAGCTTGTGTTTCCTTATTTATTTTCATTTTGGATGATCTGTCCATTGATGAAAGTGGGGTTTTAGAGTCCCCTACTATGATTGTGTTACTGTCGATTTCCCCTTTTATGGCTGTTGGTATTTGCCTTATGTATTGAGGTGTTCCTATGTTGGGTGCATAAGTATTTACAATTGTTATATCTTATTCTTGGATTGATCCCTTGATCATTATATAGTGTCTTTCTTTGTCTCTTGTAATAGTCTTTGTTTTAAAGACTATTTTGTCTGCTATGAGAATTGCTACTCCAGCTTTCTTTTGATTTACATTTGCATGGAATATCTTTTTCCATCCCCTCACTTTCAGTCTGTATGTGTCCCTAGGTCTGAAGTGGGTCTCTTGTAGACAGCATATATATGGGTCTTGTTTTTGTATCCATTCAGCCAGTCTATGTCTTTTGGTTGGAGCATTTAATCTATTTACATTTAAGGTAATTATCGATATGTAGGTTCCTATGACCATTTTCTTAATTGTTTTGGGTTTGTTATTGTAGGTCTTTTCCTTCTCTTGTGTTTTTCCTGCCTAGAGAAGTTCCTTTAACATTTGTTGTAAAGCTGGTTTGGTGGTGCTGAATTCTCCTAACTTTTGCTTGTCTGTAAAGATTTTAATTTCTCCGTCAAATCTGAATGAGATCCTTGCTGGGTAGAGTAATCTTGGTTGTAGGTTTTTCTCCTTCATCACTTTAATATTTTATTTATTTATTTTATTTATTTATTTATGACTGTGTTGGGTCTCTTAGTTTTCGTGTGAGGGCTTTCTCCAGTTGCGGCAAGTGGGGGCCACTCTTCATCGCGGTGCGGGGGCCGCTCTTCATCGCGGCACGCGGGCCCCTCACTATCGCGGCCCTTCCCGCTGCGGGGCACAGGCTCCAGACGCGCAGGCTCAGCAGTCGTGGCTCACGGGCCCAGTCGCTCCGCGGCATGTGGGATCCTCCCAGACCAGGGCTCGAGCCCGTGTCCCCTGCATTAGCAGGCAGACTCCCAACCACTGCGCCACCAGGGAAGCCCTCCTTCATCACTTTAAATATGTCCTGCCACTCCCTTCTGGCTTGCAGAGTTTCTGCTGAAAGATTAGCTGTTAACCTTATGGGGAGTCCCTGGTATGTTATTTGTTGCTTTTCCCTTGATGCTTTTATTATTTTGTCTTTGTATTTAATTTTTGGTAGTTTGATTAATATGTGTCTTGGCGTGTTTCTCCTTGGATTTATCCTGTATGGGACTCTCTGTGCTTCCTGGACTCGATTAACTATTTCCTTTCCCATATTAGGGAAGTTTTCAACTATAATCTCTTCAAATATTTTCTCAGTCCCTTTCTTTTTCTCTTCTTCTTCTGGGACCCCTATAATTCGAATGTTGGTGCATTTAATGTTGTCCCAGAGGTCTCTGAGACTGTCCTCAATTCTTTTCATTCTTTTTTCTTTATTCTGCTCTGCAGTAGTTATTTCCACTATTTTATCTTCCAGGTCACTTATCCGTTCTTCTGCCTCAGTTATTCTGCTATTGATCCCTTCTAGAGAATTTTTAATTTCATTTATTGTGTTGTTCATCACTGTTTGTTTGCTCTTTAGTTCTTCTAGGTCCTTGTTAAACGTTTCTTGTATTTTCTCCATTCTATTTCCAAGATTTTGGATCATCTTTGCTATCATTATTCTGAATTGTTTTTCATGTAGACTGCCTGTTTCCTCTTCATTTGTTAGGTCTGGTGGGTTTTTGCCTTGCTCCTTCATCTGCTGTGTGTTTCTCTGTCTTCTCATTTTGCTTAACTTACTGTGTTTGGGGTCTCCTTTTCGCAGGCTGCAGGTTCATAGTTCCTGTTGTTTTTGGTGTCTGTCCCCAGTGGCTAAGGTTAGTTCAGTGGGTTGTGTAGGCTTCCTGTTGGAGGGGACTGGTGCCTGTGTTCTGGTGGATGAGGCTGGATCTTGTCTTTCTGGTGGGCAGGTCCACATCTGGTGGTGTGTTTTGGGGTGTCTGTGGCCTTGTTATGATTTTAGGCAGCCTCTCTGCTAATGGATGGGGTTGTGTTCCTGTCTTGCTGGTTGTTTGGCATAGGGTGTCCAGCACTGTAGCTTGCTGGTTGTTGAGTGGAGCTGGGTCTTGGCATTGAGATGGAGACCTCTGGGAGATTTTTGCCATTTGATATTACATGGAGCTGGGAGATCTCTTGTGGACTAGTGTCCTGAACTTGGTTCTCCCACCTCCGAGGCACAGCCCTGATGCCTGGCTGGAGCACCAAGAGCCTGTCATCCACATGGCTCAGAATAAAAGGGAGAAAAGAAAGAAAGAAAGAAGATAAAATAAAATAAAGTAAAATAAAATACAATAAAGTTATTAAAATAAAAGATAAAAATAATTATTAAAAAAATTTTTTAAGTAATAAAAAAAAAAAGAAAGAAAAAAAGAAGAGAGCAACCAAACCAAAAAACAAATCCACCAATGATAACAAGTGCTAAAAACTATACCAAAAAACCCCCCAAAAAACAAAAAAACGGACAAACAGAACCCTAGGACAAATGGTAAAAGCAAAGCTATACAGACAAAATCACACACAGAAGCACACACATACACACTCACAAAAAGAGAAAAAGGGGGGAAAAATATATATATCCTTGCACCCAAAGTCCACTTCCTCAGTTTGGGATGATTCATTGTCTATTCAGGTATTCCACAGATGCAGGGTACATCAAGTTGATTGTGGAGATTTAATCTGCTGCTCCTGAGGCTGCTGGGAGAAATTTCCCTTTTTCTTCCGTGTTCACATAGCTCCTGGGGTTCAGCTTTGGATTTGGCCCTGCCTGTGCGTGTAGGTCGCCTGAGGGTGTCTGTTCTTCGCTCAGACAGGACGGGGTTAAAGGAGCAGCTGATTCGGGGGCTCGGGCTCACTCAGGCTGGAGGGAGGGAGGGGTACAGATGCGGGGTGAGCCTGCGGCGGCAGAGGCCGGCGTGACGTTGCAGCAGCCTGAGGCACGCCGTGCGTTCTTCCAGGGAAGTTGTCCCTGGATCATGGGAGCCTGGCAGTGGCGGGCTTCACAGGCTCCTGGGAGGGGAGGTGTGGATAGTGACCTGTGCTTGCTCACAGGCTTCTTGGTGGCGGCAGCAGCAGCCTTAGCATCTCATGCCCGTCTCTGGGGTCTGCGCTGATAGCCCACAGCTCACGCCCGTCTCTGGAGCTCGTTTAAGCGGTGCTGTTAATCCCCTCTCCTCGCCCACCAGGAGACAAAGAGGCAAGAAAAAGTCTCTTGCCTCTTTGGCAGCTCCAGACTTTTTCCCGGACTCCCTCCCAGCCAGCTGTGGCGCACTAGCCCCCTTCAGGCTGTGTTCATGCCGCCAACGCCAGTCCACTCCCTGGGATCCAACCTCTGACGCCTGAGCCTCAGCTCCCAGCCCCCGCCTGCCCCGGCGGGTGAGCAGACAAACCTCTCGGGCTGGCGAGTGCTGGTCGGCACCGATCCTCTGGGTGGGAATCTCTCCGCTTTACCCTCCGCACCCCTGTGGCTGCGCTCTCCTCCATGGCTCCAAAGCTTCCCCTCTCTGCCCCCCGCAGTCTCCGCCCGCGAAGGGGCTTCCTAGTGTGTGGAAACCTTTCCTCCTTCACAGCTCCCTCCCACTGGTGCAGGTCCTGTCCCTATTCTTTTGTCTCTGTTTTTCCTTTTTTCTTTTGCTCTACCCAGGTACATGGGGAGTTTCTTGCCTTTTGGGAGGTCTGAGGTCTTCTGCCAGCGTTCAGTAGGTGTTTTGTAGGAGTTTTTCCACATGTAGATGCATTTCTGATGTATTTGTGGGGAGGAGGGTGATCTCTGCATCTTACTCTTCCACCATCTTGAAGCTCCTCTCTAATTTAATTTTAAATAATGACTCTGTTTAATAACCAGCTTACAAAATTTCTGAAAATATAATAATCAACTCTCTTGAGCCCACATAAACTGGCTCCAGCACACCACTGGCAGTTGTAGTTAAAAACAAGTCTGGGGCTTCCCTGGTGGTGCTGTGGTTAAGAATCCGCCTGCCATTGCAGGGGATATGGGTTTGACCCCTGTTCTGGGAAAATCCCACATGCTGTGGAGCAACTGGGCCTGTGCACCACAACTACTGAGCCTGCGTGCCACAACTACTGAAGCCCATGCGTCTAGAGCCCATGCTCTGCAACAAGAGAAGCTGCCGCAAAGAGAAGCCCACACACTGCAACGAAGAGTAGCCCCTGCTCGTCGCAACTAGAGAAAGCCCGTGCACAGCAACGAAGACCCAAAACAGCCAAAGATAAATAAATAAAATAAATAAATTTATTTAAAAAAACCATAAAACACAAGTCTGACAGGGACTTCCCTGGTGGTACAGTGGTTAAGAATCTACCTGCCAATGCAGGGGACACGGGTTCGATCCCTGGTCCAGGAAGATCCCACATGCCGCCGATCAACTGGGCCCGTGCACCACAACTACTGAGCCTGCGTGCCACAACTACTGAAGCCCATGCGCTTAGGGCCCATGCTTCGCAACAAGAGAAGCCACCGCAATGAGAAGCCCACACACTGCAAGAAAGAGTAGCTCTCGCTCTCTGTAAATAGAGAAAGCCCGCGCAGAGCAACGAAGACCCAATACAGCCAAAAATAAAAACAAAAAAACAAAAACTAACAGAAAAACCCAAGTCTAACAAATAACGCTCTAAGAACCTACCACTGGTGCTATTGCTGACTCTCTTGAGTGGCCAGGTGGTTTGACACTGAACTTCATGGAGTTATCTACATATTAGAAGAGAACTGTAAATTTGGCCATTTCCCACATTTTCCTGCATATTCTTTTGCATTTGATTCTTTAACACCTAAATTCAGATGTTTCCCTTTGTCTTCTTTTTAGTTCAGCAGAAGAATTTTACCCAAAAATTCTAGCTCAGACTACTTTTTAGGGTTTGTTTCCACAATAATTTTTTTTTTAAAGAAATTGGAAAGCCCAGTGATCTTGGTCATTTATTTATTTATTTATGGCCACGCCACGTGGCTTGTGGGATCTTTGTTCCCCGACCAGGGACTGAACCCGGGCCCTCGGTAGCAGTGTCCTAACTACTGGACCACCAGGGAATTCCCACAGTGATTTTAAATCCAGAGGGGAACTACTAGAATTCCATAAGTTTGACTTCAAAGGGGCCCTCAGTTGTGCATGGCTGTCCTATTTCCCCTCCTTTTCTCTGAGAGGACTCTTTCCTACCTTCTCCTCTTGTCCCAGACAGCCTCTCCCCTCCTCTCAAGCCAGAGGTATCAGAGGTTACCATAGTTAATATTTTGATATAGCCTTCCAGTTTTTTCTATATGGATGTATAGATGTTTAAAGGTGCTCATAATGTACAAGGATTGCTCCTATTAAAAAATAATATATTATTTGTAATTCTTTACTAAATAATAATAGCAAATATTCATTGAATATTTGCGTCTACCACTACCCTGTGTTAGTGTGTATGTTATAGAATCTCAATTTGAAATGACTGAATTTTGACTCCCCTAAACTATAGTCCAGATGGTTGATGATGTCATGGAGGCGCCAGGTCCCCTCTGTTTTTATACGCTACTCGACACAAAGTTGGCTTCATTCTTTGAGTGGTTTTTCCCTTGCTCATGGCTGCAGCAGCAATTTGCTGTGCTCCTCTGTTCATATCCAGCCATGGTCAGAGAGATTGATTATACGTAGCTTCTTTCCAGAAGATTCCAAGAAGGCTCTCCTCATGTCTCATGAGCCCAAATTGGCTGAGGTCTGTCTATCCTTGAACAACCAGTGGCGTGTGGGGTCTGGATACCACGACCAGCTCAGACTAGCAGCAAGAGGGGGCTGGATGTGGAGGAGTCACTACAGGCCTTCTCGATGGCACTCAGGTTATTTTTTAATCCTACTTTGTCACCCACTTTTCTTAATAATATCTTACGAACATTTTCAATTTTCCTTCTAAATTGTGGCTTGAAATAACTGCATTATTTGTTTATTCAGTATTTAATTGGCATCTGACCAATTATCTCACTATTTCATGGAACCTAATAGATGCAGGACTATAGTGCATATTAAAAAATAAATAATTTTTTAAACAGTAATAGTGGCTAATATCTTATGAGCATTTACTATTTGCCAGGCATTATGCCAGCAACACTGCGTACATTATTGTCAGTAACTTCCTTACTTCCCAAATCCTGACTTCAATCCTCAAGTCCCTTGAACACTTCAACTCACTCCAGGCTAGCCTCCAGCCCCACAATTCCACAGTGCGGTGTTTGACAAGGTCAGGCTCCACATTGCTAAATCCAGTGGTCACTGCTCTGTCCCCGTTCTCCTCCATCTTTGAGTAGAATTCAGCAATCTACTCTTTCCTGCAAAACTGAACTCTTGCATCTTTCAAGATCCCACACACTTCTGATTTTTCTCCTGTTCACTGGCTGCACTGTCTCAGCTTCATCTCAGGGCTTGTTGTTGCATCTCAGGGCTTGATCCTAGGCCCTTTTCTCTGTCTATCTATGGTCTCTCCCTAGGTGAATTTATCTATCATCTATTTGCTGATACTTCCCAAAGTTATATCTCCAGATGGAACATTTTTCCTCAGCTTCAGATTGTCTAATGGCCCTCCATGTCCGCATGCCTGCTGTGACACCTAGCAGACATCTCAAAGCGTTATGACCAAGGCAGAATTTTGGATTCCTCCCCCTCACTCTCCCAACTCTTCCTTCCCCAGTCTTCCTAATCTCAGTAAGTGACACCCCAAATGATCACTCAAAGTCCCATCAGAAGACAAAAATCACATCAGCTATTTGAACAGAGAATTAACTAGGTATAAAATTGTTAACTAGAAAGTTAGTATAAAGTTGCTAACTGAAAGGATAAAAAGAGGACTCTAAGGTATGGTGGAGATAGCAACTATGGTGGAAACAGCTATGGCCCTGAGGGCTGAAAACAGAGGGAAGAGACGGGAATTATTAACATTTAGAAATGTAAAGGAGGGGGACCCCTGCAGAACGGAAAGTCTGACTTCTGAGAAGGGGCTCTACTTGGCTGGCATTGCTGTCTCTCCACGGAGGGTACAATGAAGTTAGTTCTGCAAGCGCTGGAAAACTGTGACCTGGATTCAACTGCTGCTACTGGAAGGAAGAGCTGTGGCCAGTGGAAGAAACTTTGTTAGGATGACTCATTCAGAAACAGGAAGCAGAGGGGAGGAGCAAGTCCTTTCTTCCTCCTCAGCCTTGCATCTCTCCGAGCACCTGCAACTGTCAGGGCCCAGTGGAGAGCCAACTGGCCAAGCAGAAAAGTGATTTGCAGAGTTCCAGCCCCCAGTGTTTAAAGCAGAGTAGAGAAGGGGAAGTTTGGAGCGAAAGACAAGAAATAATCTCATGACTATCACAGCCGTCTGCCTGGTTGATCAAGACAAAAGCCTAGGAGTGATCACTGTTTCCTGTTTCTGTTCCTTGTATCCAATGCCTCACCACATCCTGAAAGTTCTACCTCCAAAATATCTCCTAAATCTGCTTGCTTCTCTCCATCCAGACACTGCTACCCTTTAACCCAAACCACCATTGTCAAGGGTAGATGAGTGCAGCGGTCATCCTGGTATTTCTGACTCCTGGCTTCCTGAAATGTATCTTCTCACAGCAACCTAAATGGTCTTTTCAAACATAAACACTCTAGTAGCTGCATGTAGAATAAACCCAAACTCCTCACCGTGGTCTGGGTTGCCTCTCTCTTGGTCTTCTATCACTCTAGCCACACTGGCCTTCTTTCTTTTTTGAACCTGCCAAGCTGGATCCAACCTCAGGCCTTGCTCTTGCTCTTCTCTCTGCCTGAACCTCCCCCACTCCCCCGCCCCCCCACACTCTTCACAGAACTGGCTCCTTATCATTCACACCTCAGCTCAAGTATCCCCTTCTCAGAGAGGGCTTCTCCTTTAAAGTAGTGCCCTTTCGGGGCAATTACAGTGATCTCGTTCATTTATTTGTTACAGTGGGCCCTTCTCCCCAAAGGAATGAAAGCTTGAGAGGACAGGGGCATTGCTCTATTTCTCCCTCTATCCTCAGCAGCTAGGACAAATGCCTGGCAAGTAGAAGGAACTTAATAAATGTTTGTTAAATTATGAATTTCATTTAGTTCTCAGAACAATTTTCCCCTGTTATACAGATGATGAAATAAGGGTACAGAGAGGATAAATAAAATTACCCCATGGCAGGACCAAAAAAAAATTTAACCTATATAAGTCTAACTACAGTTTAAACTCTTAATTTTAAGACTACATTTTAGCCTTTAATTTGTACGTGTAACACCTAGATTGTATGCTCCTCCAAAGAAACTATAGTTTAGATACATTTTTCTCTTTATCTCCTAAGAAAAATGTCCATTAGCTTTTCACAGTCATCTGTTCTATTGTGGAGCAGATTTTTCATTGCAACTTCTAAAAGTCATGGAGGGAATTGACAGCCAGCTTTTTTGAATGAGCAAGGTGGATTATTTTAAGAAGATAAAATTTTTCTAGATGCTGCCGTCCACGAATAGGTTTTAGGAAAGAACACCATAGGTGACGCAAATCTTCCTTTTTGAAAAGGAAAACCAAGTGTTGGATTCCAGTTAGTAAATGGAACACAATTGGTTCATCCAAGCTTTCACATCATATTTTTCTGCCGATCTAAGTTAGCTGCTCAGAGTCTAACTGATCCCCTTTCTCTGTCACAACTCTTTAGGTCACATTATGAAGTAAGAAAAAATTCTCAGATCTTGTATCACTTAAAAAAATTCAAGTTATTATGCTGGGAGGGTTTTCACAGCGGTAGAATCAGCATTATCTCAAATTTCCCATGAGTATGCCAACCATAATGAAAGGTTGCTGAGAAATACTTTATTTCCATCAAACAACCACTTTGGGGAAATGGAGCCATGGGTGTTTCCCACTGCCCCCGGTTCTAAAGCCCTTCTAAACAGGTTCATTTTAGTTCCTTAGGTATTAGCTAGAATCATACTGGAAAATCTCTACAAAATGAAATAGTAATGTGTTGCTAAATTATGGGATTATTTTCTGTGCTTTATGCATTTAAAGGATCTATATGAATTAGCCGTGAGCAAATATTTCCAGATAAGGTCTACACTCATTACCTTACCTCTTGTTAAAATGACAGTCCTTCTGATTGCTAAGATTTCCCACCAATAGATATCCAATTTACACAGCTCCTCACTTTCCAGTAATTTCTTCTACCAGAAATTGGCTTAAGAGAAGTGGCAATCGAGGAAGCCTGGGATGCATTTAATGAGACACATGACAAAATAAATTCTGTTTATGTTAGGAAGAAAATATAACATACTGAAAACATGTTGCACACGTACTGATTTCCAAATCCTATTTAAAACTTTCCTGGCCTTATGCCTAGCAGTGGCAAAAGGTATAGGATAGTAAAACTGTCTTATAATCTTCCTGCAGGACTATGCTTATCCTGAAGTTCAGTCATGGCTTGATCTTAGTGCCAATTTCCTCATCACAACATGAAAAGCCAATAACTCTGGTGTTCTCATACCCCAGTGCCAGGATTATAATAGGGTAGGCATTTTTACCTTGTTCTTATGTCTTCCTAGGAAACACTACACTGCAGGATTTCACCTTATCAGGTTGGCAAAGAATAAAAGCCTGACACTACTGAGTGTTGACAAGGATGTAGAACAATGAGAACATTCATACAATGCTGATGGAAATATAAATTGGTCAATCCCCTTGGAAATCAACTTGTCAATATTTAGAATAGTTAAAGATATACATAACCTCAGACCTAGCAAAATTACTTCTAGGAATAATGAATTTTTATGTAAGAAAACACTTATAAGAATGTTCATTACAGCCTTATTGGTAATTGTAAAAATTGGAAACAGGATAAATTTCCATCGAAAGTAGAATAAATTGTGGGGTATTTAACACAATAGGATATAGCAATGAATGAACTCATTAGCTCTGCAGTTTCAACATGGATACAGCTTTAAAATATAATGTTATAAAAAGCAAGTTGCAGAAGGATGTGTACAGTATGATACTATTTATATAACTTGTAATAGCATGCAAAACAATCATCTGTGCTGTTTATAATCATATATATCAATATATAGTATAAGAACATGAATGGGATTGGCAAACACCAATTTCAGGGTACACAGAGAAATTGGGTAGAGAATACAGGAGCTTGAAATAAATCTGTACTTCATTTCCTAAAACAAATACAAGCTCTAAAACAAATATATCAAAATGTTAAAATTTTACAGTGTTGGGCTGTGGATACATTGACATTTTGTATACTTTCTTATTTTTGAAATGTTAGGGGAAAAAAGCTATTATCTTTGTGGGTAGTTTATCTTCATTCAGTAAACAAGGGTTGAGCCTCTTCTATGAGTCAGGCACTATTTTAGCTGCTAGGAGTCAAAGAGTCCCTGTCCTCAGAGGATTTAGTATCTAGTGGAAGATGATCCTGAATGCACTCACTCTGGTCCCATGACAATTTTTACCTCTCTTATCACCTTCTGCTTCATATTATGGTTTCAGGTTTTTTGTTTTGTTTTTTTTTAATTTATTTATTTTATTTTTATTTTTGGCTGTGTTGGGTCTTCGTTTCTGTGCGAGGGCTTTCTCTAGTTGTGGCAAGCGGGGGCCACTCTTCATCGCGGTGCGCGGGCCTCTCACTATCACGGCCTCTCTTGTTGCGGAGCATAGGCTCCAGACGTGCAGGCTCAGTAGTTGTGGCTCACGGGCCCAGTTGCTCCGCGGCATGTAGGATCTTCCCAGACCAGGGCTTGAACCAGTGTCCCCTGCATTAGCAGGCAGATTCTCAACCACTGCTCCATATGGTTTCAGTTTTAATTACATCTTTCTTTCTATAGTAGTGCTATCCAATAGAACTTTCTGCATTGATCAAAATATTCTGTATCTGTGCAATCCAATATGGTAGCCATTAACCACTATGTAGCTATTAAACACTTGAAACATAGCTAGTATGACAGGGGAACTGAATTTTCAATTTTAATTAATTTAAATTTAAATAACCACATGTGGCTAGCAGCTACCATATTGGACAGCACCATTATAAGAGTTTATGCCCTTTGAGGGCAGGGACTGTGTCTTTCTCATCTTTATAGCCCCACCTCAAGTCCTGCCTTCACCCCCAGGGCACCTGACCAGATACTGTATCTCATACAAGACATTTGATAAATATCTGTTAAATCGAATCCTCGGAATTGAGTCCTTTCAGTGCCATTAACTAGCATGTGCCCCAAGGAAATTCCCTTAATCTCTGTATATTCATTTACCTATTGATCAAACATGAACTATACACCAATTCTGTTCCAAGCTGAGGGGATATAAATATAAATAAAACATAGTCCCCTTCCTTGAGGAATTCATAATCTTGCCTGGGCAATAGTTCATTCAGACATAAAATGAGAGGATTAATCCTGAGGACTTCTAAATTCTCTTCCAGCCCTAACATTCTATAAATACATTCACTGAATTGTTCATCTGTGCCTATGTTCACTTTCAGAGTTTATGCAAATAGGCAATAAATCAATAAAATGAAGATATCTAAACCCATCAAGAGCCCTTTGATCTCATTCCTTTATTCATTTTACAAATATTTACTGAATATCATTTATGGATGTTTTGATTGCCTCTTCTTTACTCCATTGGTGAGGGAGGGATTCTTGCCTTAGGATTATGGGGATGGCCAAACACACAATACCCGCCACTGGACACAAGAGCTTGAGAGCAGGTTATTAGTCACATATAGTCACAGCCCAGGCAAGAAGGACACCACAGACCAGGCAGGGCCACGCAGGGGTTTCACTTAGGAATAGAGTAAACAACCAGGTGCTGTGAAGGCAGGCTTTGTAGTCTCAAGAGGGTGAGATGCCCTCTGGTTCCTGAAGGATACTGTGATTGACTCATCTGAATGATTCCATGGGCTGGCAGGGAACACCCTAATCAGGGATAAGCCGGAACTGCGCCTGGTGCATTTGATAAGGAGGATTGTCTGGCTAGGAGACCTTATCCACGAGAGCAGAATAGGGTAGGAAATTGTAATTAGGCCATTTGAGGCCCTCCTGATTTTACCACCCATGTCAAGGCAGTATATGATGTTAAGCCTCGATTTTAGGGCTTACACCAAGTTCTATACTAGGCACCCTCATGTGCAAGATAAGAATAAGAGGTTCCTGCCCTTATGGGTCTTATGGTTTAAGTTGCAGAGACATATTGGTGGAATTAGTGGACTATAATTGTCTTTCCATCTTTCTAATTCTGCCATGGGCCCAGGGCCCAACGGAATAGAGAATGGCTCCTTTGGCCACTAGAGGGCATTTCCTGCTTTCTTCACAGGCCTCTGTTTCCCTGAGGTTTAACTACAATGGAGAGTTTTGTGCACTGATTGATTCTTAAGGTTGGTACACATCAGAGTCACCTGGGAATAAACTTTAAACAGAGGTCTACCCCCAAAGATTCTGATTCTATAAGAATAAGATTGAGCTTGGGCTTCTGTCATTTGAACATGTTTCCCAAACGATTTTGATAGATGAGCAGAGATGAACCACCAAAGAGTTCAGTGAGATAGCCTACATTCTGATTTTCAGGGGTTCCCGTTTTATTTCTTTTCTAGCTTTATTGAGATATAATTGACATATAACGTTGTGTAAGATGTACAACATGTTGATTTGATATACTTATAAAGTGATTACTGCCATTACACCTCTATCACCTCACATAATTACCATTTCTTTTTCTTTTTTTTTTTTTAACATCTTTATTGGAGTATAATTGCTGTACAATGTGGTGTTAGTTTCTGCTGTATAACAAGGTGAATCAGCTATATGTATACATATATCGCCATATCTCCTCCCTCTTGCGTCTCCCTCCCACCCTCCCTATCCTACCCCTCTAGGTGGTCGCAGAACACCGAGCTGATCTCCCTGTGCTATGTGGCTGCTTCCCACTAGCTATCTATTTTACATTTGGTAGTGTATAAATGTCAATGTTGCTCTCCACTTCGTCCCAGCTTTCCCTTCCCCCTCCCCATATCCTCAAGTCCATTCTCTACGTCTGTGTCTTTATTCCTGTCCTGTCCCTAGGTTCATCAGAACCATTTTTTTTAATAGATTCCATATATATGTGTTAGCATACGGTATTTGTTTTTCATTTTCTGACTTACTTCACTCCTTATGACAGACTCTAGGTCCATCCATCTCACTACGAATAACTCAATTTCGTTTCTTTTTATGGCAGAGTAATATTCCATTGTATATATGTGGCACATCTTCTTTATCCATTCATCTGTTGATGGACACTTAGGCTGCTTCCATGTCCTGGCTATTGTAAATAGTGCTGCAATGAACATTGTGGTACATGACTCTTTTTGAATTCAGGTTTTCTCAGGATATATGCCCAGTAGTGGGATTGCTGGGCCATATGATAGTTCTTTTTTAGTTTTTCAAGGAACCTCCATACTGTTCTGCATAGTGGCTGTATCAATTTACATTCCCACCAACACTGCAAGAGGGTTCCCTTTTCTCCACACCCTCTCCAGCATTTATTGTTTGTAGATTTTTTGATGATGGCCATTCTGGCCGGTGTGAGGTGATACCTCATTGTAGTTTTGATTTGCATTTCTCCAATGATTAGTGATGTTGAGCATCTTTTCATGTTTGTTGGCAATCTGTATAGCCTCTTTGGAGAAATGTCTGTTTAGTTCTTCTGCCCATTTTTGGATTGGGTTGTTTGTTTTTTTGATATTGAGCTGCATGAGCTGCTTGTATGCTTTGGAGATTAGTCCTTTGTCAGTTGCTTCATTTGCAACTATTTTCTCCCATTCTGAGTGTTGTCCTTTCGTCTTTTTTATGGTTTCCTTTGCTGTGCAAAAGCTTTGAAGTTTCATTAGGTACCGTTTGTTTATTTTTGTTTTTATTTCCATTTCTCTAGGAGGTGGGTCAAAAAGGATCTTGCTGTGATTTATGTCATAGAGTGTTCTGCCTGTGTTTTCCTCTAAAAGTTTGATAGTGTCTGGCCTTACATTTAGGTCTTTAATCCATTTTGAGTTTATTTTTGTGTATGGTGTTAGGAAGTGTTCTAATTTCATTCTTTTACATGTAGCTATCCAGTTTTCCCAGCACCACTTATTAAAGAGGCTGTCTTTTCTCCATTGTATATTCTGCCTCCTTTATCAAAGATAAGGTGACGATATGTGCATGGGTTTCTCTCTGGGCTTTCTATCCTGTTCCATTGATCTATATTTCTGTTTTTGTGCCAGTACCATACTGTCCTGATTACTGTAGCTTTGTAGTATAGTCTGAAGTCTGGGAGCCTGATTCCTCTAGCTCCGTTTTTCTTTCTCAAGATTGCTTTTGCTATTCGGGGTCTTTTGTGTTTCCATACAAATTGTGCAATTATTTGTTCTAGTTCTGTGAAAAATGCCATTGGTAGTTTGATAGGGATTGTATTGCATTTGTAGATTGCTTTGGGTAGTACAGTCATTTTCACAATGTTGATTCTTCCAATCTAAGAACATGGTATATCTCTCCATCTGTTGGTATCATCTTTAATTTCTTTCATCAGTGTCTTATAGTTTTCTGCATACAGGTCTTTTGTCTCCTTAGGTAGGTTTATTCCTAGGTATTTTATTCTTATTGTTGCAGTGGTAAATGGGAGTGTTTCCTTAATTTCTCGTTCAGATTTTTCATCATTAGTGTAGAGGAATGCAAGAGATTTCTGTGCATTAATTTTGTATCCTGCTACTCTACCAGATTCATTGGTTAGCTCTAGTAGTTTTCTGGTAGCATCTTTAGGATTCTCTATATATAGTATCATGTCATATGCAAACAGTGACAGCTTTACTTCTTCTTTTCCGATTTGGATTCCTTTTATTTCTTTTTCTTCTCTGATTGCTGTGGCTAACACTTCCAAAACTATGTTGAATAATAGTGGTGAGAGTGGGCAACCTTGTCTTGTTCCTGATCTTAGTGGAAATGGTTTCAGTTTTTCACCATTGAGGATGATGTTGGCTGTGGGTTTGTCATATATGGCCTTTATTATGTTGAGGTAAGTTCCCGCTATGCCTGCTTTCATGTTCCCTCTATGCCTGCTTTCTGGAGAGTTTTTATCATAAATGGGTGTTGAGTTTTGTCAAAAGCTTTTTCTGCATCTATTGAGATGATCATATGGTTTTTCTCCTTCAGTTTGTTAATATGGTGTGTCACATTGATTGATTTGTGTATATTGAAGAATCCTTGCATCCCTGGGATAAATCCCACTTGACCATGGTGTATGATCCTGTTAATGTGTTGTTGGATTCTGTTTGCTAGTATTTTGTTGAGGATTTTTGCATCTATGTTCATCAGTGATATTGGCCTGTAGTTTTCTTTTTTTGTGATATCTTTGTCTGGTTTTGGCATCAGGGTGATGGTGGCCTCATAGAATGAGTTTGGGAGTGTTCCTCCCTCTGCTATATTTTGGAAGAGTTTGAGAAGGATAGGTGTTAGCTCTTCTCTAAATGTTTGATAGAATTTGCCTGTGAAGCCATCTGGTCCTGGGCTTTTGTTTGTTGGAAGATTTTAAATCACAGTTTCGATTTCAGTGCTTTTGATTGGCCTGTTCATATTTTCTATTTCTTCCTGGTTCAGTCTTGGAAGGTTGTGCATTTCTAAGAATTTGTCCATTTCTTCCAGGTTGTCCATTTTATTGGCATATAGTTGCCTGTAGTAATCTCTCATGATCCTGTGTATTTCTGCAGTGTCAGTTGTTACTTCTCCTTTTTCATTTCTAATTCTATTGATTTGAGTCTTCTCCCTTTTCTTCTTGATGAGTCTGGCTAATGGTTTATCAATTTTGTTTATCTTCTCAAAGAACCAGCTCTTAGTTTTATTGATGTTTGCTATCGTTTCCTTCATTTCTTTTTCATTTATTTCTGATCTGATCTTTATGATTTCTTTCCTTCTGCTAATTTCTTTCCTTCTGCTAACTTTCTTTCCTTCTGCTAATGGTTTTCTTTGTTCTTCTTTCTCTAATTGCTTTAGGTGTAAGGTTAGGTTGTTTATTTGAGATTTTTCTTGTTTCTTGAGGTAGGATTGTATTGCTATAAACTTCCCTCTTAGAACTGCTTTTGGTGCATCCCATCGGTTTTGGGTCGTCGTGTTTTCATTTGTTTCTAGCTATTTTTTGATTTCATCTTTGATTTCCTCAGTGATCTCTTGGTCATTTAGTAGCATATTGTTTAGTCTCCGTGTGTTTGTTTGTTTTTTTTTTTTTTTACAGTTTTTTTCCTGTAATTGATATCTAGTCTCATAGTGTTGTGGTCAGAAAAGATACTTGATACGATTTCAATTTTCTTAAATTTACCAAGGCTTGATTTGTGACCAAAGATATGGTCTATCCTGGAGAATGTTCCATGAGCACTGGAGAAGAAAGTGTATTCTGTTGTTTTTGGATGGAATGTCCTATAAATATCAATAAGTCCATCTTGTTTAATGTATCATTTAAAGCTTGTGTTTCCTTATTTATTTTCATTTTGGATGATCTGTCCATTGGTGAAAGTGGGGTTTTAAAGTCCCCTACTATGATTGTGTTATTGTTGATTTCCCCTTTTATGGCTGTTAGCATTTGCCTTATGTATTGAGGTGCTCCTATGTTGGGTGCATAAATACTTACAATTATTATTTCTTCTTCCTGGATTGATCCCTTGATCATTATATAGTGTCCTTCTTTGTCTCTTGTAATAGTCTTTATTTTAAAGTCTGTTTTGTCTGAAATGAGAATTGCTACTCCAGCTTTCTTTTGATTTCCATTTGCATGGAATATCTTTTTCCATCCCCTCACTTTCAGTCTGTATGTGTCCCTAGGTCTGAAGTGGGTCTCTTGTAGACAGCATATGTACTGGTTTCGTTCTTGTATCCATTCAGCCAGTCTATGTCTTTTGTTTGGAGCATTTAATCCATTTACATTTAAGGTAATTATTGATATGTATGTTCCTATTACCATTTTCTTAATTGTTTTGGGTTTGTTATTGTAGGTCTTTTCCTTCTCTTGTGTTTCCTGCCTAGAGAAGTTCCTTTAGCATTTGTTGTAAAGCTGGTTTCATGGTGCTGAATCCTCTTAACTTTTGCTTATCTGTAAAGGTTTTAATTTCTCCATCGAATCTGAATGAGATCCTTGCTGCTTAGAGTAATCTTTGTTTGTAGTAATCTTTCCATCTGCCTTGCAGAGTTTCTGCTGAAAGATCAGCTGTTAACCTTATGGGGAGTCCATGGTATGTTATTTGTTGCTTTTCCCTTCATGCTTTTAATATTTTTCCTTTGTATTTAATTTTTGATAGTTCAATTAATATGTGTCTTCACGTTTTTCTCTTTGGGTTTATCCTGTATGGTACTCTCTGTGCTTCCTGGACTTGATTGACTATTTCCTTCCCCATGTTAGGGAAGTTTTCAAATATAATCTCTTCAAATATTTTCTCAGACCCTTTCTTTTTCTCTTCTTCTTCTGGGACCCCTATAATTTGAATTTTGGTGCTTTTAATATTGTCCCAGAAATCTCTGAAACTATCCTCAATTATTTTCATTCTTTTTTCTTTATTCTGCTCTGTGATAGTTATTTCCACTATTTTATTTTCCAGGTCACTTATCTGTTCTTCTGCCTCAGTTATTCTGCTATTGATTCCTTGTAGAGAATTTTAAATTTCATTCATTGTGTTGTTCATCGTTGTTTGTTTGCTCTTCAGTTCTTCTAGTCCCTTGTTAAACGTTTCTTGTCTTTTCTCCATTCTATTTCTAAGATTTTGGATCATCTTTACTATCATTACTATGAATTCTTTTTCAGATAGGTTGCCTATTTCGTCTTCATTTATTTGGTCTTGTAGGTTTTTACCTTACTCCTTCATCTGTAACATATTTTTTTGTCGTCTCTTTTTGTTTGTTTGTTTTTGATGGGTGGTGCTGTATTCCTGTCTTACTGGTTGTTTGGCCTGAGACTTCCAGCACTGAAGTTTGCAGGCAGTTGGATAGAGCTGGGTCTTGGTGCTGAGATGAGGACCTCCGGGAGGCCTCACTCCGATTGGTATTCCCTGGCGTCTGAGGTTCTCTATTAGTCCAGCAATTTGGACTCAGAGCTCCCACCACAGGAGCTTGGGCCCGACCTCCAGCCTGGGAACCAAGATCCCGCAAGCAGCTGGTTTGTCAAAAAAAACTTTAAAAGTGTGGCGGAGGCACACAGTGGGGATGAGGAGGTGTCTAAACTTCACTGTCTGAAGTGAACAGTTACGTGGAAAGGACAGCTGCTGTCACAGGGGTCCATGGTGAGGAACGGCATCTTGGCTCCCGACGAGTCCTGGAAACCCACTCTTGGCCGAACAAACACTGCTGTTGCTGGTCAGGCTCCTCGCCTCTGAAGCAGAAACCATTTCTTTCTTGTGGTGAGAACATTTAAGATCTACTCCCTTAGTAACTTTCAAGTATATAATAAAGTGTTATTAATTATAATAACCATGTTACATATTAGATCCCCAGAACTTATCCATATTGTAACTGGAAGTTTGTAACCGTTGACCAACATCTCCCCATTTCCCTCACCCCCAGCCTCTGGTAACCAATATTCTACTGTTTCTATGAGTTCAGCTTTTTAAGACTCTACATATAGGCATTAGCATATAGTCTTTGTCTTTCTCTGTCTGATTTGTTTCACTTAGCATAATGCCTGTTTAGTGCACATGCTTCTTAAGCATAATGCCCTTAGCATAAGGCTGCCCTGAGTCTGGATGCAAAAGCTGGGTTGAGATTTGAAGCAAAGTGAAGGTGGAAGATTGACTCTGTCACCAGTGCCGTGCTGTGCTTGTCGTCTGGGCTCCTAGAGCCACATGCTTGGAAATCACATCCTTTGGTTTCTAGACCAACCCCTGTGGCCCGTGGAACCTGTGTGGGTGTTGGGTGAGGGGTGGGGGGAACCAAAAGAGACAGAGGATATTATGCCTTCTTTCTTTATTTTTGTCACCAACCCTCCCCCACCTCCCTCCCAAGCCAGACACAAAATTCGTCTCTTCTTCCTCTCAAAGAAATAAATGCTCTCAAGCACTCACTTCCCCAAGTAGAAGTCAGCAGCCTGCGGACAGTTAAGCCTGAATAGATTCTAGACTCAGGTAGGGTGTCCTGCCACAAACAAATACGTGCAGGTTATCACCCTCATCCCCTGACTCATTCCCATCTCATTCGATTCGAGAAACAGGAAGCAAGGGTCCATAATGATTAGAAACAACCTGATTTTCCATCACTTGAACACTGAGTCACTGAGTCTTTAATTGTCCTCTTTCTGTTAAGGATTTATCATGCTGGTTTTGTTGTTATTGTTGCTTTGTTTTGTGAGTGAAATGGGCTCCCCATTTCAAAACCTTAAGTGCGTCCTTGAGTGATATTTTTCTAGTTGCTTGTTTTAAAATCAATGTAAATACTTGATTTTAAATATACCTTTAAAAAAGTTGAAAGGAAGACTCCAGGCAAAGAGAACCACTGAGTTATTTAAGGATTATAGACTTCCTTTCAAAGCAGTTATGCTAAATTATGAAAGATGTACTCCCTGCAAGGTAATGCGAGTTCATCTAGAAAAGGCAAGTGTTCTACTTGTAGGTAAGCTGAGAATTCATCCCTGCCCTCCGGTGGCTGTAACATACACACAAGCGCCACTACTATATTTATTAGTTGTCAGGAATTTTTTTAAAGCTCCCAGAGCTAAATTACAAATGTCCTCTTCCAACAAATGTGATTAAATAAAGGAAGATGGTATGTATATCTGGTCCTAGGGGTGGACATCAGAGCTGCTGACTGAGCATACTGGGACCTTACCTGTCCTAGGAACTGCTCGACAGCTCCTTTTTCTTTCTTCAGCCTAGCCTAGGAAGCTGATTTCCACGCCTATGTAAATGAGACATTCTTCAGTGCTGGCCCCTGAACTACTCACTTGTATCGCTCACTCTACCACACAGGCATAGAACAAGAATTCACTGAATAACAACTTGAATGAGGTTGTCTGTCCCAATGCCCAAGATATCCAACAAAATGAGAAGTATTCTCCAGAGGCGTAGGTGTGTCAGGGTGTGGACTTATAAATTACCCTCTCTTGAACTAAATGTTTAATTAGACAATCCATATCAGATCTGCCAACTGCAGGCGGTGCCCAGAAAGAATGATAACAATAATATTTATATTAAAATGATAATCTATTATGAATCTTGCCTCCCTTTTTCATAATTGTCCTCCATTTACCAAATACGTTTCTAGGCAAATCAAGCTTCTCAAGAGAGTAGGAAAAATGGTAGGCTCTTCTTGTTTTATAAAGCCAAGTCACAACTTAAACAGCTAGTAATAACAACTACCATTTTATTTAATGCCCGCGGACTACGGGACAGGCACCACGCCAGGTGGTTTACAAGCTGTATCTCATTTAACCTCCTAACAACTTTTGATGTAGGTACTATTATTTTGCCTATTTTATAGGGGGGGAAACCAAGGCTCTGAAAGGCTAAGTAACTTCCTCAAGTCACCCAATAGTAAAGGAGGATAGGGCACCCACATACAGTTGAGTAAGTCATTCACTGCACCTAGCCTTGTGATCCACTTGGTAAGCCACACACCAGCAGGGCAGCGCCTACCCAGAGGGCACACCCTTTCCTAATATAAACAAAGGCATAGTATGGGCTAGCTACTGCCCTGAAAATAGAACCTACAATCAAACCCATTAAGCTGATTCCAGATCCTACGTGCTTCATGCTATACTGCCTTGCCAAGCACATTTTCCTACCTCAAAGGGTCCCATAATGGTCACAAATATTCATTCTTTCCCACTGGCTGGACTTGGGGATGGGTGTAAGGGGAAGGATGAGTCGACAGATGCCCTAATACCTTTGGAGTAGCCTGGTTTTCAGGTGTGGTGGCATGGGTAGTGATTGGGAACAGCAGCAAAGTACAGTCTTGGAAACTGCCAGTGGCCTGACCCCTTGGAAATTTTCTTGGCCTGCTTTATGGAGGTAACCCAACCGTGGGAGTCGAGGTGGCTCTGCCTGAATGGCTGTGAGTGTCCTGATGAGAAACATCACTTCAGTGCAATGTGCCAACAGATGGGAATTCTTGGGCTGACTCCACCAGAGGCTGGCATTTTGACCTTTGGCTGGTCACTTAACCTCAGTGACTCCCATTTCTCATCCAAAAATGCAGACAATTATCACAGGTACTCAGAAGTAACACCAAAAACGTTTTAAAGCAGGCAGAATTTTTCTTTGGTGCTTACAGTCATCTGTGAGTTTCTTTCTCTCCCATTTCTCTTTCCCTGTAGCATTCCCTTCTTTCATAATATCAACTTTCCCCAAACTATCTTTATCCTAAAGAAGAGGCAAGGAAGGCTTTGCACAAAGGATTGAATCACTGTTGGGTGAATTTTAGTAGCAGATGAAGGTTTGGGGTTTTCTCAGAGCCTGTAAATCACAAAGGTCAGTAACTGAGGATTAGGCTGTCCTGGGAAAGTATTGTAAAGTACATTTTTAAAAATCACATGAATGTATCTACTTAATGGAATATTATGCAGTCATTATGAATGTTCATTCAGGAAGACTTTGAGGCAACATCAAGGAAAACTCCCAGATATAATGTGATATGTAAAAAGCAGGAGCCCAAAACATATATGTGAGATACAACTACATAAAAATTATATACATATACAGAGGGAGCCTGGAAAGTAATACAGAAAACTAAATAATTGGTTGAAGTGGTGGGATAATGAGTGGTTTTTAAATTTTTAGTGAACGTTATTATAACAATGTGAAGTATATTTAGAAATACTAACAAAGAGGAAATTTCATCCTTTTAAAAACATCTGTAGAAAAATGACCACATAGGTAAACTGAATTCTCTATTGTCATAATTTCAGGCTGATGATTTGTTTCACTTGGTACAAGATGTTTTTAAGACTTGACATTTCTGTAAATCTCTTAAGTATTGTTTTTGATGATATAAACACACTATCATCAATCCAACGACTGAGAATCTTTATGTTGAGATGTTATGTTTGTACAAGAATTTGGGGAATTCTATTTAAAAGAGAGAACCTGGTTAAATACTATATAATAACCCCGTGATGTCTCTGAGGACAAAACAATATGGGCACCTTCCCACCTCAGAACTTTGACTTAGAACAAATCACAGGTATGTGCTTCACCGAATAGACAAGTGGCTTCTTTCACAGCAATGTGCAAATGAATCTAAAATCTCTTTTAATCACCACCTTTGCAGGAATTTCTGGATGAGCACTCACAAGTACCTGCTAGATATAGAGCTCCTACTTATGTCATTCCCATTTCCCAATAAGAGACAAGATTTTTCCTGTAAATGTAATTTGTGCTATAACCTAAAGGAAAAATAACAATAGAAGTTTTAGACACTGCAACTAGCTTTTTGTGTGATTGCCTTAAAATTTTTTTCCCCCTACATACCACCTGGGAGCCTTGGATCTTCTCTGGATCTCTTATAACCACCCTCCTGTTCTTCACCCTTCAAAAGCAAACTTTTGAGGCATAGTCTGCCAAAGCTAGAAGGTACTCATGAATTATTTGGTTCAAATGGCTTACAGATGAGCTCAGAACATAAAATTTTACGGATGAGCTCAGAACATAAAATGAATGACTTGCCCAAGGTCATACAAAAGGTTAGAAGCAAAATCAGGATCCTTTCTTTTCTTTGGGCAATTATCTTGCTCTAAGATCTTCCAGCTCATGGCAAAGATTTACATTCACGGGGTTTCCCCTTGATTACAAGAGCAATATACACTTGCTATACAAAATATGAAAAATAGATCAGATGTTTAAAGAAGAATATAAACATTACCCAAAATTCCACCACCCAGGGATAACCACTATTAACACATTGTATATGTATATTTCTGGTCCTTTGGGCACTACTTCAGACGGAGAGCAGTGAGGCAACAAGTGTGCAGGGGGTGGGGGACATGAGGCATGACTGAGCTCTGGTCAAGGGTAGGATTGTTGTGCTATATGATTCTGCTTCTCCCATGGGGCGACCTTGGCACGTGGAGCCCAGGGTAGTCTATGAGGGGGAAATTGCATCATGGGCATCTCTAGCCATATCTGTGCTGGGAGAGAATGCCTGAAATATGACAGCATCCAGTTTGGGATTCAAGCTGTCCCTTTTCTGTCCAATCCACTACACCTAGTAAATAGGCTTCTTTGCTTTTCAGCATTAAAAGCACTCCTTTCTATAGGCTTAAATGCATGGGTTGGGGAGGAGTTAGTCTTGGATACCACTAGCTATCACTGAGACTTTCTGCAAAATTTACTTGCCAATAAATTGTGAACATTTTCCCACATTGCTAAACATTCTTCTACAGCTTGATTTTTAGTCCTTCCATAAGCGCTCACAAATACGAGTCAGAATTTATTTAATTATCCTCCTATTTTTGTTTTTTTAATTTAAAAATTAAAAAAAATTTTATTGGAGTATAGTTGCTTTACAATGTTTTGTTAGTTTCTGCTGTACAGCAAAGTGAATCCGTTTTACGTATACATATATCCTCTCTTTTTTAGATTTCCTTCCCGTTTAGGTCACCACAGAGCATTGAGTAGAGTTCCCTGTGCTATACAGTAGTTATCTATTTTATACACAGTAGTGTATATATGTCAATCCCAATTTCCCAATTCATCCCACCCTTCCTTCCCCCCTTAGTATCCTCCTATTTTTGGACATGTGAATTGCTTCCAAGTTTTTACCATTAAAAATAATACCGGAATGAACATCCATGAATAGTACTTAAATAATTGGGATATCTGTTTCTTTAGGATAAATTCTTAGAAATAGAATTGCTGGATGGAAGAGTATAAATATTTGAAAGGGATTTGTTACATATTATGTAATTCACTCCAGAAAGGTGGTTTTAATGTTCAATTCTACTTATAAGAGTTGGCCCTGTTTTAGGTTCACCATTTAAAACTCACCTCCTTCTTTGATCTGTGCCTCAACTTGATTACTTTAATCACAAGGAGACAGAGCGCTCAGATACCAGCAGATGGGAGTTTCAGATAGGAAGAGAAAGAATCTAGTCAAAGGGTTTTTCTTGTCCCTTTATTTCCTCCTCAAGACAGAGCGAAACAACAATGCCATTCTCGCGGCTCGCTGCCAACGTGACATTACTTTGAATATATGAGCAGCCCAGGTCTTCTGAGCTTATGCAGTTCACTTGGACAAAGAGTGATCTTCTGAGACCTTTCGTGACCTCGCCTGGGTCAGAAACAGTAGACTGAGCAGATATCCAAGCATAGCCCCTTTCTTTTTTTCTTTTTTTCAGGCAGGATCAGTACCAATTTTCTTTTCGTGTTCAAGACACTCACTGTTCTCTAATAAAAACATTAAATGGCAAACAAACAAACCTTCTGGACAAGAAGGGACTTTTCAGAGAAATTTGGCAGACATGACATGTTTTTACCTTATTGTTCCAAATACTTTTTTAAAAAAATATTTATTTATTTATTTATTTTTTGGATGTGTTGGGTCTTAGTTGTGGCATGCAGGATCTTCCGTTGCGGCGCGTGGGCTTCTCTCTAGTTGTGGAACTTGGGCTCCAGAACACGTGGGCTCAGTAGTTGCAGCGCGCAGGCTTAGTTGCCCTGCAGCATGTGGGATCTTAGTTCCCTGACCAGGGATTGAACCAGCATCCCCTGCATTGCAAGATGGATTCTTAACCACTGGACCACGAGGGAAGTCCCCAAATGTTTAAATATTTTATCTACCTTTAGGGGAAAGGATTCACAGATCCTAGTGTAAACTGCTTACTTCTCTCTTCTTCCGAAAGAAAGGGACTAATGATGGCTAGCAGTTATATAGCAGTTACTGTGGGGCTAGCAGTGTAGTAAATGCTTTATGCCTGTTTATTCACTTTATCTTCATAATAGATGCTGTTGTAGATCATGTCATCATCTTAAGCATCATCGTCATCTCCACTATACAGATGAAGAAACTGAGGTACAGAGAAGTTAAGTAATTTATGACAAGTACATGGCAGAACTGAAAGCATAGCCTTGCTCTAGAGACCATGTCCTAAAGCATTACATCATTTCCCACTTCCTCCCGCAGTCCTGACTTGAGATCTCCCATAACAGGCCCCTTAATTTTCATTAACAGCAAAGCAGACTTAGTAGAAAGGGTCAACCCCAGTTACTGCGGTGGCTTCTGGGTTATGTCTACAGCTTTGTCCAAATCTTTCCTTCCTACTCCCTATTCTCTTTTCTTGTTTATCCATTTTCATCTGTTTAAAACATTTGTCTTCCACCCTTGTCTGGATGTGGTTTTAGGTTCTCCTGCCCTGTGAAATCAAGGTGGCTCAGAGTGGCCCAGTCATCTTTCCTGCCTCTCAGCCCAATTTTCAGGCTGACAATGCTTAGTCTATATTTTAATTGCAGTCATATTTAATGATTGTGACGATGGCAGGTGTGACATTCAGAAGAAAATAAATAGAACTGATTTAATAAACATATTTCGACACCCATGAAAGGTATTTCCATTACTCAAGTAGACAAGAAAAGACTTTAACGGGCTTCTCTGGTGGCACAGTGGTTAAGAATCCGCCTGCCAATTCAGGGGACATGGGTTTGAGCCCTGGTCCAGGAAGATCTCACATGCTACAGAGCAACTAAGCCCATGCACCACAACTACCAAGCCTGTGCCACAGCTACTGAGCCTGTGCTCTAGAGCCCGTGAGCCACAACTACTGAGCCCGCATGCTACAACTACTGAAGCCTGCACGCCTAGAGCCTGTGCTCCGCAACAAGAGAAGCCACCGCAATGAGAAGCCCGCGCACCGCAATGAAGAGTAGCCCCCACTCGCCGCAACCAGAGAAAGCCTGCGTGCAGCAACAAAGACCCAACACAGCCAAAAATAAATAAATTAATTAAAAAAAAAAAGAAAGAAACGTCAGTCAGCTTGAAAAGAAAAATCATCTATTTCACCTACATTTATCAGTGATATTTGATAGGAGTATCAGGTACCAAAGAAGTAAAAGATGGGTCTCAACGCACCCTATGCTGCAACTCTTTGTAATCCCCCAGCTGCTGGTGGTTTCACATAAGGTACGCAATCTGCCTGGAATGCCCCTCAACTTGTACTTCCCTTTTATTTTTTTTTTTCTTATAAAACATTATCTCCCCCTCTCTCTTTCTCTATCTCTTTCTCTCTCTCTCTGCATATAGACATCATAAGATAGATTTATAAATTGTCATAAGACACACTGATTTATAAATAATATAAACACTGTGTACACATATATATATTGTACAAATATATGCACACACACATATGCATAAATGTAATCATGTCTTTTTTACTATATTTTTTTTCTCTTTTTTCTTGGATCACCCTTCTCCCCTCCTCTTCTTCTCACATGAGCCACCCTCTAAAAGAAACCATGTTGTTTCATGACTGTATCCTTCTATAGTTTTATCAATGGTCATATAAGCCTATTTAAATAAATATATACACACACATATGTCTATGCACATACATTTTATACAGCTTGCATGTCTTTTTTTTTTTGTCTTTTTTTTTTAAACAAAGATGGGATCATACTGCATGCACTTTTCTATATCATGCTTCCCTCATCCAGCATTTTTCTGGTAGAACTCCCTTTAAGTCAACTTGTACAGCTGTAATTCAGTCTTTTTAATAGCTTCATACTATTCCGTGGTATGAGCTGTCCTGTAATTTACTTGGCCATTCCCCTGTTGATGGATATTCACATTGTTTCCAGAGTTCTGCTACCAAGAAAGATAGTGTAATAAATATCTTTGAATTTATAATTTTATGCATTTTTAATTTTTTATTTCCATAGGCTAGATTCCCAAGAATAAGATTATGCATCAAAGTATGTAGACATTTTTAGTGGCTGTTACTTGATTACTCTAGAAAAGATCTTTTGCTAGCAAATTTAAAATAAATATTTGTATAAAATACTGCTAACATTAATTTTTTAACCATTACTTGCATCAAAACATTAGTCTAGATATAAAAGTTTCTTATTCTGTTCATTATTTCCTTTATGATATGAGTTAATTTTACATAAACACATCTATATTTTCTATGATGACTTCTTGATTTTCTTCTTTACTTCCCTCTCATCTAATCTTTCTAAGACTTACTCAACTTCCCAGAACCAGAAGTCACTTCTTGTGTGTTAACCTCCTTCCTTTCCTCTATCCCAAGCATAGGTAATTCTCTCTTCCCTGTACAAACCTGCTTAGTACACTGTTATTCTTGTATGAGTTTGTCAGCCCCACTGGACAGCAAGTTCCTGGAAGGCAGAATCAATGTCCTATTCACCTTTATTAAATGCAGCACCAAACAGTGCTTTAATACAGAGCTACTCAACTGTTAGTGGACAAATTTTGTGTTTTTATGTAAATTCTTACTTTACACCTAGTTTAAATGACTTCATTTGTGCTTCTAAAAAACAAACTGAAAGCGAAAAATGGGGTTAACTCTATTCCTGAATGAGATGACAACAGTGCATATTTGTGATGCTTAATAGATATTTTAGAGGGAAAAAAAAACTTGTATTCATTGCACCACAAACTCTGAATTACAACACAGAGGGGATAAGAACCCATGTATGTTTTTTTGTTTGTGTTTTTTTTTTTTTTTTAAAGTCATGTTCCTTGCTTTTTTTTTTTAATTTTATTTATTTATTTATTTATTTTTGGCTGTGTTGGGTCTTCGTTTCTGTGCGAGGGCTTTCTCTAGCTGCGGCAAGCGGGGGCCACTCTTCATCGCGGTGCGCGGGCCTCTCACTATCGCGGCCTCTCTTGTTGCGGAGCACAGGCTCCAGACGCGCAGGCTCAGTAGTTGTGGCTCACGGGCCTAGTTGCTCTGCGGCATGTGGGATCTTCCCAGACCAGGGCTCGAACCCGTGTCCCCTGCATTGGCAGGCAGATTCTCAACCACTGCGCCACCAGGGAAGCCCCCATGTATGTTTTTATGGACATTAAGTCCTTATCCAAAAATGAAATGCCTGCTTGAGTGATGTGAATACTTTTGAGAATATAAAATGAGATTGATACTGATGTTCACAATTCTTAAATGGCCACCACCCTTGAGGCTACCCTGCTATGTTATAGAATTTTTGTTATTTTCCTGTCAGAAAATATCCTGTTGAGTAAAATTTCTTTAGAATGTGTGTATAATGCAGAGAGCTGTATGTTATCAGATCTTCTTACTTCATTATTTTCATCTGTTGTCTATTTCATTGATTATTGAGGAAGAAAATTTAAGAATATAAATATTAAAAACAAAAGGCTTGACTTTGCATAATTCTTAATCAAAATCTTTTTTTTTCCTAATAGAACCAGTCAACTTGAGAACTATTGGATAAAAAATATAAAGAGGTGATTATCTTGAAACCTAGTGTTTGTTTATGTTTCTGTAATTACTGTTTGGAAGGTAACAGTAAACTCAAATTTATCTTAAATTTGTCTTAAATCAGCATGTAGTTGCTGGCAGATAATAGGTGCTCAATAAATATTTATTGGATCAAGGACTGATGAAGTGTGGTAGCAGACAAGCTCATTGATAAATTTGTTATACGCAGAGTTGTTTTAAAATACACCCAACATTCTCTAGCTGATGGCTATTTTTTTAAAAAAGTTAATCCCCAAAATGTACATTTAGCAGAAATTAATATTGCTCAAGGACCTCAACAGGAAATCTATGTTTGGCTTCTTTCCTCTTGGCAATCTAGGGCCAAAAGCAGTTTCTAGTGACAAGCTTATGGCAGTGTTTTTTGAGCACTGGCTCATGTAAATTTTTTGTGATTCTGGTGCCAAATGTAAACAAACTGAAAAACTAAAACTAAATCTAAAAGCAGGCTTCTCTCCAGAATTTGGCTCAGGAATACAGGCTTTACTCTGTATGTTATTGGACAAATGATTAAGTATATTAAGGAAGTTTGGTGGGCAGCAGTTCTAAGAAACACAGAATGATTTAAATTTTATGGCTCCGTTCAAGGCATTTGGAAGGGAAATCAGAGAATAGAATTCACTTATAGAACCTGTTAAATAATGTATCAATTCTGTGGCAATAAATTAAAATATAAAATATTGCCCAGTCTTCACTTTAGCCAACATTCCACTCTCCCAACATCTGGGAAAACTGGGCAGTGGAGGAAACAGACTGCTTCTAATTACTCTGTGTCAGCCAAAGATTGCTTAAACTTTCAAGGTATGAGATGGAGTAAGGGAGAATATTAAAAATAGTAAACAGTTTTCACAAAGCTTTCACAGACCATTATCTTGAAACATAAATGAAAACAGACGGCTCTAGTTTTCTTCTTTTGCTCTTGGCATCATTTTCCGAATACTTGACTCTGATGGAGAATTGTTATTTTTGACAGCTGCCATTAGGGTTCTGTGAACCCTCCTTGGGTACCAGAGAAAGAAACAGGTCCTTCTGGTCTACCCCACAACAATGTGGTTGAATCACAAACATGGTCATGGGCATAGGGAGAAGAAAATCTGGCTCTCAGAGGCATCTAACTCAAGTGACATTTGATAAAATTACTTTATGGACAGTTGGAGGGCAAAGATGAATCAAAGGAAGAGACAACTTCCTAGAACTCGCTCTTCTCCTTCCAAAGTCTGGTCTCCTTTCTCCTGACCAGGGGCTAATCTCTATTAAAACAAGACTGCTAAACTAGCCTACCATTCAAAATCTTGTAGTTTTCAGAACAGTGATTTCACACCTTTTTTTTTTAAGCTAAGAAACACTAAGGCTGACTGATGAGTTTTCCCCTGGACTTCTCAGGTCTGAAGAAATTGTACCTCCCTCAGGTTCTCCCTGAGTCTTCTTACCAGCACTTATCTGGAAGAACAGGTGAAAACAGCACAAGAGTGAACTGGAGCAGCCAGTTTCTGTGGTATGTGACCATTGTGCCGGAAGTGGGAACAGCCTAAACTCCAGAATCCTTTAATCTGTATTTAGCCCCGAGAAGTTGAACCTAACATAATCACCCTCCAGAGACCTAACCTCATATTCACAGGGCTCCCATGTATGGTCAGGATATATTTATTGAGCACTTACTTAATGCTAGGTTCTGGGAATATAGCCATGAATAAAACATACACATTTTTGCCCTCAGAGGTCTCATAGTCTAAGAGAGGGAAGTGGGTACTTAAACAGCAATTGTGTGAGTGTTAAGTGCCAAAGGATCACATAAGAGGGACCACTCAGAAAGAGCATTGCACCTTTGAGTGCAGCCCTCTCAGCCCCCTTTCCCCATCTCTTTATGACTGGGCAATGTTAGTCTCCCAGCCTCTGAACATGGAAGCTGGCAAATAGGAAATAATGGCCAATTGTCTCCAAAGTTTTCAATATACATTTTGCTCTTCAAACACTGCCTTTGCTGCAGTGATAGAGTTTTTCACTTTGGGAAACTAAACAGAATCAAATGTTACTCAGTAAACAAGTGATAGGCACTCTCCATGGTGACAGGTATTCTCAAACACCTTTCATACCTGAGGATTTGGACAATCAATAAGCCGGCAGATGAAACGAAATACTACATTAATGTTAGACTTAAAAAAACCTTAGTCCTTAGCATGTACAGTTATATAGACCGTGCATTTTGAACTTTGGATGTTTCTGATTGTGAGCCAAAAAGAACCTCCTAGGAAAGCAAACTCTCCATAGATGAGACTTTCCATGTGATTCTGGTCTTTGTGACCAATGATTAAATCTTGCTTAGCCTTCTATTGCCTTCCACATAACACGGTTTTAGTTCAGTTTCCCCAGAAATAAACTCTGAGGTGGTGATTCATGTGCAAGTGATGTACTGAGAAAGTGTCACCACAAGAAGGCCATGAAGTGGATAAGAGAAGCAGGACAGGGAAGGGAAGAATCTAAGCAAAAGTGCAATTTCAGGTAAAGTCCTGCTTGATCCTGCAGGAAAGCAGCTTAACTCCAGAGTTCATCCTAACTGGAGGCCAGTAGTTGGTCTTTCATAAGCCCATATCAATCATCCATTGGTCACCCAGGCAGATATAAACTCCTAGGCACTTGGACACTTTACTGTGTATGAGTAAACAGCTCTGGTAGCCAAGGGCAGTTCTCAAAGTGAGTTACAGATGCAGGTCATTTAGAAGTAAAGATATGCAGAAGCCGAACTAGAGGTATACAGAACCCATAAAAGGGATCCAAAAGGATCTGGGTAGAGCAATGACAGAGTTGCTACAAGTACTAGTTGTTACCGTAGATACACAAAAGATAAAAGGATCAAAGCAACCAGTACAGAAACTCATTAATTTACAAAGGGAGGCAGAAAAAAGAGAAGAGGAAAGGAACAAAGAAACTACAAAAAAGCCAGAAAACAATAAGATGAAATTAGTAAATTCTTACCTATCAATAATCACTCTAAATGTAAATGGATTAAATTCTCCAGTCAAAAGGCATAGAGTAGATGAATGAATAAAAAACAAGACCCAGTTAAATGCTGCCTACTAAGACTCTCTTCAACACATAGGCTCAAAGTGAAGGAATGGAAAAATGTATTCCATGCAAGTAGAAACCAAAGAGAGCAGAAATAGCTCTACTTACATCAAACAAAATAAACATTTACTCAAACTCTGTAACAAGAGACAAGGTCATTATATAATGATGAAGAGGTCAATTCATAAAAAAAATCATAAATATATATATAAGGAACCAACATCAGAGCACCTAAATATATTAAGCAACTACTAACAGATCCAAAGGGGGAAATAGACAAACTCTTCCAAAAATCTGAAGAGGAGGGAATACTCTCAAAGTCATATTATGAGGCCAGCATTACCCTGATACCAAAGCCAGAGAAGAACACTACAAGAAAAGAAAACTACAGGCCAATATCCCTGATGAATATAGATGTAAAAATTCTCAAACAATATTAGCAAACTGAATTCAACAGCATATTATAAGGATCATATAGCATGATCAAGTGGAGTTTGTCCCTGGGATTCAAGGATGGTAAACATGCAAATCAATAACTGTGATATACCACATCAATAGAATAAAAGATAAAAATCACATACTCATCTCAATTGATGCTGAAAAAGCATTTGAGAAAATACAAGATCCTTTCATGATAAAAATGCTCAAACAATTGGGCAGAGAAGGAAATTACCTCAACATAATAGAGTCCATATATTACAAGCCCACATCTAAAATCATACTCAACAGAGCAAGATTGAAAGCTTTATCCTCTACGATCAGGAACAAGACAAGGGTGCCCACTCCTACCACTCCTATTCAACACAGTACTGGGAATTTTAGCCAGAGCAATTAGGTAAGAAAAATAAAAGGCATTTAAATTTTGACAAATTCAACATCCATTTATGATAAAATCTCTCCAGAAAGTGGGCATAGAGGGAACCTACTTCAACAAAATGAAGGCCATATATGACAAACCCACAGCAAACATCATTCTCAATGGTGAAAAACTGAAAGCATTTGCTCTAAGATCAGGAACAAGACAAGGATGTCCACTCTCACCACTATTATTCAACATAGTTTTGGAAGTCCTAGCCATGGCACTCAGAGAAGAAAAAGAAATAAAAGGAATCCAAATTGGAAAAGAAGAAGTAAAACTGTCACTGTTTGCAGATGACATGATACTATACATAGAGAATCCTAAAGATGCTACCAGAAAACTACTAGAGGTAATCAATGAATTTGGTAATGTTGCAGGATACAGAATTAATGCACAGAAATCTCTTGCATTCCTATACACTAATGATGAAAAATCTGAAAGAGAAATTAAGGAAACACTCCCATTTACCATTGCAACAAAAAGAATAAAATACCTATGAATAAACCTACCTAGGGACACAAAAGACCTGTACGCAGAAAACTATGACACTGATGAAAGAAATTAAAGATGATACCAACAGATGGAGAGATATACCATGTTCTTGGATTGGAAGAATCAGTATTGTGAAAATGACTATACTACCCAAAGCAATCTACAGATTCAATGCAATCCCTATCAAATTACCAATGACATTTTTTTACAGAACTAGAACAAAATGTCTTAAAATTTGTATGGAAACACAAAAGACCCTGAATAGCCAAAGCAGTCTTGAGGGAGAAAAACGGAGCTGGAGGAATCAGACTCCCTGACTTCAGACTATGCTACAAAGCTACAGTAATCAACACAATATGGTACTGGCACAAAAACAGAAATATAGATCAATGGAACAGGATAGAAAGCCCAGAGACAAACCCATGCACCTATGGTCAACTAATCTATGACAAAGGAAGCAAGGATATACAATGGAGAAAAGACAGTCTCTTCAATAAGTGGTGATGGGAAAACTGGACAGCTACATGTAAAAGAATGAAATGAGAACACTCCCTAACACCATACACAAAAATAAACTCAAAATGGATTAAAGACCTAAATGTAAGGCCAGACACTATAAAACTCTTAGAGGAAAACATAGGAAGAACACTCTTTGACATAAATCACAGCAAGATCTTTTCTGATCCACCTCCTAGAGTAATGGAAATAAAAACAAAAATAAACAAATGGGACCTAATGAAACTTCAAAGCTTTTGCACAGCAAAGGAAACCATAAACAAGACGAAAAGACAACCCTCAGAATGGGAGAAAATATTTGCAAACGAATCAGTGGACAAAGGATTAATCTCCAAAATATATAAACAGCTCATGCAGCTCAATATTAAAAAAACAAACAACCCAATCCAAAAATGGGCAGAAGACCTAAATAGACATTTCTTCAAAGAAGACATAGAGATGGCCAAGAAGCACATGAAAAGCTGCTCAACATCGCTAATCATTAGAGAAATGCAAATCAAAACTACAATGAGGTATCACCTCACACCGGTTAGAATGGGTATCATCAGAAAATCTACAAACCACAAATGCTGGAGAGGGTGTGGAGGAAAGGGAACCCTCTTGCACTGTTGGTGGGAATGTAAATTGATACAGCCACTATGGAGAACAGTATGGAGGTTCCTTAAAGAACTAAAAATAGAATTAGCATATGACCCAGCAATCCCACTACTGGGCATATATCCAGAGAAAACCGTAATTCAAAAAGACACATGCACCCCAATGTTCATTGCAGCACTATTTACAATAACCAGGTCATGGAAGCAACCTAAATGCCCATCGACAGACAAATGGATAAAGAAGATGTGGTACATATATACAATGGAATATTACTCAGCCATAAAAAGGAACGAAATTGGGTCATTTGTAGAGACGTGGATGGATCTAGAGACTGTCATACAGAGTGAAGTAAGTCAGAAAAAGAAAAACAAATATCATATATTAACACATATATGTGGAACCTAGAAATTGTACAGATGAATCGGTGTGCTGAGCAGAAATTGAGACACAGAAGTAGAGAAAAAACATATGGACACCAAGGGGGGAAAGCGGCGGGGGGTGGGCGTTGTGGTATGATGAACTGGGAGATTGGGATTGACATGTATACACTGATGTGTATAAAATGGATGACTAATAAGAAAAAAATTTTTTGATAATGAAAAAATAAATAAATTTAAAAAAATAAAAATAAATATAAAACCCTTGGAATTTCCTAGGTGCTGAAGAGACAAAGGAGTCTCTTGTTATGTTAATGAGGTGACTTTTGGACCGCATCTAAGGATGGGGGCTGGTTGCCAGGAGAACCAACCATGTGATTGGAGGGTTGGAACGTTCAGTTCCAACACCCAACTTCACGGGGGAAGAGGGACTAGAGATTGAATCCGTCACCAATGGCCAATGATTTAATCAATCATGCCTATGTAATGAAACCTCCATAGAAGTCCAAGAGGATAGGCTTCTGAGAGCTTCTGGGTTGTTAAACACATAGACATCTGAGGAGAGCGGTGCACCCGGAGAGGGCATGGAAGCTCCCCACCTCTTCTCACATACCTTGCCTTACACATCTCTTCTATCAGGAGGTTCATCTGTATCCTTTATCATCTTTTTACAATAAACTGGTGAATGTAAGTAAAAAATAATAATAATAATAAATAAATAAATTGAAAAGGGTAAAGTAAAATTGTCTCTCTTTGCAGATGATATCATATATGTATGTCTATGTATATGAATATATATATATTCCTATAGACTCCAGAAAAAAAACTGTTAGAACTAATCAACAAATTCAATAAAGCTACAGAACACAAAATCAACAGACAGAAATAAGTTTTTTCTATATGATAGAAATGAAATATTTGACAAAGAAATCAAGAAAACGATCCCACTCATATTGCACCAAAACAATAAAATACTTAGGAATAAATTTAACCAAGGAGATGAAAAATCTGTACATTGAAAACTTTAAGACTCTGATGAAAGAAATTGAAGAAAACAAAAGAAAATATATTCCATGTTCATTCGTCAGAAAAATTAATATTGTTAAAATGTCCCTACTACCTAAAGCCACGTATAGGTTCAATGCAATCCCTATCAAAATTTCTATGGCATTTTTTCACAGAAATAGGAGAAACAATCTTAAAATTCATATGGAACTACAAGAGATGCCAAATAGCCAAAGTAATCTTGAGAAAAAAAGAGTAAAGCTGGAGGCATCACACTTTCTGATTTTAGACTGTACAAAACTATAATAAAACAGTAAAGTACTGACATGTAGACAGATGCAGCAGAATTTAGAGCTCAGAAATAAACCCTCCCATGGATAGTCAACTAGTATTTGACAAAGGGTCCAAGAATACTCATGGGAAACGGATAGTCTCTTCAATAAATGTTGGGAAATCTAGATAACCACAAGAAGGACAAAATTGTACCCCTATCTTATACCATTCACAAAAATTAACTAAAAATGGATTAAAGACTTAAACAAAAGGCCTGAAAACATAAAATTCCTGGAAGAAAACATGGGGAAAAAGCTCCTTGATATTGGTCTTGGAAATAATTTTTTTGGATATGACACCAAAAGCCCAAGCAACAAAAGCAAATAAAAATGAATGGGACTATGTCAAACTGAAAGGTTTCTGCACACAGTGAGTAAAAAAAAGAAAAAGTCTTCTGCACAACAAAAGAAACAACAAAATGAAAAAGGAACCTAGAGAATTGGAGAAAATATTTGCAAACCATGTATCTGATAAGGAGTAAATATCCAAAATATATAAGGGATTCATGCAACTCAATAGTAAAAAAAACCCCAAACAATCCAATTAATAAATGAGCAGAGGAACTGAATAGACAGTTTTCCAAAGAGGACATACAAATGGCTAATGGGTATATGAAAAGATGCTCATCAAAATCGGAATGAGATATCACCTCATTCCTGTTAGAATGACTCTTGTCAAAAAGACGAGATAACAAGTGTTGGGGAAGATGGGGAGAAAAGGGAATACGTATACACTGTTGATGGGCATGTAAAATGGTACAGCCATTATGGAAAACAGTATGCTTGTTCCTCAAAAAACTAAAAATAGAACCACCATATGATCCAGCAAGTCCCATTTCTGGGTATATATCCACAGGGAATGAGAACAGGATCTCAAAGAGATACCTGCACTCACCATGTTCATTGCAGCATTACTCACGATAGCAAAGATGGAAACAAGCAAATATTTGTCAACAGATGAATGGATAGAGGAGAAGATGTGAGACTATATGTATATAGTGGAATTATTATTCAGGCATGAGAAAGAAGAAAATCCTGCCTCTCGCTGTTTGTCACAACATGGACAGACCTTGAGGGCATTATGCTAAGTGGAATAAGTTAGAGAATAATAAGACAAATAATGTATCACTTCCATGTGGAATCTAAAAAAGCTGAGCTCATAGAGAGAGTAGAATGGTAGTTGCCAAGGAGAGCTGGGTGGTGGGGGAATACTGCTCTGCTTTTTTTTTTTTCCAGATGGTCACACCTGGAAGACAGATGAGGGGACAGCAGATCCCCATCCTCCCCACCCCCCCCAACTCCTCTACATTTGGGCTTGGACTCCTTAACAGGAATTATGCAAATGGTTTAAATAGTTCTCCCTCTCCCCCTTCCTTCTCCCTCTCCCTGTTGCTGAGTGTGCATATCTGGATCTAATACTTAGATAAGTGTGAGCCAGGATCCCACTGTGTACCATATCATAACTTAGAAGAAGGATCTTTGATCAGTATCCTCATAGTGAACTCCCCGCCTTGGCTTCCTGTTCCCTCTGCATGTGCTGACCACATGCTGGGTCGGCCACTCTCCAGTCCCAGCCACGTCTGCTCTGCTGGGAGTGGGGTGCTGGCTGACCAGGAATCAGCATGTCTGTGCCCAAACCTGCTCATGCTATTTGTACCTGTTACTGAATTTCGCTGCTTTAATAAATCGTCATAAGTCAATGAGATATGAGGGCAAAATAGGGTTGTTCTTTCTATGAAACTTGACTTGAAAGCCTGAGGTTCACTTAATAGAGATGGTAAAAAAAAATTCTTTCTAAACAAGTGTGGTTGAAGCAACTGTAGAGACCTGGGTAAAAACCCTGAAGGATTTTGTACTGAAACTGATTGTAGGTTTAGTTGTTTCATTGAAAAACAAACAAAAAACAACCACCCAAAACCCCTGAAACTATAACTCCTAAGAACTATACTATGGCTGTGGTAGATGTAATGGGAAGTAAGTGAATCTCAGTTGTCAAATCTGTATTCAAAGTATCAGCAAACAATTGTATATTTACATGCTTTATGTTGAAATAATATTTTCAAAAGTTATGGGTCTTATTTTTATCATGATTCTCCACTTTACCTAACTTTATTCAGTTGATCAACCAATCAATACAAAACTCATAGGCAGAAAAGAGAAAGAAAGCCTCACTTTTGGGAGCTGAGATTTTTTTTTTTTTTTTTTTTTTTTTTGTCTGCGTTGGGTCTTCGTTGCTGCGAGCAGGCTTCTCATTCCTGTGGCTTCTCTTGTTGTGAAGCACGGGCTCTAGGCGCACGGGCTTCAGTAGTTGTGGCTTGCGGGCTCTAGAATGCAGGCTCAGTAGTTGTGCCGCACGGGCTTAGTTGCTCCGCAGCATGTGGGATCTTCCAGGACCAGGGCTCGAACCCGTGTCCTCTGCATTGGCAGGCGGATTCTTAACCACTGCGCCACCAGGGAAGCCCGAGATTTTTCTTTTATGCTTTGATGCTCACCCCCTTCAAGCTCAACACTGGTTGACCTCTGACTCCATCATCCTGACAGCTCTGCCCTCACCTTCTCCCTTTCCTCCCTCCCTGGCTTCCATTGCCTGTGCTCCCACCTGATGCCAATCTTACTTTCCATTCACCTGGGTAAGGCTGTGGGCTCACTCTTCTTTCTCACCACCCCAACCTGTTCCATCCTCCATGTTCCTGAGACACGGCCCACTTTAAACATCCCCAGTGAGGGAGCAAGCAGTGGAGTGGATAAATGCAGGGAGTACTGAGGAGCCCCTTGGCCATGGGCACTGCCCTAGGTGTTCCCTGCGCCCCAGGTTCCATTCTCCACGCTCTTCACGTCTGGTCCACTCCTCTCACACACGCAGGGAGGGGGGCCTCCATGACCACTGGATACGTCCTGCCAGAGCCACAGTGCCCTTACTAGGGACAGAACGGCTAGACCATGGCTAGTTCACCCAGGAGACTTCAGGGATGGCTTTACTGTTCCTGAGAGAGGCTGTGGCACTGGCCTCCCAAGTGCCCAGCCTGTAAGCACCACGGGTACTCAGACAACACACTGCAGCTGAGGGGCTGTACACATTCAAGGGGGCTGGTATCTGTCTTCCTTCCCTGAAGAGCTGGGCTCAGTTCTTGAGTGTGGGGAAATGATTCACTGCGAAAATGTGCAACAGCACTTTCTTCACCTTTCCGCAGGCCTCTCCTCAGAGTTCACCCAGAAGGTGTCTAACCCGAGAGAGACAGGCAGACATCTCAGTCCTGGGGTGTCCTCCCCACACTTGGCATCGGCGTCGCTACCAGCATCTAAGTTGGTCGAGGGTCAGGCCCTTTAAAAATGCCTGTAAAATTCAGTGTTGTACTGTTGACATCTGATGTTTTTATTTGTTTATTTTTTAAATTTTATTTATTTTTGGCTGCGTTGGGTCTTCGTTGCTGTGCGCGGGCTTTCACCAGTTGCGGTGAGCGGGGGCTACTCTTTGTTGTGCATGGGCTTGTCATTGCGGTGGCTTCTCTTGTTGCGGAGCACAGGCTCTAGGCACACAGGCTCAGTAGTTATGGCTCGCGGGCTCTAGAGCGCAGGCTCAGTAGTTGTGGTGCATGGGCTTAGTAGCTCCACAGCATGTGGGATCTTCCCAGACCAGGGATCGAACCCGTATCCCCTGCATGTGTCTCCTGCATTGGCAGGCGGATTCTTAACCACTGCGCCACCAGGGAAGCCCTGATGCTTTTTAAATGCTGGGGTCCAGGAGAACTCTGGCCAGGCTGTGAGAGAAAGACTCTCTGAAGGAGCTGCACACACAGCCCACACAGTGGCTTACACGCCACAGATATATTCAACAAAGTGGTCAGTTGTACCCCAGAATATTCCTTCAGGGAGGAGCCCTGTGTCTGTTTGGAAGATGCCTTGGAACAGCTACGGCTGGGATCCGCTGGGGTCACGGCATCTGGGTAAGTGAATAGTTGCCCTGCTGAATCTGGAAAGAAGTTTATAATCTTGTATTGTATTTAGACGGGGTAAGGGCAGTGGTGAATCATCTTTGCAGGGTTCTTGGTGCTTTGGGTCTTGGGTTTGGGGGTGGTAGAAAGACTGAGGGTGGGAGGTGCCACCTTAGGGGGTTGCATTTAGGCTGAGGCCTGGCTGGAGAAGTGGGAGGAGAATGTTCCAGATCCTGAGGTGGGAGTGGGTCTGGTATGTGAGAGGACAGAAGGCACCGGTGTGGCTGGGCTGAGGAGGGAACTGTGCATGATGAGGTGCAGAGGGAGGGCCCCGTGGGTCTGGTTGGCCAGTGTTCAGGCTCCGGAAGAAGCTGCCCTGGACATCTTGCATTCTCTGACTGTCTTTGTGTACTCCCTAACTATGTGGACATAGTGAGTCCACTCACTATGAGTCTCACTGTGAGTCTCACTGTCCCAAGGTGGAAACCACACACTGGTTTCCCAGCATCCCTTGCAGCCATGGCCTGTCATGTGACCCTGGGTGCAGTCATGTGATCCAGTCCCCACCAATCAGAGTTCTGGAGATCTAATGTATAGCATGGTAACTATAGTTAACAACATTGTATTATATAAATGTTGCTAAGAGTAGAACTCAAACGTTCTCACCAAAAAGAAAAAAAAAAAATGAAAGAAATGGTAATTATGTGACGTAATGAAGGTGTTAACTAAGCTTACTGTGGTATCATTTCATAATACATAAGTGTATCAAATATCACATTGTACACCTTAAACTTACACAATGTTGTATGTCAATTATATCTCAATAATGCTGGGGAAAAAAAATCTGGAAAAGCAGTTTGGAGCCTGATATTTGGGCCTTGAATATCCAGTTGGGATGTTTAATTTTTTAGATATTGGCTCATCACTGAAAGTTTTTGAGAAAGGCAATGACATGATTATAATCACTTAATCCTAGGACAGGATAGAGGCCTGACACATGCAAGGCTTTCTACAAATGTTTGTTGAAAAAATCAGATATCTTTTCCAATTCCTTACATGTAATTTCCCTACATGTAAAAAAAGGAAGGCAGTTGACTAGGTATGCTTTTAAATTAGAATTTGGAAATTATTATCCTGAAGTATTTGAAGGATCTTTTCAATAAGAAAAACTCATAATTGTTCTGAATCTAAAGATGTCAGATACTGTCTGAATCTACAGATGCCTGAGTAAATGGAAACAGCTTAAATGAAAGGAGCTATTTTAGTAATTCAAAAGAATTCAAACATCAAGCAATAAAATAAAACACTGGGTTCTAAGGGTGACTAATGAGGATTAGAACAAAATTATAGCCCTCCTATAAAGAACTTTACATGGCAAATCAAAGATGAAGGCTCATAAAGAGTTCTGCAGCAGAAAAGATCCAGGAAGTATTGTGGGAAAGAGATAGAGCCACACTCCGGCCCTGAATGCACCAGAGCAAAAGGTTTTTGGAATTATGTGGCCAGGAAAATTGAAGGCATCTGCAGTTCCAGTTTTGTCTGCAGGACCTTATAAAAAGGAAAGGCGAGAGAAAAAGAACAAAGAATCTCAAAGAAAAAGGTTCTAGGGTAATAATGACGTATATAATTGATGCTCAATAAATGTTTATTGATAAAAATTGGTGCACAGAAATGGTAGCACACACAGCAGCATTAAAAAAAAAACAATTAGGAAAGTGTACAAAAGAATAATTGTGTTGCCATCCAACTACTGTTTGTGGGAATTTGGTTAAGGGGAGAAGGTGTTTAGCGAAAAACTCCATCAGATAGTACATGAAACCCACTGTGCCCGCAGACCGCATCTCATGAAGTGACTTACAAGCAGTTCTGTCTTCATGTATCTGCCATGCCTGTGCCGCAGAAGTCTCTACTCTAGTCCCAAATGTTTGGACAAAGGGTTAGTTCTTGAGCAAGGGAAGGTTAGGTCAAGTGCCTAGGAAACAATGCCCACTGGGGTGCCCCATATTGAATGGTAACACACGTAGCCTATCAGATGCAAGATGCCCACAGAGAAGAGAAGAGTGCCAGGCAGTCAATCCTAGAGTGAGACATGGTGTCTGGGATATCTGGAGCTACCACTCTGACCCAAACAATTAGAAGCCACTATTTCTGATTCTTTGAGCCTGTGCTACATTCTAATGTTGCAGTTCTAAATGACTATATTCCTGCTCAGATAGTTCCATGGGCTTCCTTAATTCTATGTGTACTGTTACAATAAGTCCAGTGACCTAAGGGTATCTCAGCAGGCCTCCTCCTTGCAACCTGAAAGAAACAAACCATTATAGACTTTAGTTGTAAATATCAATACCTATTATGTGTGTAACTATTGGGTAAAAAGGGGGGACTTACCCACTCTAATAAACTAACTTTAAAGATTATTATTACTGCCCCTGCAAACCTGTGGGTTAGCTCTTCCTTACCCCTTGGATAAAATCTAGGACAGGATGTATAACTTTTCTGGTTATTCTTAATTAATAGATCTCTTCATTTCCATCAAAAACAGCCTCTGTTTGGTAATTTAGTATTACTGTACTAGGAAACTGTGCTTAAGGCAAGTCAACAGACAAACGAAACCCTCCAAGCATCAATTAAATTTAAAGGCTCTCCTCTCCCCCAGCTAGACCTGCTGCAGGCAGGAGGCATCCGTGGAAAGGGGGCTGGTAGGTGGTTTCCCTCCTTACTCTCTGTGACTCCACCTTGCCCATTAGTCAACTCTGCCAGTGGGGAAACAGGAGATGGGTCAGGGAATATTTTACTTGAATGGCACCCATACAATGCTGGGTTTTGTCAGCCTTGAATGGTATTTAAAGGTGGCTCTCTTGTGAGTACTTTCATGGGTTCTTCAGAGACCCACCTCCACCCCCAATCACCAGGGATCTCTCATGTGTGGTTTCTAGCTATGGGCACTGTACTTGCCAGCTGGCTACATAGGACTCCTCACTTGGCCTGTGGCTGTGGACAGTATACCTTCAGGATCTCTCTGCTAAGCAGTGTCTCCTCAGCACTTCATGGCAGAATCTAACATAGCAGCTCTCTGGCTCTTCCTCCTGGTCCACTAGGACCCTCTGTCTCAGGAATACAATCACTACTTACACCATAGCCCCTATTCTATTTCCAGGTGCTACTTGGGTGAGCCTATTGCCCTCAATATTCCTCAAGTGGGAAACAGACCCTGGTCCATTATGTGCCCCAAACATCAATCTCTCCTTGAAACCCCTCTCTCTCAATACCTCCCAGTGAGGGGAGATGGGGGCTGTGGGACTCACACTTAAATCCTCTTTCTGAGAGAATCCTTCTAATTTCCAGGTTTCTGGCCACATCAACACTTACCCAATTCTGGGGCAACTCCTTTGCAAGACCTGCATAACTAGGCTGAAGTCTCACTTCAAAATGGGGGAGTATTTGGTACCCATAATTATGGGACCTCAGCCAAAAAATGAGTCTGAAATAGTTCCATTTTAATATCTTATTGCATTTGTAAAGACCTTTCTATAATTCAGGAGACTTGTGGATTTTTTTGTCATTGTTTCACTTTTTTAAAAAATTGGCAACAATTGATCTATTAGGGGACTAACTTTTTAAGTCTAGAAAGTCAAGTCTAACAAAGGACTAAGTGAGATAGCCCATGAAAAGTCCTTAGCATAGTGCTGGACATATAGTAAGTGCTAAATAAATGCTAGTGTTTATTATTAGACGTCCTTTCACTTACATGAAGAAAAAGAAGTGGATTTGAACATCTCAGTTGGATTTAACACATTAATAAATATTTGAGATACATTTAGCCCCTTTGATCTCCATAGGTTGTTAAGTATATATGAGGTAATCACCCTGTTGAAAGTCATCTTTCTCCCCTTGGCCCACCAGTAGGGAAAATCCACTGATTAGTCTAAGAGGTAAAGGATAATATATAAAAATATACATTCCTTAGAGAACAGACCATCCATACAACTCCTGAATTTGCACTGTTCAACATCTTAGAAAGAATCCATGCTTAAGACCTCTGCCCTCAAGAACATGGAGTTTCACAATCTTTGTTCCAATAATCTCATTTCCTTTCATTTGAATCCTACAATGTTTCTTCCTTTTTTTTTTCTTTTTAACACAAGGCATCATAAAGGTCATTTATTATTATTCTTTTTTAGTTTGGATAAATGTAACAGGAAAAATATTAATAACACATGTATTCATGGACTTTTCCATTTTTCTTCCTCACCACACCCAATACTTCATGGAGGAGAAAGGGAAAGGGTGAAAGTTATGCAGGCAGATTCTCACTAAGGAGGAATTCAGAGCTGAGAACAGCGCTCTCTGGAACATGAATCCTACAATGTTTCTTATGGTTTGTTTTAATTAGTTTTATATAATAACCAACGCATCTTGCTATCACCATCATAAGAGTGTACTCTACTCTTCAGATTAATAACTCAAAGCCTCACCTATTACAGGAATGATTTCTTTCCTTGTAGAATTATTCCTTTATAAGGCAAAAGCCCCCAGGGGTTATTCAATCTAATACCTATTCTGTTGCCTCACAGAGAATCTGCTTGGCGCACTGGAGTTCCACATCCTCCACGGCTATTGCTGAGGTTCCTACAAAAAGAGGTGGTCCAGTGTGATGGACATTCTGTAATGCATGTAGAGAAGTGTTTAAGAACATATATGATAAAGATCTCTGTAAGAGTACTGAAAAATAAATAACTAAATACATAGCTAGGTAGGTAGGTAGATAAATAAATAATAAAGCTCCCATCCCCCCACACCCAAGAAAAAGAAGTGGTCCAGTACTCTGCCCAGAGCCTCTGCTTTGATGATAAAGGCATAGGTAGTAGTTTCTTTGAAGGGAGCCCGGAGATGAATGCAAAATGAAGAAGCGGGCCTGATTTCCATATTATAGCTCTTAGTTACATAACTATTTCAGCTTGCACACACTCTCTGTCATTTCCCCAAGGCCACCAACAGTGACAGAGTGGCTGGGAGAGGAGGGTCTCCAACCTCAGCCACAGGTGGAACTCTCTCCCATGACAATCCAAGCCCTGGGGAAAAACTGGACCACTAGATCATCTGCTCTCTCCACTGGTAAGCTTCTCTTCAGGGTTGAGTGCCCTCCTGCTTGGTGGCCTTGAAATGTGACCAGTTTAATCCTATAGAGGTGTAATGTTAACGTTAAGGAAAGGGGATTGGTGTTCCTATCCCTCTGCTTTGAATTTCCTTGGCCCTTATGCCAGTTTGTCCATTTGTTCCCAGCAATGTCTGAGTCCCTTACTAATAGGGGTCAAGCAGGTAGAGCCTCCCCAGAAAAAGAAGACCTGTGCAAGGCAACTGGATATAGCCCCAGCTAGAAAGACACAACATTCATTAAAATAGTGCCCATTGTTTACATCTGCGTGGCAGTTTCATTTAAACGGGGTGGGGAAGGAAAATTAATGTTCTCCTTCGTTGGGTATCTTGCTACACATGTGGTTGAACTACTTAAAAATTTCAAAGCATGCAGTGGTTTATGTCAATATTGGGAAGATCTAAACTCCAAGATAGACTTACTATAACTAACCAGGAGTCAGACATCTAAGAAGCTAGCAGGAGAACAAGTCCTGAAGGCCATCCAAGCTAAATGAGCTGGAAAAAATTTAAAAACTTGTATCATCTTACAGGTTGACTAACCTCAAAACAGATCTGTAATTGCCTCATACAGCACACAGAACACATGATGATTTGGTGGCAGTTCATGTGCAACGCCTATTATGGCGGCAAAAACTCTGCCATCAGTTGAGAGAAATTTCTGATCCAGACGCCAGACATAGAGTCACCTGTAATCCCCTGCCACTTACACCTCCCACTTCTGGCTGCACAAATATGTACGTGTGGTTTCAAGAGGAGATTTAAATAATTTGCCTCTGGGAGATGGTTTGTACCACATGCAGAAAAAACAATTCCATCAACACACACAAAGCTGACCATTAATTCTTCTGCCCAGAACAAAAAGCATTTTGTATGTTTGTTGACCTACCCTTTACTTTGCCGTGAAGGACATGCCAGGGAAACCGGCTAAGCCATGCTCTTTGCCTTTCAGATTATTTTTGGTAGGTAATCTTGTCTTAAATGGATGGAACAAAGCAGCAATATAAAATTTTAAACTTAAAACATAGAAACACAAGAGAAAGTCTAAAATTTGCATTTGGAGTCTGGCTCCAGTGGAGATTTGCCAAAATATCAAAGATGACAATACTCTGAGGAGTGGAACAAATTTTGGCTTCCCTGATTAAAAACAGCTAGTATAGCATTTGTGTCTTTCCACATTTTCTACCCTTTTGCATCCTTCACTATTTTCTATGGGTAAAACTTCCAACTCCTTAGCCGGAAACACAAAGACCTTGACAATCCAGCCAGAATTCTCCTTCCAGCTTTATGTCCCGCTGCCCCACCCCCCATTTCTAGGATCTACACTCCAATCTCACAGGACTACCCACCATTCCCTGTAAATAACATGTACTATAACACAGTCCACACTGCTGACAGGGTGTTTCTTCTATCCAAGGGGCTGTTCCTACCTTCTCAACCTAAAAAATCTTATCTCAAAGGTCACCTTTAAAACCGGTCACTCCCTCCTCTGTGCTCCTAAAACAGTTAGCACTTAATTAAATTATACTATTTTATCACATGGTATTGTGGTTATTTGTTTACTCATCTGTCTCCTTCATTAGACTTGAACTCTTGCAGGGCAAAGACAATATCTCATTTTCTACGTCTGCCTTGGGCCCAACAATGCCCGGCACAAAATAGCTACTCAACCAATGTATGTTCATCAGCGTTAGTTATTGAGAAGCAACAGCTTGTTGAACAACCCCCTTTCCTGACCCATAACATAGCACTCAGCACCAGGCTTAGCCTGGTTGGGTTCTGAGACCAACCACAGTTACCCAGGAGGGTATGAAGATAATCTTACTCAGGTAACACAGAATCAAAGGGATATTGAGTCTCAGTCTGCTTTGAAATTATGGCCTAGTTATAGGACCTGGGATTTGGTCTTGATCTTGGGAACATACCCTCAACTCAGCACTACATCCACTTTACTCTCGTGTGTCCAAGTTCCTGTTTTGATACATGCTGTCCCAAGGACTATGAAAAGTGAGATTCTTCTCCTTCTTAATGCAACGAAAATTGCAAGACATCAAGAAGCTAGCCAAAAAATTTCACTCTTAATTCCCTACTAAGCACGATGTTAAGAGCACCCATACCTGTTTTGCTTCTAGTCCTTGACTTAAAGGTGAGCTTCTTCAAGTGGCTAAACCGTTCTTGTCATGGCTCACTTAGCAATAGGGGCTTTACCCAGACACAGGTAAAGGCGAGTGATGTAGGGGCACTGGGACGTTTCTAAAGCATTGCTGGAAATGTTTTGACATTCCCCCCGTCTAAAAGTGGCATCTCGGTCCCCAGTCTTTGAATATGGGTGGGTATGTGACTACTCTGAGCGATAAAGTATGACAGAACTGTTGCTGTGTAACTTCTGAGGCTAGATCATTAAAGGCCATGCAGCTTCCCCTTATTCACGGGAAGACTGCTCTTGGAGCCCTAAGCCACTATGTAGGAATTTTGACTACGTTGAGCCAAGTGTAGGTGCTCCAGTAGACAGCTCAGCTTTCCAGTTATCCCTACCAGGTGCCATTTTGTACCCTCGAAACCAATCATTCCACCAGCCGAATATTACCGGGTCACCTCCATCAATGTCATTTGAACAGAAAAATCACCTAGCTGAGCCCAGTTCAAATTTATGACCAATATAATCATGATATGTAATGGAATGATTGTTATTTTAAGTCACTGAGTTTGGGGGTAGTTTGTCATGCAACAATAGGTAACAGCAACAGAGGTAGACAATGAAATGCCCTGATTCCTTTTATTGTTTTCCTCAGGGAAGAAACTGAATTTCTATAGCATTACTGAAGTTTCTGATAGACACATTTTTAATTAATTTTTTAACGGAAACTTAAAAAGCAAGCAAGTATGATTTCTAAAATTAAAATGAACTATTGCCAGGAGATTTGCAAATGTAGTGTTTCTCTTTCCTCATTACAGACTTGGAGCCCATCTCTGGGAATAGATACACAGACTTGTGTGCTTTCTTAAATACAATAGACAATAGTCACAGTGTCTGTTAATCCCATCTGCTTCCCTGGAAAAGGAAAACTCATTACATGAGACTGTCAAGAGGTCTCAGATTCCATGAAGGGGAATTTTTCTCTATATCTCCTATAACATAAGCCTAATATCTAGTTATTTAAAGATTTGCATAGTACCTAATCTGTATCTCTAGTAGTGCTTACCCCCTTCTACTTTGCATTTTAGTTTATTTCTATAGCAATCAAAGGTAATTGCAAAGACAGAATGTAGTTTAAGCAGGAAGAAACCTTTTGTAGGATATTAAGTGACTTGCCAAATTGTTGGGAGGATGAAAGAAAAAGAATTTAGACTGAACCACACAGCAGACCCAAGCCACTAAGTTTGCTGCTGTCCCCTCTGTGATCAAAAGACCACTGACTCTTCAATTATATCACCACTGCCATGATCGGAAAGCCACCATGATCAGGAAGTCACCAAAATCTGGTGGCTATCCCAACCCCAGAACCACACCATTTCGGCTGCAATCTGCACCAGCAGAATAGATGCCATGAACTCCATCTCTGAACAACCACAACCAAAAACTCAGTGACCCTGGTCACAGGCAAAAAGAGCATAAGGAGAAGATGTTATGGCTTCTAGTTTGCTTGTGTTTTCTTAATTTCCCTCAAGTGCATATGCGTGGTTGAACCTAAGAACATATGTTAGGTTCACATCCAGAGTGTAGCAGCAATAGAATCTGGGAAATGCAGTTTTTCCTTTTGCTTTTATTTTTTTAACTTTCCAGGCTTTGTAGTATAAAAAGGCACACTTGAAAATAAGTGGGATGGATTTCAATGCCAGTCTACAATATCATCATAATGTGTATTTCTTCTACTAGACTACAAGCAATTTGCATCTACTTTTCTATCCCATCTCCCAAAGCATCTAGCAATTTCCAGGGAGTCAATTGTTTGAGATAAGGAAGGGGGTTTAGTGAGGAAGAGAAGAGAGAAGAATCGTGAAGTCCCACACACCTCTTTCAAGTCCCCACCAGGAAATGGAGTCTTCAAGGGCAGGATATGACGTGAGTCTTAAAACTGCCTCTGTCTTAGATATTCTCCATTTCTCCTGTCTGCTCTCAGGTCCACTTTCCACTCATGCCACCCTGCTTTGTGCCATGCGAAGCTGACCTCTAGAGATGGCTCCACCTGAGTTCTTGTGCCCTCTGACTTCTGGTTAGGCTTTGGCAAGGAGAGAGTGTCAGATTATTTGTCCCCCAGGTTTCTTCTGTGGTTCAGCTATAGCTACTACTTTCTCTATCTAATGTAATTGGGCAAGTGGGCTCGTTGCCTGCTGCACAACAGAAAGACCAAGTGCCAAGGCAAAGGTGTTTTGCAGAGAGAAAAAGGCTTTATTGCAGGGTAGCCAAGCAAGGAGACAGGAGGCAATACTCAGATTTGTCTCCCCATCAGCTCTTGAGTGGGATTTTTATGTTGGAAGAGAGAGATGGGCTGGAAAGTGATTGGTGGAAAGTAATTTGTAAGTTTCAAGAGTTCTCTGCAGAGGTGTGATTGTTCTTCATGCCTCTTCATGGGTGGCATGTGCAAATCTGAAGAGGGTTCGTATGTAACGTGGGCTGGATATTCGACCTGTGGTGTCTAAGGTTAACTATCAGTTTTCCTAGTCCCTCAATGTGCCTGCGACTGTCGGGCTGCCAGCAAGTTGTTTCCATGTCTGTGGTTTCCATGGAACTCTGCAAAACAAGCTTGGTGTTCTTGAAGTATCATTTTGTTTCTGTTTTGTTTCTACCTTATAGGCCTTGAGGGTGTAAAGTACAGGGTATGGTTTCATGAATGCCAGTACCCAGATCAGAGGACCTGTTAGGTGGCCCCAATCAGCCAGCCACAGCTCTCACTAGGGTCTGATAACTGCTCCTTCTCTTGTCCCTTCAGGGCCCATAGTATCAGTGACTTCCCACTAATACTAGTCACAGAATGCATCACCATGCTTAACCCTAGTAAGGGTGCTGGTTAATGAGTGTGCTGTGTGTCAGCTGCCAGGACACAGACTTCAGTGATGGTGAGCATTTCCAGACCCCGTCAGCCCACATGCTCTCCCGCCTCTTCACAGCACATTCCATGCTCTACCTGTCTGGTCAGACTTTCCTCCTTCGGATGAAGCTGGATTAGCTTCCTCATGGTGCCCATGGTCCAAGAGGCAGTTGTGGTTCCACATAAAGTGTGTCATGATCAAGGGAGCTGAGTCTGAGAGGACAACGGCTGCCATTGGCTGGATTTAACTGCTCATTTCACCCCACCTGTAAAGATGAGACAAGCAACTACCTGTCAGGTCTGGTGCAAGGATTAAATAAGGTGGTTATGTATGTCAAACAGCTGAGTGAACTGTAGATGGTTTTACAAATATTAGCTATTACCTAAACATTTCCAAAGCTTGGAGTTCTTTCCTTTCATCTTTGCTACTACATTTTTCCTTCTGCTAATTAAGTTTCTTATCAGTATTGATAGTTTAACTAGTATTGCAATCCTGGTGGTCTAAATCTTTGTTCCAGGGAGAGAGGAATGAGGGGCGGGGGGGGGGGGGGGAGACAAGGCAGAGGTGACATATAAAAAGGCGTTTTCACTCCTAAGTAGAAAATACTACCACAGGGGCCCGAAAATTTCTCACTTATTAGCTTGGGATGGAGAATTGGCAGAAAAAGTCATTACTACGGTTTGCGTCTGTGGTAAGTCAGCTGAGACTTTACCCTTGGCCTGAAATAGATGGTTTAGAGTAATTGTGACAGGATGAAACCAGAGTCAAATGTGGCCAATCTGTGATTTCCACGGCACTTGCGCCCCCAGTTGTTCTAGATCTCCTCCAGATCGCGGACAGCTTTTAGGATTTTAGCTAAAAGAGTGGCCAGGACAGCTGGACAGCGTGGCAGAGTTTTCATAGGCTTGGAATCCTGACTTTCCATTTTACCCAACAAGGAAGCTTTTAAAATATTTAGGGGCTCTAATTACAAGCAATGATATAAGGCCTCTTAAGGCAAGCTTCATATAATTATAAAAGATTAAAGTTTTTAAAAGAATTTACAGGTTTAGGGAGAATGATTTAATTGTGTCAGAAACATTAAAATCAAGTTATACAATCCAGGTAAAATTTACCAAAATTTTCCAGAAGACTATTTGAAAAAAGATGGTCTACATGTTGAACTATTCTAGTACAATCATATATCCCAAATCTAAACTGAGTCATGTTAAGCCCCAAAAGTAAGTCATATCTGGACTAAAAATTATGACATTATTCCATTATGATAAGAATTTATGCCTCACTGCCTAAACATAAACAGTTTTAAGAGAAAACTGAAAAAGGTATCTGTCCCCTCACATTCAGGGTACATAAATCTTCCCTGAAGGGATGATAGTAAAAATACTTAATAATTGGTGTAGCACAAGCTGCCACCAAGTAGAGCAGATCCCACTATGATCTGCCTTGTGGCTGAACCAGTACGTCCCGCCTGAGTACCAGCTCCATCTGCATCCCATGCACCCGCTCTCACTCATCACCTGCACTGGTTCCTCAGCCCGCACCAAAAGAGTCCACCATCCAGAGTATTCCACCTTTTCCAAAATGTAACCCAAATTCTTTGGGATAGTCTTATTGTTTGCTGTCTACCTTCTCCATTCCACTACCAAAGGCAACTTGCAACTTCTTGGCAACTCACAAGAACGTGATCCCCTTAGCAGGCAGAGAATAGCTCCACATAACAGATGTTGTCTTGAACAACATCTGGCCTCAGTCATTGCTTTCATTTTTTGAGGTATGTGGCTGTCCCCACTTATCAGAGAGTAATGGCAGGTGGGGACAGCTGAGCAGAATCAAGCCTGCTGAGATGTCACTCATCACCACAAGCCCGGTTGCAGTGGCCTCCATCCTGATCAGCCCAGTAAAAAATCAAAAACAAAGAGTTCCTGTTATGAAAAGAGTCAGCCAGCTCAGTAGCAAGTAGGTTTTTCATTTTTGGGGTTTCAAATTGAGTAGCTCTTCCTTTAAGCCCCTTGTTTGGGCTTTCCCAGCCCCCTACAGTTAGCTTTATTTGCACTTACCATGCTGGATTGAAATCATCTCCTTGCATGTCTGTCTCTGCTGCTACGTCTCTTTAAGGGCAGGCGGCTTGTCTCATTCTTCTCTGTATCCCCAGCACCTAACCTGGTGCCAGGTACATTGCTGTGTGCTTAGAAACAGTTTGGTGACCCGAACAGAATTAGTCTTAGTGTGAAATGAAGAAAAAAAAATTGAACCAGTGATCTCTCTGGATCCACTTTGTGGTTAATGCAATATAAGAAAAATGATTATTAATTAAATTAAATTATATTTAATGTTTTATAATTATCTACTTCCAGTCTAAGAATTTTCGTAGTTGATGAGAATGAATTTGACACCCATGGACGGAAGCTCTCAAAGCATACCTTTAATGTTAGATTTAAGCACGAATCAAAAGTAAACCAATATCCTTTAAATTGTCTAGCATTCTCTTTTTAAAACTTATCTGTAAAATAATTTTCTTAAAAATGGAAAATAATCAGTCTAGTGTGTCTTTTTTAAATGGTCCCAGATTAAAGTTTTCCAAAAATGAAAGTTATAACTATTACTGTAGTTTTAAACAGAGATGTGAATCACAGGAACCAATTTTTCCTTTATTTAAAAAAGTAATTCATTGATTTCTTTTTATTTTAAAAGGAATACATGTTCATTAATGAAACTTAGAAAAATACGGAAAAGGTTAAGGAAAAAATCACCATAATCTATAGTTCAAAGATAGTGGAAATAGTTTATTTCTTCTTAGTCTTGTTTCAATGCATATGCATATTTTTTACGTGGCTGACATTGTATTATGCATATGGTTTCATATCTGACTTTCCTACTTAATGTCATAGCTTAAACTTCATTTAAAAGATAAAATGGTGACACTGCTGTGCTCTTGGTCAGTAGCCCTCTGGTCTGGCCTTTTTCATGTTGGTGAGTGACAAGCTGAGTGTTTCATCCTTGTCAGCAGCGCCCCGCCCTGGGTAGAGATTGGCTGGGTTGCCTTATGGTCTCCGGCTTTACACACAACTGGGTTTTATTTTCAATTTCATCTGGTTTTCTTTCAAAATCCCCAACCAAATCTTAGACTTTACAAGAAGTAGGAGGAGAACAACAAATGTGACTAAAGGGACATCTGAAGAAGGAAAGAACTCAGGTTGCTCTCTCTCAATACAAAGGAGGTGAGTGAGTACACGGCCCCCAGTGGAACCTGGGAATTAGGATTAACTTTCCCTTCAGTCTTATCCTGGGGATCTTCTGAGGCCCCTCCCGCTCCCCCCTCACCCTTCTCCACCTGCTGTGTTCCCTGGGAGGCTGGCCCAATGCACTGCTTCCCGGGCTCTCTTGCCCTCTACCCACTTTAAGGGGGATTTTGTTTCCTGCCAAGCCTCTATTGATAGAAATATTTAACCCACATGACCTTCTTCCAAGGCTAGAGTACTTCATTCAGTCTTCAGAATTAAGCTATTACCTGAGTTTCCTTAACAGGGTCATTTGGGGGTAATAAATGTATAAATAACCTATCTCCAGTTCCAGCAAGCGGCTATTTATAATGGCCGTGCTGCTGTTACTGGGGATGGTGATGATGAATACGGTAATAATAGCTGTTGTCATGCTCCTATTTAATGCCTGGGACAGATCCTCAGAACAAATCAGCAAGGTGGCTTTTGTTCCCATTTCAGAGTTGAGGAAATCAAGTATCTAGAAATTTAGGTAACTTTTACCTAATATCACACAAACTAACGCATGCACGTCCAATGCTTCACCTCCTTCAAATCTCGTCTCAAATGACATTTTCTCAGATAGACCTTTCCTGACTAGCCAGCTTTTTAAAAATTTATTTTATTGACGTATAGTTGATTTACACTGTTTGTTTCTGGTGTACAACAAAGTGATTCAGTTATACATATATATAATAGATTGCATTTGCTAATTCCAAACTCCCAATCCATCCCTCCACCCCCCCACCACTAGTTAGTTTTAACATTTTCTACCCCCTCCCCTGCTTTGTCTCCTTAGCACTTTTTAGCAACTAACATACTGTGTTTTTTTCTCATTTATCTTCTTTAACGTCTATCTCATTCCCCTTGAACATAAGCTCTGTGAGGGCAGGGATCCTTGTTTTATTCACTGCTTTATCCCAGCACTTAAAACAGTTCCTGGCACATAATGGAGCCTTCATGAGTATTTTCGAATGAGTGAATGATAAAGCTGGAATTCAGAGCCATGTCTGCCTGACTTGAAAGTCTTTGTTTTTCAACAATACCCTCCTTAGCAAGTCACCTTCAAGGTAAATACATAACAGCCTCAAAGAGAAAAAAAGACAACAGCATTATTTTTGAACTAAGTGCCACCATTATGCCACCTGCTATGACTGCAACATAAGACAGCAAATGAAAGAAAACAAAACGATGCTCACGTCTTTGTTTAAAAAAATATGTTTACCATCAAGACACCCAGACATATGGTCAGGCGGTATGGGTTTTGCCAGAAGTGAGGTGCCATTTGGAATGAATACCAAGCAATGGGTATGGGTGCTGACAGCAGCCACCCACTGTCGGCTCCGTACAGGTGCTCAGTGAGTGAGTGGAGGCTTTCTTCAGGGTCCGGGAAGCTGGATGGGGGAGGCCCATAAGCCGAGCAAGCACGGCCGACTTGAGGGAGTGTGGGTCTGGAAGGGGCAGACATTCTGGAATTGAACCCTGAATACTGCCTTTTCCTGGCTGTTCAGACGCTTTATGCTTCATTTCCCATGACACTTACTTAGGAAAAGGGGAAGGAAATAAGAGTTCATGAACAAAGTAAGAAATAAGTGCCTCATTGACATATATACACTACCAAATGTAAAGTAGATAGCTAGTGGGAAGCAGCTGCATAGCACAGGGAGATCAGCTCGGTGCTTTGTGACCACCTAGAGGGGTGGGATAGGGAGGGTGGGAGGGAGACACAAGAGGGAGGGGATATGGGGACATATGTATACATATAGCTGATTCACTTTGTTATACAGCAGAAACTAGCATAACATTGTAAAGCAATTATACTCAAAGATGTAAAAAAAAGAAAAAAGTGCAGCAGAAAGCCCATGTTTTCCAACTACATATATACCAGGAAGATGATTATTAGCAGGCAATTTGAGCATGGGCAGTGACCTCAGACGTACATGGCTTTACCTGCCCGCTGTACCACTCACTTTAACCTTGGGCAAGTTAATCAACCTTTCTAAACCTCAGTTTCCTCAGTTATAGTTGGAGGATAATGGTATTTATCTCGTTGTTGTAAAGATTATAGGAGATAATTCTTGTACTTGACACATAAGAGATGCCCGATAAATTTTGTGCTCAAAAATCACAGTTATACTGTCCAATAACTGGATTCTAATGGAGTGCTCTCCTAGCCAGAGAAGGTTATCATTTTCTCCAGCACCAGTTCTCAACATTACAGCGAGAGGCAGTTTTGATAGAGGACCTCAGGAAATTCTCCCCTACAGGTTCTGAGACATAGGATATCACCAGGTGACAATGTTTCCTTCTCATAGGAAGCAGGTAGAATTAAGAGACTGGACTATTAGTTGCGGTTCTTAAGCAAAGCATTAAGTTCTCTGGGTGCCCCTTCCCAGAGACAGGCTCCATATTGTTCAAAGTCTTCTTAGTTAGAGATAATGCCTGCTTGCTGTTTTACGTTTCTATTAGAGCTGTGTTGAAACTTGCCCTTCAGTGTCCCAAATGAGATAGGAAAATTATGTGTGACTGTCGCCAAGGGCGTGTAATTTATTCTCTTAAAGAAAGTATTAAAATGTTCAGAATACCTCCCCCTTAGGAATTGTAGCCCACCAGGCCCACTGGGCTCACCTGTAACGCATGAGTCCTCCCTGTCTTGTCTGCTAGGAATCTAGACATTGACTACTAGAACACAAGGCATTTACATTTAAGTCGGTTGAACAAAATTAAAAATTCAGTTCCTTAGTTGCACTAGCCACATTTCTAGTGTTCAATAACCATATGTGTCTAGTGGCTACCATATTGGATAGTGCAAATATGCAATATTTCCATCATTACAGAAAGTTCTCTTGGAGCATGCTGCTCTAGAGGGTAGTGTCCACTTAAAGTCCAGATGGATTCAGTCAAGTGAAAAGTCCCATTTTCAGGCCAGGGCTGCAAGCAGTGGGGGTAAGATTTGAATATTTCTAAGCCTCGAATTTCAAAAGGAAAATAAGAGACCACAAAATCCTTTCAGCTGGACTCTTAGTGTCCCTAAACTTCCATGTTGCTGTGATTTAAAAAAAAAAAATGAAATAAAAGCCCAGAGAGCAGAATCATGCCTGCGTTTCTGCCAGATCTTAAGATAATGGTTCAAATTTCCCCCAAAATACCATTTGACTGTTAAGCAGTAAGTCAGGCACACACTTGGAATCCTGAAGAATGTTCACTCAGTTCCTTGCTGAAGGGTCCAACCTTGTTCCAGTTAAGGAGGAGAAGTTTCTGGAAATTCTTAGCCACAAGGACAAGGTCATGGTCCTAGAGGTCTAGGTACGTCCCATGACTCAGATCACCACATAGTACCCCGTGACCCTCTCCATCATGTTTTCTTCCCCACCAAACACCTGCCCTTAGTCATCTTTAACCTTTTCTATTTCACTCCCTGCCTTGCCTCCTTTTATATCCAACCTCCGACTTGAGCTGCAGGTCATTCTCAGCCATTACAGGCTCCACGTATGGGTAAGGTGCAGTGCGGGGTAGGGGGGGCGGGAGGTCCTTCATACCTTTGAGGGTAGAGCAGCATAGTATCAGAGACCCCCATGGTCATCTGACTGCAGGGCCACAGAATAAGGTATCTAAAAAGCAATCAGAACTTTTGCACTGTAAGAAAACACAAGCAAAACAAAAACCTCCTGCTAGGAGTTTGCCAGTGTCTTATTCTGAGTTTCTGTCTCCTTCCCAGTCTTGAGTTAAATTTTTAAAAGCTTTTAGCCTCAGTAGTAGCTGAGTCTTAGAACAGAAGGCATAAAAAGACTTGTTCTGTCACGTTAGTAACCTCTATTAACCCACAGGTTCACGGTCATAGAGCGCATCCTCAGTGCCAAATAAAATGAGAGATTTCTGAATTAGAAGCATGGGAGAGTCTTAAATTAAACAAGCAAACAAAAACCATTCCATTTCCAAATGAAGTAAGTTAAAGGTAAGGTGGTTGCCCCACAGTTTGGCTAAAGGTCCAGTAACCTCCCCAAGTCAGTGTTTGTGAAGTTCTCCACTTTTTAGAAAAACAGATCGACGGTCCCACAACCATCTCCTTGGGCAACTTATATTTTTCCTGCTGGGCCTTGCCATCTTTAGGATAATGTGTGCTCACTTACACAGTGCTGCCACTGCTTATGGAAAAAAGCACACTGTGGCCCAGCGATTTTCAAAACCAGCAAAGCTGTGGAAGTCACTCTCCAAATGAAATCTGACCAGACTCCCAGTATATAAAAGAAATAGAAGTGAAGCCAATCCGGCTGAAGAAGGGAGCCCCAGGCTATCCCCTCGGAGGGTCTGCAGAAGCTTGAGGGCTTGCAGAGACCTGTTAGAGACTCATTTCCCCAGATGGACTCAGAAACCTCACATTAGACATTTCAATGTCAAGGACGCTTGGATTAGGAAAGATCAACTTCTGTCACTTGCAAAGTTTATAAAAGAGATTGAACACCATTATCTCAAGGACAAAACAACCTCAAGGATCCAAGGATTAAAAAGAATCATTCTTCCACATGTTTATTGTTCTTCTGCCCCTCTCATGCAGAAGAGTGAATGCTATACAGTTTTAGTGCTATTTTCGTGGGTCATTGTTACTGCTGTTACCTTTATGGCATGAGAAGGCGGCTTCTGCATGTGTATAGGCAAACGTCCATAAGACCAGTAAATGACCACACAAGGGATTTTAGAAAACAAAATTTCATTTTCAATTTACAAAACATTTTACAAATTATTACTTAGTATCACCTTTGCATTTAATTTTAAAAGGCATAGTATTTTCATACTAGGAGAAGAAAAAGAAGATATTGGTGCCAAGGGCAGCTGCAGGACAATAGAAAAAAAGAAAAATGATCATGGGAGTTTTACAGTATTCTTAGAGGTGACTTTCATGCCCTGAAAAGATTGTTCAAGACTTTTTCTGTTTTCCTTTAAATTTTGAATTACAATCTAAAAAGGTTTGTTCTTTCTTAAGATTTCAACTTATAAATCTTATTATTGCATTTACAAATCCAGAAGAGGTCAATAATCACTTTTAATAGAGTTTATACAACTTAATTAAATAATATTTTAAGCATTTAAAATTGTATCTATAATTTAAATATATTTAATTTTTGTGCTTTAACTGGTTATCAAACAAACATTATCCTATCTTATACAATTCTTATATGTCTACTAAATTAAATTTACAAAAATAGTTAAAATTAAGTTCTTTTAATTGTCCAATTATTGCTTATAATCCAAGAAAATTTATCTTATCGCTCTGAGGTCTAAATCAATTAAGTCAATTAACTTTTTCTAAATTGGAATCACAACTTGCCAGATACCTTAATATACCAAACTCTTAAAAGTCTCCAAGTAATACTTAAAATACCAAATATATACAGATTATTCTAAACATTAGAGTATAAATAATTTGGGTTTTATTTACTTCATCATTTCCAATGAGGAAATAATTATGTCAGCTCAAACCCCAGTGGTGTTTTGTCCTAGTGCACTGACGTTTCCTATTGCACCAAGAAAACTTCTTTCCAGATCACAGGACTTATTCTTTTTCTTAAACCTGTGGGTCACATGGAGCCTGAACCCTAATAGTGGTCGTAACATGGTTCCATAACTTTCAAAAAGAGCAGGTGTTAGAGCCTATTCCTGAGTTTAAATCATATCTTAACCTAATTCTTCCCTCAATGATCAGAAGTCTATAACTCCACTAAAATTATAACTATGCATTTCTTTGGTTCTCCTAAGATATAAATGTCATTTAATTTAATTCAGCTCATCTTGAGGGTCGTTCTATTGGTCACAAATAAAATCGTGCTAATAACAAAAAGCAAAGACAAAAAGAAAACTTTTAGAGGTCTGAAAATAGTGAAACAAAAAGCCATATCAGTGAAACTGTGGAATTAAATACAATTTTATGGAGATGGTCTAAGCCCATATAGTTTTGGGTACATAACGCAATTACAGATAAAGGAAATGACTGAAACGCTAGTTAAATGGTCACTAATTAAGACCACTTAACCAGGGTGTATCATCTAGCAGAACTGTAAACATGGAGCTAAAGAGTAAGGAAGAAACAATGTTTAATTCTAATGCACCATCTATTACCAGAAACACATTTTTGTCAACACTGCTAAATATTTAGCCACATAAATTTATAACCCTGTTACCTGAACCTGGCTAAATCTAAACAGGAAAGTCCTCTAGGCTGTTATTAGAAAATCCAGGTCACTATTTAGAGTACAGAACGTTCTGTTTTTTCGCCACAGACTGATTTCATTAGAAAGTGCACATTTTATGTATTTAATGTACCCATTCATTTTATTCATCTACTTATTTATGAAGGTTCATTACTACTTTTACCCAGAACAATCAGTAGCTTAATACAGTATAAGTTTAATTTGCAATCATGTCACAGCATGGTCCAGTGTAGGTTGGGGAGGGGTTGGGTTTCTCCTCCTCACTGTCACTCGAGGACCCGAGTTTCTTACATCCGGAGTCCTCGGTTGAATCCTCTGTGTTCTGGCCAGCAGAAGGGGGCAGGAAGAGAGCATGGAGAATTCTGGGAAAGGTATTATGGGCTACACCTAGAAGCGGGCTTCCTGATTTCTGCCTGCTTCCTACTGGCTAGAATTTAGCCGCATGGCCTCACCTCCCTGAAAGAGCATCTGCTGGACCCAGGAGGAAAACAGAAGGAGCATGGTGAACAACTAGCCAGTCTCTGCTACATTACATCATCGCTCTAGCTTAATGTTTAATGTTGCATTCAGTAGTAATTAAATCAATCAGATGAAATTATAATCAGAATACAAATTGATGAACATGAAACAAAACTGGTATAATTTTATCATTCACGCTCACACCACAGCAGGAAAAGTACTGGTGGTCATACTCCTGTATCACTTAATTTCTTATGCACCACATTTGCACAGCTTTCTACAAGTAGAAACTATCTACAGCTCTGAGATAGATGCTTGTCAAATAAGTGCTTGGTTTTTTGTTTTTTGTTTTTTGTTTTTTCTAAAGGAGACATTTATGGTCAACTTTCCAAATAGAAAATGCTACCAGATCACAGTGACTACTTGGTGAGAGCTCGTCTGTATATTATGATCCACTTTATGAAGTACAAGTTTACTAAGAAGGGAGATAATTTACCATGACTCATGTTTTAGGAATAAACTCTTAGCTGGGTGAAGCCTCGGGAAGTAAGAGACTGAAGACATAGAGGCTACTGCCAGCGACACTGCAGGTCAAACCCATGGCCAGTAAGACCTGGTTCTGAGTCCCTGATGCGCCTCTCACTAGCTCTGAGAACTTGGATATATTAACTAACCTCTATAAGCTTCAATTTCCTTATCTGTAAAATGAGGATAAGACAACCTTTCAAAGAGATGTGAGAATTAAATATCCATTTCTCTCACTAGAATTTAAAGTCGGTGAAGCTAGAAACCTCTTCCTTACTATCATATTCCTGGCACATGCTAAGTTTTCAGTACTAGGTAGTTTTAATGATAGCTTAATAATACTTTACAATTATCATTACCCATACAAATATATTCAGGAGACAGCTAAAAATACAAGCTTTTAATTCAGGAGTAGTGCACCCCTGAGACCCAGGCAAGAGGGGGCCTGTCTTGGGCCTGGGTTTCAGAGCAGGGCTATTCATGAGGTGGTCCGGGGACTAGTCAGTCCACAAACTGCTACTGGGCCACATGGGATAAGTACAGAAATTGAGAGGAAGCATTTAGAAACTTCTGAACCAATTTGATATTGGTACATCATATCATTAAACAGGGTAGAGACCAGTTTGAAATTGAGTGGTGAGTCACATGCGGTGTAGACTGCAGACATCAGGGACAGCAGGACCACTTTTCAACATATATTTAAAAAAATTTTTTATTGAAGTGTAGTTGTAAAATATTGTATAAGTTACAGGTGTACAATATAGTGATTTACAATTTTTAAGGGTTATACTCCATTTATAGTTATTATAAAGTATTAGCTATATTCCCCATGTTGTACAGTATATCCTTGTAGCTTATTTTATACCTAATACATTTTTTTAACGTCTTTATTGGAGTATAATTGCTTTACAATGTTGTGTTAGTTTCTGCTGTATAACAAAGTGAATCAGCTATACGTATACACATATCCCCATATCCCCTCCCTCTTGCGTCTCCCTCCCACCCTCCCTATCCCACCCCTCTAGGTGGTCACAAAGCACCGAGCTGATCTCCCTGTTCTACGCGGCTTCTTCCCACTAGCTATCTATTTTACATTTGGTAGTGTATATATGTCCATGCCACTGTCTCACTTCTATACCTAATACTTTGTTCCTCTTACTTCCCTACCCCTTTATTGCCCCTCCCCTCTTCCCTCTCCCCACTGGTAACCACTAGTTTGCTCTCTATATCAGTTGAGTCTACTTCTTTTTTGTTATATTCACTAGTTTCAACATATGATATTTTAAGATTAGTCACCTATAACCCAAAAGTGAGTAAAATATAAGTAAATGAAAGCATTTCTTTATTTTTATGTTATTTTTATTATCATTTTCATTTTAATCAAATCAGTTTTATTTATATAAATACATAATATATAATAAATATGCATATAATATATTTAAATATTTTAAAATTAAAAAGTATATTTTTAACCCAATAGCTAAAGTAAGGATATGAACTGTTTTTAAATTTAATTATAGTTGATTTACAATGTTGTGTTAATTTCTGCTGTACAGCATAGTGATTCAGTTATACATATACATACATTCTTTTCTTAATATTCTTTTCCATTATGATTTATCATAGGATACTGAATAGTTCTCTGTGCTATAGAGTAGGACCTTGTTGTTTATCCATTCCATATATGATAGCTTACATCTGCTGACCCCAACCTCCCACTCCATCCCTTTCCTAACCCCCTGCCCCTTGGCAACCACAAGCCTGTTCTCTATGTCTGTGAGTCTGTTTCTGTTTCATAGATAGGTTCATTTGTGTCATGTTTTAGATTCCACATATAAGTGATATCATATGGTATTTGTCTTTCTCTTTCTGACTTACTTCACTTAGTATGATAATCTCTAGTTGCATCCATGTTGCTACAATTGGCATTATTTTGTTCTTTTTATGGCTGAGTAGTATTCCATTGTATATATGTACCGCATCTTCTTTATCCATTCATCTGTTGATGGACATTTAGTTTGTTTCCATGTCTTGGCTATTGTAAGTAGTGCTGCTATGAACATTGGGGTGCATATATCTTTTTGGATTAGAGTTTTGTTTGGATGTATGCCCACGAATGGGATTGCTGGATCATATGGTAATTCTATTTTTAGTTTTCTGAGGAGCCTGCATACTGTTTTCCACAGTGGCTGTACCAACTTACATTCCCACCAACAGGGTAGGACGGTTCCCTTTTCTCCACATCCTCTCCAGCATTTGTTATCTGTAGAGTTTTTAATGTGGCCATTCTGACTGGTGTGAGGTGGTACTTCATTGCAGTTTTGATTTGCATTTCTCTAATAATTAGCAATGCTGAGCATCTTTTCATGTGCCTATTGGCCATCTGTATGTCTTCTTTGGAGAAATGTCTATTTAGGTCTTCTGCCCATTTTTCGATTGGGTTGTTTGTTTTTTTGTTGTTGAGTTGTATGAGCTGTTTGTATATTTTGGAAATTAAGCCCTGTAGGTCACATTGTTTGCAAATATTTTCTTCCAATCTGTAAGTTGTCTTTTCATTTTGGGTTTGTTTGTTTGTTTGTTTGTTTTGGTTTCCTTTGCTGTGCAAAAGCTTGTAAGTTTGATTAGGTCCCACTTGTTTATTTTTGCTTTTATTTCTATTGCCTTGGGAAACTGACCTAAGAAAACATTGCTATGATTTATGTTAGAGAATGTTTTGACTATTATCTCTTCTAGGAATTTCATGGTGTCATGTCTTATGTTTAAGTCTTTAAGCCATTTTGAGTTTATTTTTGTTTATGGTGAGAGAGTATGTTCTAACTTCATTGATTTACATGCAGCTGTCCAACTTTCCCAACACCACTTGCTGAAGAGACTGTCTTTCTCCCATTGTGTATTCTTGCCTCCCTTGTTAAAGATTAATTGACCATAGGTGTGTGGGTTTATTTCTGGGTTCTCTATTCTGCTCCATTGATCCATATGTCTGTTTTTGTGCCAGTACCATGCTGTTTTGATTACTGTAGCTTTGTAGTATTGTCTGAAGTTTGGGAGGGTTATGACTCCTGCTTTGTTGTTTTTCTTCAGAATTGCTTTGACACTTCTGGGTCTTTTATGTTCCATATAAATTTTAGGATTATTTGTTCTAATTCTGGGGAAAACGTCATGGGTAACTTGATAGGAATCACATTAAATCTATAGATTGCTTTGGGTAGTATGGCCATTTTAACATATTAATTCTAAGGAAGTAAACTTTATATCATTTATTTTTTAACCCTAATTTACTGATTAGGGAACAAGTTTTTTTGGTTTTTTTTTACATTCATTTATTTTTGGCTGCGTCGGGTCTTTGTTGTGGTGCGTGGGCTCTACATCCCATGCAGGCTTCTCTCTAGTTGTGGCACAAGGGCTCAGTTGCCCCACAGCATGTGGGATCTTAGTTCCCCAACCAGGGATCGAACCTGCATCCCCTGCATTGGAAGGCAGATTCTTAACCACAGGACCACCAAGGAAGTCAGTAAGAAACAAGTTTTACAGACTTCTTTTTCAAGAAAAGACACATTTCAAAATGTTAGTAGTAGTAAACCGAATGATAACAATAGAAGTGATTCTGAAAGAATGAATACCAAAAGAATTCATACCAGTTTTACTCAGAAGTATGAGCTCTTGTTACTGAGTTCAGTTTGTAGCCATAATTGATGATGAAGTGCTAAAACTACTGTATATTATCTGTAGAAATGTACTGACTAAAGAAGCAATGAAACCATCAAAACGTAAGTGGCTTTTGCATATCAAATGTAAGCAATAAGTGAAAAGAGAATTATTTGAAAGAAAGAGTATTAAATTAAAAAATAGAGGAAGATGTTAACTATTTCACATATAAGCAGCTTTGCAGTCTTCTTATAAAGCAGTGTTTGGGGTTGCTAAGACCAGGCATACATACAGCTGCCAAGACATGAATGCAAGTCTAACAAAGATGTTGCCTTAGAAATGTTGGGTGATATGGGGGCAAAGGAGGTAGCTCAAATGCCATCTTCCAGTGAAAGTATAGTTCAACATATTTGGGAACTGATTAATGATATGGAAGGCTAATTCACAGAAAAAAAAAAAAGTGAAAGTAGTGAAGTATCTTTCATTGAAGCTAGATGAATGCACAAGTACTATTAAAATGGCCATCCTTTAGTGTAAGTATGATTTAAACATGACCATGATAGGAAGAAATAGTCCTTCTATTTTCTCACTTCATGACTAATAAACATAACTGTGAACTATATAAAACTATAAAGGACTACATTGTCCATAAATGTGTCTGGGTTAGGCTTTTGTGTAGGATTATATTCTGATGGCACAGCTGCGATGATTGGAAAGAATTCTGAGTTATTTACCCCATTTAAGGGACTGGTGCCAGAATGTAAATCAACATACTGCTTCCTTCAAAAGTTTCACTACAAAAGTCAGCTGAACTAAGTAGAAAATTTGTGGATCTAAACTCTTTCATAGGAAGATAATTTAAATTTCATTATGATTTCAGAGGATAAGTCATTAGAACTGGCTATTGATGGAGGACTAAGGATGAATTTTGCTCTATTTTGTATAAAAACTTTAAATGAGAAACCTAAGTTTGCTCAAATTACTCTGAAATATCTTCTTCTGTTTTGTCAAAATAACCCTGTGAGACTAGTTTCCCTACTCTGAGTACTATTAAAACAAAGCATGGAAACCCTTTAGATGTACCTTGTTCCCTACAAGTGGTGTGTGATCATCAACCCAACAAGACTGAAGAGTTAGTAAGCAAACTCACTTGTTTTATTAAAACCCTTAACTGTTTATATTAGTGGTGCTATTTAAAGTGGGCATATAGCATCTAACAGGGGGAATCTTATTTCATTCATAAGTTTTTGTTTATGACCATGGAATAACCAAGAGTTATAAAGGTAGTAGTGATTGCCTAGGTCAGTCATTTATACCACACTTTCAAGAACAATATGCTCAATTTTTGTAATTTTTCCCATCTTCTACATTTGTTCTGATTATATTTATTGAAATATAATTTTATGTCTAAGAATCTATAAATAAATGAATTTAACAATAAAAAATGTACACTCGAATATTGTGTGTATTTTTATCTCGCTTTTCTAGTAATTCATTTTTTTAATTGAATGAAAGATTCTTTAAATTCTATAGTGCTTTACAATTTTCAGCTGTTTCACACACATGATTTCACGTAATTCCGTAATAACCCTTTTTTTCCTCCTACCCCAATATTGCCCCTCCCCCTTCCCTTTTCCCACTGGTAACTAACTTGTTCTCTGTATCCGTGAGTCTGCTTCCTTTTTGTTTTATTCTCTAGTAACTTATTTTTATTGTATTAAAAGAAGTATTGATCTGTAAAAGATTGGAAGTGGAAAAAAGGGGGTTAGATCCTTCTCAACAGATTGAGGAAGGCTGCTTTAGAGAGACAGTCTGGCATAAGGGATCCATGGCTCAGAGGGAACCTGCTTACCCAGACCGCACAGTCCTAGGACCCAAAGAATCCCAGCCCCACAGGCCCTGAGCCTGTGTCCAGGAACCAAACAAGCTTCTTTCCTGGGAACACAGCTGAGGGTGAACGGTGCTACCAGTGAGTGAAGCCCTAGACCCTGAGTGTTTGGGGGGTTATGGGCAGAACTAGTATGTGCAGGCCGTGTGTGCACTGTATGATAAGGAAACGAAGTGGGTAGGCCAGGGGTTAAGAGACGGCTCACTCAGTGCCACCATGTTCTAGCCTGAACTCCATAGAGCCCAAGAATTCAAAATTTGATAGATTGTGAAGAAGGTGTATTTGTCAAAGCAGGTTGATAGAATGCATTTATTCAACAGTCGATAGCTTCGTTTATAACTTTAAAAGTTTCAGGCGTTTGGAACGTGGGCCTCAATTTTGTTCTTTTGTCAGGGCCCCACCAATGTTAGGGGATGACCTAGCCAGGAGATATGTCAAAGCTGGAACTATGGGTTTGGCAGTCAGTGTGGAGGGGATATTTGAAGCTGAGGGAGAGGCAGTCAAGGGTAAAGAGGGCAAGTCCTACATTCAGACTTCCTGATTTGAATCCCTTATCAGCAAACTACTAGCTGTAGAACTGTGCGCTATCTTTCTGTACCTCGATTTTCTCATCTGTAAAATGGGGGTGTTAATAGCCCCTATTTCATGGGGTGGTTTTGAGGATCAAATGAGCTCATCTATGTAAAACACTTAGAACTAGGCTTGGTGTAGAGTAAGCTCTCAACACCAAGGGAGTCATAAATTACCTGGGGAAGGAATAAAGAGCAAGAACAGACTGGCCTCAGGGGAACCTTGGAAATACGGAGATACAGAGAGGGTGGAGAGTGTGTCCCAGCACCCACCACCAAGCCTGGCAGGTGGTACGTGCCCAGTAAATGTGGATGGATTTGAAAGGGATCTGAGAAGGAGCATGTAACACACTGGATGCAGCAGAAAAGTCGAATGGGGGAGTACTAAGGAGAGCCTGTTGGATTCATAGTCAGGAAATACCTTAGAAAGATGTTTCAGTTCACAGGAAATCAGACCGCAGTAAATTAAAGAATGAAGGGAAGATATTTCTCTCTTTAGTTTAGCTTAGTAACTCTAGTAGAAGCTATGCTTTTAGAAATTAGTGTTAGAGAATGAAAGCGATAAATAGTAGCTTGAGGAGCATGCAAGGTTGAATGAAAGTTCTTTTCTGTTCAAGGAAGTAGGGCAGATTTGTTGCTAAGAGAAAGAAGGCATTGGAGAGGAAGAGATGATTAATGAAGCAAGAATCTAAGAGAAGGATGGGAGGAGATGGAATCAAGAGAAAAAGACCTAGGGTGAGTCTTAAGAAAGGATACTCTGCCTGGGGTGAAAGGAAACAGGATCATAGATAAGAATATAGAGAAAGGTTGAGGGCTGGGAAGTTGAAGTTCTTAAAGTTTAAAGTGCAGGGAAACTTTAATTTCCAGAAGAGCAAATAAATATAACAGACTAGTAGGAAGCATATTCCTTTACCCATTGTGGTAGATACGATGAGTCTGCACACTCATTTGAGTGCTTGGCTAGCTGATCTTCCTATACTACAGAACAGTAGTTGGCAAGCCACATACAGCCTACAGGTCAAATTTAGCTTACTGTCCCCAAACTGAACTCGGGTTCATTCACCCATCGCACAGCAAAGCCAATCTACTGACACTGGATTGTGGTGAAAGAAAGTACAGCGTTTATTTCCTAGGCACCAAGTAAGGAGAACTGGCAGCGCATGCTCAAAAGACTCAAGCTCCCTGATGGCTTTTGGGCAAGGGTTTTTAAAGGCAACATTAGGGGTGAGGGTTGCAGGGTGCATACTCAGCTTGTGGTTCTGATTGGTTGGTGGTGAGGTCACAGGGTGATGTTTGGGGAATCTCAAATCAACAGTCTACTGGTTCCAACCAATCTGGGGTCTGCGTGCTAGTGGTCAGCAGTTTCCATTCATTGGGGGTCCTGGTTTCTGAAAAATGACTCAAGGATGCTTGTCGGATTGTTATCTATAGCTCTTGAGGAGGAACTAGGAGTCCTGTGACTCTATTTTATTGCTGAACTATTGTTCAACCTACTGTTACTTTTCTTGCTTGGCTGCTTTCCTTTGTTTCTGCATTATCTCTGTACTCTAATCAAGTGCTTGAGTCTGCTCTTTGGAACTCAGGGAAGGCCTAGGATACTAAAGCTTTTTCTACAACAAGAAGCAGGGGACATGAAGGGGCTTGTACACAAGAGGGCCCCGTAGGGTTCTGCTCAGTTTCACTTCTGCCTGTTTTTCTATAGCCTGTGAGCTAGGAATGGTTTTCACATTTATAAATTGTGGTAAAATCTACATAACATAAAATTTACCATTTTAACCATTTTTAAGTATACATTTCAGTGACATTAAGTACATTCACATGTTGTGCAACCATCACCGTCCTTCATCTTCAGAGCTCTTTTCATCTTAAAAAATGGAAACGCTGTACCTATTCAACAATAACTCCCCATTCCCATCTTCCCCCAACACCTGGCAACCACCACTCTATGTTCCGTCTCTTTGAATTTGACTACTCTATGTTCCTAAAGTGGTCTGATCCCCAATTCCACTGTGTGTGTGGTTGTTCCACACACATCCAAGCAATTCTCAGACATCAGCTGGGTGTCCTACAGTTCAACACAATTCTGACACCATCTGCATGGTGATAGCGTCAGATCCCACAGGGTAAGTGTTCAGTTCTACAAGTCTGCCAACCTCCTTCAGACACCAATTGCAAGCTCAGGCCATCATCTGTTGTGCTTCTGACTGACCAGCTATAGATGGGAAGTTCCAAAGACTCCTCTTTGGTTTCGTTTAATTTGCTAGAGTGGCTCAGAACTCAGAGAAACACTTGACTCAGTAGATTACTGGTTTATTATAAAAGAATATATAACTCAGGAACAGCCTGATGGAAGAGGTGCATAGCGCAAGATATGGGGAAAGGGCAGGAGTTTCTACGCCCTCTCCAAGTGCACCAGTCTGCCTGAATCTCCATGTGTTCACCAACCTGGAAGCTCTCTGAATCCAGTTCTTTTGGGTTTTTATGGAGGCTTCACTGCATAGACACAATTGATTAAATCATTGGCCACTGGCAATTGATTCAACCTCCAGCCCTTCTCCCTTCCCCAGAGGTCGGGAGGTAGGACTGAAAGTTCCAACCCTCTAATTACACGATAGGTTCTCCTGGCAACAATTACCCCCTCCTTAGGTGTGTTCCAAAAGTAACCTCATTAACATGACAAAAAATACCGTGATAATTCTCATCACTTAGGAAATTCCAAGGGTTTTAGGAGCTCTGTGCCAGAAATGAAGATGAAGACCAAATATATATATATTTTTTATTATAAATCACAATAGTACAATATCTCATATAAGTGGAATTATACAGTTTTTATACTTTGTGACTGACTTAGAATAAAGTCCTTGAGGTTCATCCGTGTTGTTGCATTTCTCAGAATTTCCTTCCTTTTTAAGGTTGAATAATATTTCATTGTCTGTGTATACCACATTTTGCTTATCCATTCATCTGTCAATGGGCACTTGGGTTGCTTCCACCTTTTGGCTGTTGTGAATAATACTGCTATAGATATGGGTGTACAAATATCTGTTCTAGTCCCTGCTTTTAATTCTTTTGAGTATATACCCAAAAGTAGGATTGCTGGGTCATAAATTAGTTCTATTTTTAACTTTTTGAGGAACTGCCATACCATTTTCCATAGCAGCTGTACCGTTTTCCTTTCTCAGCAATGCACAAGTGTTCTAACCTCTCTACATTCTCACCAACACTTATTATTTTCTGTTTTTTGTTTTTGTTTTTTATAGTAGCCATCCTAATAGGTATGAGGTGATCGTTCATTGTGGTTTTGATTTGCATTTCCCCAATGGCTAGTGATGTACTTATTGGCTATTTATATATTTTCTTTGGAGAAATGTCTTTTCACAACCTTTGTCCATTTTTGAATTGGGTTGTTTGTTCTTGAGTTTTAGGAATTCTTTATATATTCTGGATATTAATCTCTTATGAGATATGTGATTTGTAAAGTTTTCTACTATTCTGTGGGTTGCCCTTTTACTCTATTCACAATGTCCTTTTGCACAAAAATTCTTAATTTTGATGAAGTTCAATTCATCTATTTTTACTTTTGTTGCTTGTGCTTTTGGTGTCATAGCCAAGAAAATCATTGCCAAACCCAATGCTTGAAGACTTTCCCTTATGTTTTCTTCTAAGAGCTTTATAGTTTTAGTTCTTATGTTTACATTTTTTATCCATTTTGAGTTAATTTTTGTATGTGATGTAAGTTAAGGGTCCAGCTTCATTCCTTTGCATGTGGATATCTTTCTTCCAGCACAATTTGTTGAAAAGACTATCCTTTCCCCATCAAATGGTCTTGGTACCCTTATTGAAAAAGTCGATCATATATGTAAGTGTTCCTTTCTGGGTGATTCATATTTTTAAATGTTTGGAAAAAAATCAAAAGAAAAATAACATTTTGTGACATGTGAAGATTTTATGAGATTCAAATTTCAGTGTCCATAAAGAATGTTTTATTGCAATATATCCTGGCTCATTTGTTTCTGTATCGTCTATGGCTGCTTTTGCATTATAGCAGCAACGCTGAATAGTTGTGACAGAGTCCATATTCCTGCAAATCCTGCAAATATTTACTATCTGGTCTTTTAAAGAAAATGTTTGCCAACATCTGCTATAGATAGAGGATAAAGAGCTGTAAGATGTATTCCTCAGACTCTCTCACAGCTAGGTGGTAGGCAAGTGACCCAGTTTCCACAAATCAGATTTATGCACACAGATTTGCATGTGGAAATGACTCACAAGAGGCAGCCACATGTGGGGAGATCAAATTCTCTGGTAAGTAAAGTAGTGGGGCATCCCGTTCTTTCACTGAGGTTGTTGGAGGGTTCTGGTATCTGATTGTTTATATCATCAGTGCTGAATGGCTGAAGGTGGCTGCAAGTGCTGTCCCACTGGAAAGGTTCTGTGGTATGTCGAGGCATTTTTCCAACTGTGCTTTTTCTGGCCTCTTTGTTCCGGACTGTGTAGCATCAAGTCCTAGTTCTCTGTTCACTTTGGAGAATCTGTGAGTTGCCTGATGTTCCTTTAATAAATCTCTTCCTACTTCAACAGTTAGAGTAACGTCTGTTGTCTGCAACCTAGAACTCTGACTGATATATTCAGTAAAGACAATTATATTATACTCAGTAATATTTCCTCAAAAGGTAGAGTAGTGTTTTCTGAGAAAATCTTAATTCTAATCATGTCTTTTCTACCAACTTTTATTGCCCATAACCTTCCAATATCTCTAAAACTGATTTAATGGAATTTATAAATCATAAGGGGATAGAATAGAGATTATCAAAGGAGTAGATGCAAAATTTAGATGCAAAAAATAAAGACTCTGAGTGAGAAACCATAATTACAATAGCACATTTAATTGTAGGAACTTCACTCCCAGACACTTTGATTTCATTGCAACTGAAAGAAAAAGAGATGTTTCTGAGAAGAAAGAAAATTAAGTTTCAGGACTCTAACTTTGTAGAGCAGAAATCCTGAGAGTAATTCAGAAGAATAAGATTGTTTATCATGGAAGTGATTGTTTATCATGGAAATTACATCTTGGAGGTGATGGAGGTGAGCATATAGGGAAAGAGGGAATGCTCTAGACCTAGAGGTAATAATTCAGAATTTTAATCTCAGTTTTTCCACTTAGATGCTGAGTAAATCACCTCATTCAGAGCTGCTCCCTTTTCTTCCAGTTGATGATTACACTTTTGAAAAAACAAAGTGCTCAAATTAGGATGCTGGTTTTATTGTTATTTATGCCCGCTCTCCATTTTCCCACACAGTCATGTGGGTGAGTAATAGTGACATCACCACAGAAACAGAACTCCTTACTCAGACTCTGCTTCAGGAATGTGCATGATTTTCAGACCCCTGCTTTTTTTCCTACAGGATATGTCTCTCTATTATTAGAGATTTCCACTTTTTCTTCCTAATTTGAACACACTGGTCCTATTGAGACAGTAATACTTAGCTCCATGTTCACCTCTCCCATAAAAAGGAAAATTTTCCAGTTCTACTCCACGTGAGAAAAGCTGAGAGAGCGAAATGTAGAAAGTAATTTAAAATGGAATTAAAGTAAAAAGCACATACACATCCTAAAAGTTGACAAGATGATTCTTGAAGAAATCAGAACAGATGAAGAAGCAAGGCACAGAAAGTCAGTAAGCTAGTGCCACGTGAAAGGTCGATAGGGAAAATAAAAGGTCTCTTCAGAGAAAAGCATACTCTGGCAGAGGTAAGAAGAGGGTTTTGCTCTTGAAGTTCACGCCCAGTGGACGGTGTCACTTAGGCAAAGAGCAACCTATGCAATTACTTGTGCCACAACCAGCTAGTGAAAAGCAGCATCAGACATCTGAGAAATAATTAACTGCTTGCCCTGCATTTTCAGCCTACAATTAGACAACTGTGAGCGCAATTATTTGTGTGGGCAATTTTGTAACAACAGATAATTGTGACTAAAGAGCTACCTTCATTGTGAAAGGGAGATATAATTGGGGCCCTCTTTTAATAAGTTTGTGTTTTAAATCTGAGCAAGTGTATAATTTGATTAGTGGAAAGACACCTGTGACTTTTTTTTTTTAATTACACTTTTATATTTTAACAAGTGCTTTCCCTAGTCTGTTTGTGGGCCTCACTGCAGCATCATTGGCACAGTACAATCATCATAAAACTGTAAAGAAATGCCACATCACAGATGGACCAGTCATGGATGTTATCCAGAACACATAGGTATTCTATAGCCAACACAGAAAAGGTACAAATAAAAGACCCAAAAGCTGAATCCAGTGATTTGCAACATGCTTGAACTGTAAAGAAATCGACCAAAGGGCATCCAGCTCAGTGCCTGACATGTGGAAGGCACACAGCGAGGATTTCCTGAATTGATGCTGTTAAAAATCCCCTCCCTTTGTGCCCTCATTGTATTCAAAACATGCCTTTACTTAGCTCCCAGTGCTTTGTGTTCTTGTTTGTTTGTTTGTCTATCTCTCCCTACACCTTCTGGGCTATTGGAAGAAAATGCTCATGTCTTTTTCATATTTTATTTTCCTCAGTCTATTTCCATCTCTGACAGCAGAAAATGAACTCAAATTGGTTTAAGTCAAACAAAACAGGACAGAATGTCTGGCCAACAGAGGTAGGCTCTCAGCAGGGCTCTCTTCCTTTCCTCTATCTCATGAGTCAGCCCTCTTCGGTAAAGTGGCCTCATTCCCTCTACTGTGGTTGGGTGTCCTTCCTGCAGGAGGGCAGGATAGGCTGATGGTTCTCAGTAAGACTGCCAAGGCTTGAATGTGACTCCACCCCTTAACCTAAAATAAGTTACTTAACTATTTTGAGCCTCAGTTTCTATATCTGTAAAATGGGGACAATAAGAATACTTACCTTATCAGGTTGTTGTAAAGATTAAATGAGATAGTATATGTAAGGAACTCACCACGGTGTCTGACACATAAAATGTGCTCAATAAATGTAAGCTATATTAGTTTGTTTTTGTTTTTGTTTTTAATGGAGGAAGCAGGGAGAGAGGTATGACTGTAGACAATTCTAGGCTTATAACATCCTAACTTAGTGACCCCAAATGAAAGAGGGAACATTTATATCCCAGCGTCTATAACAACTTCTCAGCATACACAATTTCGAGGAAGGATTCTGATTAGCTAAGACTTATTGAGAGTTTACTCTATGACAGGCACCATAGTAAGTGTTTCCATACATTATTTCAATGAATTTTCACCACAGCTATGATGTAGTTGCCATTTTTATCCTCATTTTACAGACAAGCAAACCAAGGCTTAGAAAAGTTTAGTACAGAAGGACACAGAGGTTGGCAACCCAACTACTCAACTCTGTATTGTAGTGTGTGTTAAAAAAACAAAGTTCAACTGAGTACATTCTACAGGTCTAATTGGCTTCACTGAACAATTCACAATTTGGGCAGTATCCCATCTAGCAAGTGCTCCAAAGGGCTACTGAAAGACAAGACAAGGAAGTCATAAATAGAAAAAAGAATTATTTCAGATTAGGTCATTTCCCTTTTGGGAAAAAATTGTCTTATTAGGTGGGTTACCTCATCTTCCTTTGGAGGATGCAGAGGACCCATGTGACAGATTACCTCATTGATGCTGACCAGAAAATTCCTGGCTGACCAGTTAAGACTACCTTTCTAGGGGAGGTTGAAGCTTCATAGGTTAGGTATTAAGCCCTGATTTGGTGGCATGGCCTAGCATAAGTGACTCCATATTGGGTCTGTGACTTTTCTTTTTTTTTTTTTTTAAACAATTCTGCCTCAGCTTAACTGAAAGAGGTGATCAAAATTTAAGACATTAGCACTACGCTCATCTACTGCTCTGAAATTTTCAGTTTTCGTTGTTCCTTTGTGTGGTATCCATAAATTATAACATTTTTGCTTAATCCCTGTGACATGCACAGGTCACAGCTTCAGGCTCACAATCCTCAGTCAGTCATCCTCTTCATTTCTTTTCTGATGGTCCAATCTTATGGAGATCATTTGCTTGGTGGTTAGTGGCTACGGACTTGTATTTAAAGCTTTTGAGAAAATACAACACACCAGGGAGATTATAATGATTCTAATAAGCACGATAATTCCCAACGTCTGGACACACAAACCAATCAAAATCAAGTAAGTCAAAGAAAAAGGCCATTGAAGGAGTCACCTTTTTAAGCCAAGTGGCTTGCTCAGTGATCTTGTGTAATTGAGTTTCAACTTTCCCAAAAGTGCACGGGTGGCATTGACCACAGCATAGACTCCTCGCTTAGCCAAAAGATAATCAAGGGTTATCCTATTGCCGAGAGCAACTTTGGCCAGAGAGTCTAAGGATCTTTGTTGGGCAGCTATTGTCTTGATGGAATCTGCGATATTTTCAAGAGTTAAGGAGAAACTTCTGATCATGTCCTCATTTGTATTTACTCCTAGCTAGGTAAGTATGGCCCTGCCGAAGGAGGAAGATCCTGAGTCATAAGTGCTTCCCGCTAGGTCCTTTCTTTTATCTTTCTTTTTTTACTTTTTGGAATTTTTGAATTTTATTCATTTATTTATTTTATACAACAGGTTCTTATTAGTTATCCATTTTATACATATTAGTGTATATATGTCAATCCCAATCTCCCAGTTCATCCCACCACCACCCCTGCTCCCCTTTCCCCGCTTGGTATCCATATGTGTGTTCTCTACATCTGTGTCTCTATTTCTGCCCTGCAAACCAGTTCATCTGTACCATTTCTCTAGGTTCCACATATATGCGTTAATATACGATATTTGTTTTTCTCTTTCTGACTTACTTCACTATGTATGACAGTCTCTAGATGCATCCATGTCTCTACAAATGACCCAATTTCGTTCCTTTTTATGGCTGGGTAATATTCCATTGTATATATGTACCACATCTTCTTTATCCATTCGTCTGTTGATGGGCATTTAGGTTGCTTCCATGACCTGGCTATTGTAAACCCCGCTAGGTCCTTTCTAACTCAATGATGTAAATCCAGGGGAATCAACCAATGAGGTCTCAGTTTGCTTGTGAAAATGTAGAGGCACTGTTGGATAACCTGAGGCATTGCCCGGCTGTGTGCCAGCCATCTAGGCATTCTTGGCGCAAGAAGAATGATAACCAGCACAGACAAAGACAAACCCTGTTGGGGCACAATCATTTTCATTAAGGAGGTACTTTTAATGGATTCATTCTCAGGGATTGAGATCTCTTAGTGGATGGGGCCAAATCTGATCCAGATAATCATGGGAACGTAGAGGTGCAAATGTACTAAGATTTACGTAGGTAATTGTGTCTAATTGAGTACATACAGGTATGATCAGAGACAGGAAAAAACAAGGCCCAAGTCCTGGCCATAAAAGTTGAACTCTGTAAGAGACTTTGGGGTGGGCCGGGAGGGTTGACTGTAGTTTGCAGTGACATTGGGAATAGAAGAGAAATTGGTCACAGGGAGGATCAGGAAATCTCTGGCATCATGGATAGATCAAAATCTTTGATGACAAATCCAGCAATCTGGAAGTTTACCCCCCTTAACTATGAAACCTGGGAGATACGGATGAGGGGGTTACCTTTCCAGGCCAACCCCAGAGTAAAGAGAAGAAAAAGAAGGAGGAAGGGTTTCATGTTTAGTTAAAGTATGAAGTCTCAATCCAGCATCTTAGGTAGAAGCAGTCTACTTCGAAATGAGCTACTTCTCTTTCTCGTCAATTCAATTTGGAGGTCTCCAGTGTCTGGTCTCAGGACCAGGTGTCAGGTGGAGCCTTTTTTAGCCATGAGAGAAATGTGTACCCAAGACTCCATGCCTTCTAGTTCTGTAGCAGTGTCAGTGGTCAGAGCACTTGGTAAGGTCCCTTCTAATGGGGCTTGAGGGCTGTCTTCCTCTGATGATGTTTCCAGAATACCCAGTCACCAGGCTCCAGACTGTGACCAACAGGATCCTTTGAATTGAGATCTGGGAAAACTTCTTCAACCTGTTGATGATAAACTTTAGCATAAGACTTACAGTTTCTTTGCCACCATGAGGGCATCAGCCTTGTGGCAGAGGAAGACTTCAACCCATCTGGAAAACATCTATATAATAACAACATATTGATCACACATGTTAAGTGGCAGTCGAGCTGCAGGTGCAGCTACAGGTGCTCAAATGGTCCAGAGGGAGGAGGTCTGAGGCCTAAATAGTTTTTTCAGGATTATGGACCTGGCACGTCAGACATTACTATTTTTGCCATTTTATCAAAGTCTCCCCACCAATGTCTGTTCATAGATTGAGTCATCTTAAATGCACTATGATGGGTGAAGGAATGCAAAAGCTGAAAAATGGGGTTTGCCAGGGAGTCAGGAAGAACCAAGTGGCTGTCTTGGGTTTCCCATAGCCCTGACTGTTCATTTAATCTACAACCATTGTTTGCCTATCTTAATTTCTCTGATTCAGGGGCAGACTGTTGCCATGTTACAAGGACATCAGGATGACAAAAGTCTGGCAACAAGGGGTCATTCTGCAGAGGCAGAATGGACTTCATTCACAAGAGCCATAATTTTTATAGACTTTGTTGCTACTGCTCTCACGTGAAAGTCAGCTAGGGCATTCCCCTGATACTCACTCAGGTTCAGTCCTTTTACTGTGAGCCTCAGTTTTGAAGACAGCAATTTCAGAAGGGAAGAAAATAGCAGTAAGAAGATCATCTATATTACTTGTTGCCCACTGTGGATTGGGGTCCCAGAGGCTGTAGGAAAACTCTTCTGTTTCCATAATATCCCCAAATCATGGATGACTTCAAGACGTACCAGCAGTAAGTGTAAATGTTAACAGTTTGTCCCCAGATAACTGCCGTGATCTGACAAGGGCATCCGCTTATTGAGCTGATTTAGTTTGTGGGAGGTTTTTTTTCTTTCAAGTCATTCATGTTGGGTTGTAATAGCATAAACAGCTTGGAAATTTCCATTGTCATTTCTACAGTATAACCCATCAACAAACAGGATTAACTCATGATTGGTTAAAAGGGGTACCTTGTAAATCAGGATGCAGTGTCACAAAATGAGATATTCTTATCTCATAGTCATGGGGCTCACCTTCATCAGGTAGAAGTAAAGTAGCACGATTAAGAATGTTGCAACATTTAAGATGGAGATTAGGAGGTGGAAGCAGAAGAATCTCATAGGAGGTTAGCCTGCTTGCAGAGAAATGTGTCAGTTCAGAGTTAAGACAGCTCTGGACTACATGAGGAGGTTGTAAATAAACATTATTTCCTAGGGTTAGGTCTGCTGAGGCTTCCACAAACTTCCACTAACGGGCAGGAGCAACTGAATCAAGTTGCCTGCTATAATAGGCAACAGGTCTGTGTTTATTACCGTGTCCTTGCATGAGCATTTCCAGAGCCTGGTTCTCTCTCATGCACAAAACGAGGTGAAATGTTTTGAATCATTAGGCAGCCCTAGGGCAGTGGTTCTTGCAGAGTTTGTTTGTCTTATAAAAGCCTGCTCATGTTTATCTTCCCAAAGAAGGGGTTCAAGGACTGAAAGTTTAGCAAGTTCCTAGAGTGGGGAAACTAATAGAGAAAAATTAGAAACCCATAGCCTGCAATAACCAACCAAGCTTATTAATCCATGAAACTCTCGCGTAGTTGCGGATCTAGGAAATTCTTAAATTAGCTTAATCCTTTTTCGAGATAGCTGGATTTCTTCAGTGTTTAGGTTATGACCTAGGTAATGAGTGGTATCTAGAAATAACTGTAATTTTTCCTTAGTGACTTTATGTCCCTTTTCAGCTAATCTTTTATGGATACCTCTTTGGTAACTGAGCACAGTAAAAGGTCATCTACATATCATAAAAGGATTGATTTCCAGGGACTGAAGGGAGCTTACATCTTGGGGGAGAACTTGGGAGAGTACTTGGGAGAAATAAGAAGGGGCCTCAGTGAACCCTTGAGACATGACTGTCCAGGTATATTACTGATTGTGAAACTGAGTCCCCCGACTTCGAGTTACCCTGCTGAGTTACTTTGTTCCCTTTCTTTTTTTTTTTTAAATTGAAGTACAGTTAATTTACAATGTTGTGTTAGTTTCAAGTATACAGCAAAGTGATTCAGTTATATGTATATGGATATATAAAAAGATATTTGGATATATAAAAAGAATAGATATGGATATGGAGAGATATATAATATCTCTCCATATCCATATCTATTCTTTTTCAGATTCTTTTCCCTTTAGGTTATTACAAAATATTGAGTATAGTTCCCTATGCTATACAGTAGGTCCTTGTTGATTATCTATTTTATATAGAGTAGTGTGTATATGTTAATCCCAAACTCCTAATTTATCCCTCCTCCTCCCCTTTCCCCTTTGGTAACCATAAGTTTGTTTTCTATTTCTATGGGTCTATTCTGATTTGTACATAAGTTCATTTGTATCATTTTTTTAGACTCCACATATAAGTGATATCATATGATGTTTGTCTTTCTCTGTGACTTACTTCACTTAATATGATAATCTCTAGGTCCATCCATGTTGCTGCAAATGGCATTATTTCATTCTTTTTTATGGTACTTTATTGCCTTTCTTGTCCTGCCCCTGTTTTCCTCAGGATTGAGTAGTATCAGAGAAAAGGGGGGATTGAAAATGAGTCGGACACTTCCAGGTACAAAAGCCCCTTCATGTCCCCTGGTTCTTATTTGTAGAAAAAGGCTTTAGTCTCCTAGGCCTTCCCTGAGTTCCAAAGGGCAGACTCAAGCAGTTACTAATTAAGGAAGTGAGGAAATGCAGAAACAAAGGAAAAGAAGTTGAACCAAAAAAGTAATGATAGACTAGGCAAGAGTTAAGTGATAAAACAGAGTCTTAGTTCCTCAATCCATATACTAATCGGATTACTATATCCAATTATATACTAATCAGATGCATACCTCTGAGTTGTTCTGTAGAAACTAAGACCCCCGCCCAGGTGGAGGATGGTGACTCATGCTGACCACAAGCACTGTAGACCCCAGACTGGTTGGAAACAGAAGGTTGATGATTAAGATTCCCAAAACATCATCCTGTTACCTCACCACTAACCAATCAGAAGAAAGTCCATGAGCTGCAACCCTCACCCCAAATGTTGCCTTTAAAAAACCCTCCCCTGAAAGCTACCGGGGAGTTGAGTCTTTTGAGAATGAGCCACCTGTTCTCTTTGCTTGTTGCCTGCAGTAAGCGCTGTGCTTTCCTTCACCACAACCTGGTGTTAGTAGCTTGGCTTTGCTGCTCACGAGCAAGTGGACCTGAGTTCCGTTTGGTAACAATTGTTCCAAGTAAAGGAAAATAGTTGTTGGTTATTGGGGGTCTAAGAATGTTGCAAAATGCTGAACAAAGGTCTACAATAGTGAACCATTTTGAGTCTGGTGGGACTTGTGACAAAAGGGTATTTGGGTTTGAGACAACTGAGAAACTGGGAAAACGATCTTGTTAATAGCTCTTAAATCCTAGACAAATCACCATCCCAATCCATTTGGTTTTTAAACTGGCAGGATCTGTGTGTAGCAGGGGCTGGTACAGGGAATGACTAACCTTTGGGTGATTACATCTTCTGATGTGAGTGTGAGGCCCTATATGGCCTCAGGATTCAGTGGGTATTGAGGTAATTTAGGAAGAGGGTTACTAATATCTACCTGTATCTTTATAGGCTCTGCACTTGTCATTCTCCCAATGTCAGCACTAGAAATTGCCCACAGATTTTTGGACATCTCGATTAATTTAGGGGACTTTTGTTGGAATTCTTCCTCTTCTGTATCAAGAACAGATTGCATGAACATAGAAGATCAGGTTCAGGTTGGTCAGGAAATTCTAAAGTGAGGTCTCCATTGGAAGCAAAACGTATTAGCCCTTTTAATCTACAAATAAGATCTCTGCCTAATAGATTGACTGGAGTTGTGTCAAATAGGAAAAAAGAATACTTTTCAGTAAAAGATTCTGGAGTCATTTCTACTGGCTGAGATAGAAATTCTCTCTGAACTTTATTAGCTACCCCCACTATGGAAACCTCTGAGGGATTTGTTGGCCTATGAAAATGGTTTAAAGTAGAATGGTTTAAGGTAGAAAGAGTAGCTCCGATATCAACTAGAATTTGACAAGGTTTCTCATTAATTTTAATTTCAGTTTCCCCTTGGTCATTTAAGGAAATTACTGATAATAGTTTACTAGAGAATCCCTTGGAGTCCTGTCAACTCTGGGAACAAGCCATATGGGCCCTCCCTTGGGAGTAGACATGGGGGCACTCGAGTTGAAGCATTTGCATAGGACCTTGGAGGACAATCTTTTTTTTCCAGTGTCTCAGTTGATTTCAAATGAGACAAAGGTCCTTAGGCCAGCATTTTGGTGGTGGACCCCTCGGAGGGTGTAATACGAGAGGCTGAGAGGTATTATTTTAGGTCTCTGGTCTTGGAGCTGTTATAGCTGTAAGGCCAACAGGTTGGCAGATTTTTGTTTGTGGTCTTACTCTAAGATCCTTTCAAAATGCTCAGCTGTGGTCATGAACTCAGTCAGGTTGTTGCCTCACCCCGCCCCCCATCCTATTTTCTGCCTTTTTATCAATCCACTAATCTCAGGAGATAACCATTTACAAATAGGGTAGCTAGAGCATGTTGGGTGACCCTACTTATGTGGAACCTAGAATGCCACAGGAAGAGGGCTTCTAGGTGGGCCTTAAAATCTGCCGAAGATTCAACTTTCTTTTGTTTGCATGATTGAATAATTGGCCAATCAGTGCAGACAGGGGAGACTCTAGGAATGGCTTATAAAAGGTCAGTTGCTATTTTGCGAGGTTTTTCTGGTCAAAGATCTCGAATATTACTCACAGGGCTTTGCTATTTTGCTTCCTGCATCCATTTTTGGTCTTCACCAGGTCCTATGAACACGTGCACAAGTTAATAAGGTTCTGGCATCCCGGGATCATAGACCTCAATAATGACTCTTCAAAAAAAATTAGGGGGGATCCTCCGTAGTTTAGGAAATTTCTTAACTATGTCAGTCTTTGACAAAGGGGTGAAAGATACCTGAGGAGGTTGTCTGCAACCTCAGGTATTCTTAAGTTAAAAAGTAACTGTTTAATAGTCTTTTCAGAGTGGAAAGACACTTCACACAGAGAATCAGTAAAACATGAGGTAAAGAAGGATAGAGGGGAGCAGTGTCACATCAGTCCTACTGTCTTTTGCTTTAGGTGCTTCTTGTAATTTTAATTTTTTATTAGCCTGTTAATAACGAGTCTTTTAATGAAGGTATTTTGGAATTTGAAGGCTTTTGGAAGTTTCTGCAACCCAATTAAAATAGGTATCCCATTCTGTTTAATTCAGGAAGCCTTACTTTCAAATGCACTTCCTAAATGAATTATTTTGTCTAATTGGAACAGTCCCCATAACGGCCATTGTAATTCTAGGTTGTTTTAGTAATATTTTTCCATTTTTATAGATATTTACAGTTTCCAGGATTATAGTTCTTGGACATAAAATAAGCAGGTGTGCTGGAAGGTGTCACGTTTGGTTCTTTAGAAACTAAAGATCCAATCTCTTTTAGCTGGCCTTTATCTACACAAAACAAGACAAACAAATATGCGCACTTTAACACTCCAGCAGTAACAAATTACTGCAGCTTGGCCAAGAAAAAGGCTCTCTGTGCACCACCAACAATTCCCAATGGGGAACTTGGGACTGGAAGAAAGGATTGAACAAGCAGACCTCAAATGGAAGCTGCAGACTGATTTCAGATAAATGGGGAATCGCAGCTGCCACCAGCGGTTCCCAATGTGGAATCTGGGGAAGGATTCTAAACAAATGGGGAACAGCAGACCAAACTGCCAGCAGTTCCCAAAGTGGAATCTGGGAACAGAACCGAGGGCTGGGGGTTTCCAATCAAATGGGGAACTGTGGCTCAAACTACCAACAGCTCCCATCGTGAAACTAGTGATTCTAGACAAATAGGGAATGGGCTGGAAAGCCAATTAGATTGGGAGCTCGACACAAAGAGAGCAGAGTTCAGAATCAAGAGAAAATTACCCACAGCCTTTGGAAATGGTGAGAAGGATAGTGAACTCAAAAAGGGGTTCATGGGTACCATGCCTGTGGGGTTTTTTTGTCCCCAAATGTCATCAGAAGTTCACTTCAAATCCCATTGCTGCCACCAAATCTGTTTTAAAAACTAAACCAAGTAAACTTTAAAGATCTAATCGGCTTTGTTGAATATTCATGAATCAGGCAGCATTCCACCTAGCAAGTAAAGGGGACCTCCAAAGGGCTATGGAAAAGGAAGGATTTTTAAAGGCATGACAAGGAAGTCATAAACAGAAAAACGAATTATTTCAGGTTAGGTTATCTTCCCTTTGGGAAAAAAAGAGTCTTATTAGTTGAGTTAGCTCATCTTCCTTTCGGGGATAGAGAGGGATACCATGAGAAAGGTTACCTTATTGGTGCTGACCAGAAAATTCCTTACAGACTGGTTAAGACTACATTTCTGGGGGATGTCACAGCTTCACTTAGATTAGGTATTAAAGTGTGGGTTAATGTGTGGCCTAGCATAAGTGACTGCATTCTGGGCCTGTGGTTTTCTTTTTAAAATGTGAAAGCAGCAGTAGACAATATGTAAACAAATGAATATAGTGGTATTTTAATAAAACTTCTTTTACGGGCACCAAAATTTAAATTTTGTATAATTTTCATGTGTCATGAAATACTCTTCTTCTTTGGATTTTTTAATCATTTAAAAATATAAAAGCCATTCTGAGCTCAAGGGCTGTACAAAAACAGGCAGTTGGTTGGATTTGACCATTAAGCCATTGTTTGCTGATGCCTGGCTTCGTCACTTTCCCAAGGCCACACAGCTAAAATGGTGGACCCCAGCATTAGATCCAGGTGGTGTGACTCTGTAGTCTGCACATTTAACATGTCTCTCATTTTGTAAAAATGTACTAGTGTTGAAGAATTGAGTCAATAAGACTATAAGGAAACATTGAAGACTTTGAGATAAGCAAAAATGACTACTGGATAGTTTTTCAGCGGAATGCAGGAGTCTCCAAGAATGTGACTGGGCTATTTTACAACTCTGTATGTTGTAGCAAAGCAATAGCAACGCAAATAATTCTTGACTATAGACATGCAAATAAATTCTATCTGGTGGAAGAGCAACACTACCCCACTGTGAAAAAGTCAGTTTTGTATACACTTGTAAATTCATTTCAGTATTCCTGATCTATACATATGTCTATTCTTTGGATTGTCCTTTTGAACTGGTTGTAACATCTACCCGGTTCCATCAGTAAATAATGAGTTAAATAAAATCTTTACCATGTATTCATTTGATATCTGAGTGAAAGTCAGGATTTTACCATTTTGAAAATTATCCTCTTAACAGTTTTTTGTTTTTGTTTTTTTTAATTTATTTTTGGCTGCATTGGGTCTTCGCTGCTGTGCACGGGCTTTCTCTAGTTGCGGTGAGCGGGGGCTATTCTTCGTTGCAGTGCGCGGGCTTCTCATTGCGGTGGCGTCTCATTGCGGTGGCTTCTCTTGTTGCGGAGCACGGGCTCCAAGCGCACAGGCTTCAGCAGTTGTGGCCTGTGGGCTCAGTAGTTGTGGCTCGCAGGCTCAGTAGTTGTGGCACATGACCTTAGTTGCTCTGCGGCATGAGGGATCTTCCCGGACCAGGGCTTGAACCCGTGTCCCCTGCATTAGCAGGCGGATTCCTAACCACTGCGCCACCAGGGAAGTCCCCTCTTAACAGTTTTGAAGGTCTTCATGAGATGCCCAGTGGATTCACCTGACAGAGCTGGTTGAACTTTGCTTACTCTCTGTTTTTCTAATTTTAATTGTATCTCTACTAATTTTGTGTTCTGATTTGTTTATGGCCAATTAGTGTTTCCCCACTGGTGAGAGCAATGACTGGGAATTTGATTTATGGTCTGACTATTTAGTAATTTCTGTGAAGGGATTATTGGATTATAAAGGTCTGTAGACATGTGTTCATTTTTTTATGTTTGTTTATATGTCTGTTTGACTATTTTGAGCTAAATCAAAGGTGAGAGAGAAAGAAATTTGAAGAGGCTACACTGCTGGCTTTGGAGACATGGTAAAGGGCTGCAAGCCAAGGAACACAGGTGGCCTCTAGAAGGTGGAAAAGGCAAATAAGTGTGTTCTCTCCTAGAGCTTCCAGAATGAATGCAGCCCCTTTATTTTACCCCTTTTCAGACCTACGACTTTCAGAAGATAGTAAATATGTGTTATTTTAAGCCACTAAGTTTGTGGTAGTTTGTTACAGCAGCAAGAGGGAACTAATACAGATTCTTTACCAATATGTCCTCCTTTCACCAGGATATAATTGTGAGGAGAAAGGAGATTTGGGAGGAACTGTTATAACAAAGAATCCATCCGAGGAAACTGAGAGTTCGACATGCAGTAGCTTTTCATTTGCTGAGTTGTGATAATCTCTCATTGACTGAGCTGTTGCCAGGCAAGGAGAAATTCTTCCTTCCACCTGCTGGGGAGTAAAATAGTACCCTTCTTCCTGTTGGAGTTGCAAGGAATATCTTTTCCTGTTGGGTCTGCAATTGGGGTCAAGTGCTAAAGCGTGAGAGCTCCCCTTTCTGGTCTTCCAAATCCATTTTAAATGAAGTTTCTGTTCGTTAATTTCCACACTGCCATCTGAAGCCTGTCAGTCTCACCTCTCCTCCTGGCTGGCTTTTCCACTTTTTCTGTTTATAAGTAGTGTCCTGACTGGACCGCCCACCAAGTTCCTCTTTCTGGTCTAAGGATTACCAGGATGCTGCACACACCTGAGAGGAAGGAAGTCCTTCCTGAACCAGCGCTCCAGCTGTGCACATCCCAAAAGATGTCTTCCTCCAACTGTGTCCTTGTGATATTGTGATATAATAAGAAATATATATTTGGTCTTCCTCCCCAGTTTCTGGTACAGAGCTCCTAAAATCCTTGTAATTTCCTAAGTGATAAGAGGTGAAAGGAACACCTTTTGTTATAGTATTTAGTTTTTGTCCCCAGTTTCTGAAATAGCTCTAGAACAATACAGGTGGAAGGAGTATATTTTGTTATTCATAACAAGCCCCTTCCAACCAGAAATAAGTTTACGTGAATGAAGTGATTTTTGAAAAGTCCCTAAGGATGGGGGCTTTTTGCCGGGGAAATCAACCATGTGATTAGAGGGTTGGAACTTTCAGCCCCACCTCCCCAGCTCGAGGGAAGGGAGAGGGGCTGGAGATTGAGTTAATCACTAGTGGCCAATGATTTAGTCAATCGTGCCTACCTAATCGTGCCTCCAAAGGGGTTTGGAGAGCATCCAGGTTGGTGAACACATCCGCATGCTGGGAGGGTGGCATGCCTGGAGAAGACTTGGAAGCTCTCTGCCCCTTCCTACATACCTTGCCTTGTGCAGCTCTTCCATTTGGCTGTTCCTGGGTTGTATCTTTTTTATTTTTTTAATAGTTGATATACAGTGCTTTTTTTTAGTTTCAGGTGTACAGCAAAGTGATTCAGTTATTTCACAGATTCTTTTCCATTATAGTTTATTACAAGATATTGACTTGTAAAGTTAACGGCAACTTTGCCAACCACCTTGACTTTTATGTCCCACCTCTACATTTTTCTTCACTGTTTACTGAGCCCCTACTGTGTGCTGCTTAATGCAGGGGACACAACTAAATTGTCCTCCTTAGTCCTGCTTAGAACATCCAGTTCACAACAGCCCCATTTTTGGCGGGTGGGGCACACCACGCAGCTTGTGGGATCTTAGTTCCCCGACCAGGGATTGAACCCCTGCCCTCGGCAGTGAAAGCACTGAGTCTTAACCACTGGACCACCGGGGAATTCCCTGTGCTATACAGTAAGATTTTGTTCTTTATGTGAGTTGTATCTTTTAGAATAAAGTAATAAACATGTTTCCCCGAGTTCTGTAAGCTGTTTTAGCAAATTATTGAACACAAGGAAAGAGTCATGGACACCTCCAGTTTGTTGCCAAGTGGGACATGAGCTGTGGGTAAACTATGGACCTACTGCTTGGGATTGGCATCTGAAGTGGGGCCATCTTCTGGGACTGAGCCCTTACCCTGTGGGTTCTGATGTTACCTCCAGGCAGATAGTGTCAGAATTGAATTGAATTATGAGACACCCAGTTGGTGTCTGCAGAGAATTGGAGAATAGCTTGGTGTGGAAAACCCACTGGTTTGGTGTCATAAGTGTTGTGAGTAGAAAGAGAAATGAAGTTTTCTCTTTCATTCCTTCTTCCCTCCGTCAACCCTACAAAATAGGGCAGTCCTTTAGAACTGTCCTTTTAGACTGACAGACAAAACAGGAATACTTCCTTATTATACATTGCTATGGTTTCTGGTCTCCATACAATATGCATGGATTTTGTTTATAGGTGGGGGGAAGCTATTTTTATTTAAAAACAAGAAAGAAAAAGTTATGAGACAGCGATCCCAGTTTTATTAAAAAAAGAAAAGAAAAAAAAGTGTGTGTGTGTGTGTGTGTGTGTATAAGAAGACACTGGCTTTTACGGTAGACATTGCCAGTGATAGGATTACAGCTAATTTTAATGGTTCACTTTCATCATTTTCCAATTTATTACAAAAATAATTTTTAAAAAAGGTACATCATACATACCATCCTCATATTTTTTATTTTTTCATGGTTCCTCAACGATCCACCAAATTGTAAGGAAATCATGAGTGAGAAGCATGCAAGTCAGATTGACTTGTCTGGGGACCAGAAGCACATCAAATAATCCTAAAAACACTTATCAGAGCTGCAAAAATAAAGAACTAAGGATCTGGACCCAAAGCCAGGCCATGCAGCTGTGTTCCCAGTACATTAAGTAGCACCTGACACACAGATGGTGCTGAGTAAATGAACAAGAACTCTGCGTGGCCTCTATTATGCAGAAGTTATCCTCTATGACACTGTGCATGGATTCTCCTCTCTTTTTGGTCCGATTCTGTGGGCCTCTAGAGAAGGAAACCTCTCTCCCTCTTTTCTCTACCAGGCAGGACTTGGCATGCCCGAGGAAGCACAAAATGTTTTCATGCTTGAGAAGAGTGTTGGAAACTGTGTACACTTCATGGTCAGTTAGACTTGGCCCCAAACCTCAGCTTCCCCCTTTCAACTGAGGTCTGCTATCTACGGAGCATCTGCATATATCTATGCACACAAACACACTAGGATTACAGAGGAGCTTACCACCTAGTTATGCAGTTCTCAGGGGTACTGTTTTCTCTTCTGTCAAATGAAGCTGGTAATTACCAGGCAGGGTTGCCTGGAGCATTAAATGAGGCAGTGCTCAGAAAGCACTTAGATGCTTGGCAAACATTAGCTGCTGTTGTTGTTATTATTATTATTGTGTTGAATTGGATTTAAAGATAAATGACTGTCCTATAATGTTTTCGGAAATCAACAAATGTCTGAGCCCCTGTATGTATATGCCAGACACTGCACTAGGTAGGAACTTTTAGGATTAGGAAGGTGGGTACTATGCTCTTAGAAATCATTATCCATATCTTTACAAAGGTAATCATGTTTTCCTTGGCAACACCAGCCTGGGGATAAAACTTGTCAAAAGTATAGTCCTAGAGCTGTATTTCTTAGGTTCTGCCCAACCTATCCAATCATAGGGACCCCAACTCTTCTCAAATTCCATTAAAGTCAGTGTGTCATCTTTGCTGGCCAATGCGTCCTCTCATCCTGGCATGTAGTACCGCTCTTGCTGGCAAAAGTAGAGCTGATGAAACCAAAACCATGCAACTCAGATTGGGACTTGAACCCTCGGTCTTTTAATTGAAATCACACACCTGGTCTCAGGACTTAATGAAGCTCTGGTTCTTGATGTCTTGTTGCAGAAAGAATTCAGTGAGAGACAAAGTGATAGGTAAGAAGTGGATTTATTTAGAGAGACACACACTCCACAGACAGAGTGTGGGCCATCTCAGAAGGTGAGAGGCCTGAAATATGTCATGGTTAGTTTTTATGGGCTGGGTAATTTCATAGGCTAGTGAGTGGGTGGATTATTCCAACTATATGGGGGGCAGGGACAGAGATTTCCAGGAATTGGGTCACCGTCCACTTTTTGACCTTTTATGGTTGGCCTCAGAACTGTCATGGCACTGGTGGGTGTGTCATTTATCATATGCTAACGTATTACAATGAGAATATAATGAGGCTCAAGGTCTACTGGAAGTCAAATCTTCTGCCATTTTGGACCTAGTTGGTTCTAACCAGTTTTTGTCATGTCGTATGGCTATGTCATTCTTTTAAAGGTTGTGCTGTGCTCCCTTGCCTCCTGTTTCACTGACACCAGGTGAGGTCTCCAATCCTTCTTCCTGGGTCTAGTTGCTTTCTAGACCCTTTCCCTGTACCGTCTATCTTTCTACTGGGATTAGGTCCAGACAAGAGCATGAGAATCCCCACATGAATGCCTCACTGGAGTGAATACAGTGAGGCTCCATCTGTGAGGAGGAACCACAGTAGAGCAACCATTCTCCTCCAACAGCTTATAGAGATGCTAACAGAACTGTTTTTGTTTTCATCTCTCCTCTCCTCAGGACTCTTTCAACAGTCCTGATGAGGAGACCATGGTGAGCAACACAGTCCCCACTGTAGGGGAGCAGAAATTACCACCGTGAAATATGTCTCTTTGGCATATTAATTGTTTTAAGCTGTTATTTTCTGAGAAAGAGCAAACTTGGGAAGAGCTCTGGAAACCAAGTAGGAGTTGCTCTTTTGTAGGAAACTTTTACATTTGTAAAGAAAATCTTCATTTGTAAGGGTGTCTCCCTCTCTGTGCCTGGAGGAAGAGGATGACAAAATATCTAGAAACAGTTATCAGTGGAGAAGGCAAAGACTTAAATCTGCATCACAATCACCCTTGTGTTACTGTGCTTTTCCTGGTAATCTCCCATAACTGACTCTCCCTACCATCAACCCCTCTTTTGTCTTTAGCTGAGGATGATATTTAAGGTAAAAGCTTGGATCATTTTGGCAAGTTACTCAGTTTTTCTGTGTTTCTGCCATGTATACATGTTATTAAACTTTGTTTCATTTTCTCCTGTTAACCTGTTTTATGTCAATTTTAGTTCTTAAACCAGAAGAACCTAGAAGGGTAGAGAAATATTTCTTCCTCCCAGACACTGCTTTCCTCTGGGCTGATAACATGGCTCTCTCTGCCTGACTTCACTTCCCCCAGAGGCCTCCTTGGTTCTTCCTTTGATCCTTTCCCGGACAGAAGTTCCTACCAAACCTCTAGACACACCCCACTCCTGAGTCCTTAGACTCTCAAGATGGAACCCCTGCTGCACAGTAACTGAAATACAGGCAGAGCAAAAACTATGCTATTTTTAAAATCACATCTCTGTAACTAAGCCCTAGACCCTTTAACTGTACCCCAAGTAATGTGATTTCAAGACCCTTCAGTTCTTGGGTCATCCTCTCAGGACACTTTATAATGTGTCAATTGTTAAAAAAATTATTCTGACATTTGTTAAAATGTTAAGGAAGACATTATTCAAGACTATTGCAGGGCTTCCCTGGTGGCACAGTGGTTACGAATCCGCCTGCCAATGCAGCGGACACGGGTTTGATCCCCAGTCCGGGAAGATCCCACATGCAGCAGAGCAACTAAGCCCCTGCGCCACAACTACTGAGCCTGTGCTCTAGACCCCGTGAGCCACAACTACTGAGCCTGCGTCCCACAACTACTGAAGCCCGCGTGCCTAGAGCCCGTGCTCCGCAACAAGAGAAGCCACCGTAACGAGAAGCCCCCAAACCACATCGAAGAGTAGCCCCTGCTCGCTGCAACTAGAGAAAGCCCATGCACAGCAACGAAGACCCAATGCAGACACAAATTTTTTTAAAAAAGACTATTGCAATCGAAGTATTGTAATAGGGGAGAAAGATTCATCTCATCTCCAAATACAGCCAAGACAGTTGGGGATTTATAGCCTTGAGCTGAGTGAGGAGTCAGTGGATGGAAAATTACTAGGAGGCAACATCAAGGGTAGAAGGATCCTAAGTAAACTGACTTAGCAGGATTCTTGCTACAACTGGGCTATGTAGGCTGAAGATAAAACATGGGCCCAACCATTACTCAGTTATGATTAAATCAATTTAAACGTAAAAGTTTCCCCCACATCTCAGCTTTTGCTTTCATTATTCTTTGAGGGTGGGTTGGTGAGAAACTAACTTTAATATACGTGTTGAGATATTGTCTTCCTTAAACATGAAAAGCATTCACATCAAGGGTGGAAATCAGATGATCAACATTTTAAATCTAAACATTTTGAAGATTTAGACAAGTCATTTTTAATAAAAAGTAACCTGGGAAAGGTAGAAATAACTCTTTGTTGACCCCAGTACTTTATATGAGTTGACCACAACCCATAAAACTTTCACACGCCAATAGCTTAAAACAATTAGGGAATATGAAAGCTAATCTCTCTAAATCCCCCATTTATTCAATGCCATTTTCATCTGTCTCTGTCTTTCACTGTGATAAGACCGCTGACATTTGAGGGTCTTTCTGTGTAAGGAAGAAGGAAGGGAGACAGGCAGGGAAGAAGGAAAAGAACTGTGGGCTCTCCCTACCACACCAAAGAGACCCATCCTTTCTGCATCAAAGCCCAGCTGCTATCAAGTTATACCAGCTTACAAACCCCTTCTCTTTTCTCCTCCTTCCTAGCCCACACGATTGACTTGTGTTCACCCACTTTTCCTAATTTCCACCACTTGTATGGAACTTTCCAAACTTCATTTGTTTATTTATCTTTTAATTAATTAATTACAATTATTTTTAACATCTTTATTGGAGTAAAAAAAAAAAAAAAAAAAAAAAACATGGGCCAAGTTCAAGGCCTAGTTGAAAATAGGTCTTAGAGGAGCCTAAGTTTGGTTAAGGAGAGAATCTTTGTTACAGTATTGCCTGTTTTAAAATGTGGGTGCTGCAGGAATTCCCTGGTGGTCCTGTGGTTAGGGCCTGGGTTTGATCCCTGGTCAGGGAACTAAGATCCCACAAGCTGCACAGTGGCCAAAAATAAATAAAATAAAATAACATAAAATAAAATGTGAGTGCTGAAACTGAATAATGTAACACAGACATGATCTGATCAGTGCATGGTCTAGAAGGGTTCTGTCCTTTCTTGATATGAATGCTAAATTTCTCTAATGTCTAAGGTTGATGTGAGATTGCTGGGTAACCACAGAACCCCATTATATGGTTGGCTCATAATTAAGATTGCAGGCAACTAAAACATCAGGTGTTTACTCACAAGAATTCTCTCTTTTCAATCTTTCCATCACCGTACTACTAATGCTGAAAACTTGGCCTCTGTGCATCAGTACTGAATCAAATCTCAGAGAGTTTTGGGTGAGGTAGGAAAGAATAGCTTTATTGCTTTGGCAGGCAAAGGGGGACACAGTGGGCTCGTGCCCTGAAAAACTGTTTGTCCCAACCTGGGAGGATTTGGTGAGTTTTATAGCAATGGTTCAAGGGCAGAGGAGTTGCTGATAAAAAATCAGGGTGTGTGCAGGGCCTGCACTCCTTTAATCTGGTCTCAGGTGGTCTCCTGATGAGCTTTTCTGGTTCCATTAATCTGGCCTCAGGTGGTCTCCTGATAAACTTCTCTAGGTTATCAAACTGTGATCTTCTCTGGAATGAAGAATGCTAACATCTTCCATTTGTTGGGGGTTTTAGTTCTGTAAAGAGCTCAAAGATATTGTTATATGTATCCCTTCAAGGGGAACCAGGACCTTGCCCCAAGGCTGCACTATTGTTTCTTGGCTGCTCCTCCCTTGTCTCTGCATCCTCTCCCTTCCCTGATTAGCAACTTCAAATCTGCCCTTTGGAACTCAGGGAAGGTCATGGAGGATAGAGTCTATTCCCTACAAACAAGAGACAGGGGACACGGAAAAACTTCTGTGCCCAGGAGCCCCAGGGTCCTGCTAGGTTTCACTACCCAAGTAATATTGCTCAAATATAGACCTGAGTGTTTTCCAGCTCCAGCCCTGGAGGCTACAGCAGCAAGATCTTGATGCCCAAGAAGAACCAGATTGCCACTTATTGACTCCTTTTTAAGGAGGGACTGATGGTGGCCAAGAAGGATATCCCATGCCTAAACACCCTGTTGGGGAGGAAGAAGTTTTCCTCTACCCTTCTAGGCTCTCTTGCCTGGTCTAGGGATTAAATTGACATGAAACAAATTAACAGGAGAAAATCAAAGTTTAGTAACATGTATACATGGGAGAAACCCAGGAAAACTGAGTAACTCACCGAAATGGCCAGAGCCCTCATCTTGAACACCACTGTCAGCTAAAGACAAAAGAAGATGTTGAGGGTGGGGAGAGTCAGTGATGGGAGGTTATCAGGATAAGCAAGTAAACAAGGGTGAGTGGGATGCAGATTTAAGTCATTGCCTTCTCCATTGATAAGTGTTTGCAGAGATCATGGTCATCCTCCTCTTCCAGCAAGGAGGGAGACACCCTTACAAATGGAGATGTCCCTTACAAAAGGGCAACTCCTACTAGGTTTTCAGAGCCCTTCCCGTGTCTGCTGTTTCTCAGAAAATAACCACCTCAAAACAATTAACATGCCAAAGAGACATATTTTAGGGTGGCAAATTCTACTCCCCTATAGCCTGGAGCTGGCAGATAAGAATGTGCCCAATCTTCACATTATGAAGGCCATTCACTCTCTCAAATGACAAGGCTATGTGAAAGAACAGTTTGCCTGAAGACGTTTCTATTGGTACCTTACCAAGGAGGGTGTCCAGTATCTCTGTGATAACTTCCACCTGCCCCCTGAACCACAGCCATCTTGAGACTGACAGGTCAAGGCCCAAGGGTCTGGAGAGAGAGTGACCTGCAAGACTCACCTGAGGGGACGCCTACAGAGACACCTACAGAGAAGCTCTGTGCCCCCTGGTGTGGACAAGAAAATCAAGGCTGGGGTGGGTTCAGCAACCAGATTCCAGTTTAGAGGTGAATTCAGTTGTGGATATGGTCAGCTACCTCAATAAAGTTGGAGGAGATTGTTTTTTGTTAAATAAATCTATAGCCAGGAAAATGTGTGTGTGTGTGTGTGTGTGTGTGTGTGTATTTATATATATATAACAAGCAGAAACCTGTGGAACCCTTCTGGGTACAAAAGCCCCTCTGTGTCCCGTTTCTTCTTTGTAGAAAAAGGCTTTGGTCCCCTAAGCCTTCCTTGAGTTCCAAAGAGCAGACTCAGGCAGTTACTAATTAGGGAAATGAGGGAATGTAGAAACAAAGGAAAAGCAGTCACGAAGCAAGTTCAGCAGTAAAACAGTTTTAGTTCCTCCTCAAGGGATATACATAACAATCCAATGCATATCGTTGGGTTGTTATACAGAAACTAAGACCCCCCCACCCAGGTAAAGAATGGTGACTACATGCTGACCCCAGACTGGTTGGAACAAGAAGGTTGATGATTAAGATTCCTGAAATATCACCATGTTACCTCACAACCAACCAATCAGAAGAAAGTCTGTGAGCTACAACCCTCACCCTAAATATTGCCTTTAGAAACCCTTCCCTGAAAGCCATCTGGAAGTTTGGGTCTTTTGAGCATGAACTGCCCATTCTCCTTGTTTGGCACCTGGCAGTAAACACTGTACTTTCCTTCACCACAACCTGGTGTCAGTAAATTGGCTTTGCTGTGTGGTGGGTGAGCAGATCCAAGTTCAATTCAGTAACAATATCAACTTCCAATTATCTACCCAATAAAATCCATCCACTTTAGCACAGCACATAAGCCCATCACAGTGGGATCAATTAGTGTTAGTAAATTCTCCCATGTAGGGAAGCAGAATTTGTCACCCCAAAATATGTCTCTTTGGCATATGAATTATTTTAAGCTGGTTATTTTTTGAGAAATAGCAGACATGGGAAACACTCTGAAAACTGAATAGGAGTTACCCTTTTGTAAGAAATATTTACATATATAAAGGGAAATCTCCATTTGTAAGGATGTCCTCTTCACTGTACCAGGAAGAGTAGGGTGACCAGTACTCAAGAAACTTATCAATGGAGAAGGCAAAGACTTAAATCTGCATCACAATCTCACCCTTGTTTACTGTGCTTTTCCTGGTAACCTCCCAAACTGACTCTCCCCACCCTCAATATCCTCTTTTGTCCTTAGCTGAAGATGGTATGTAAAAGTCGGCCATTTTGATGAGTTACTCATTTTTTCTGGGTCTCTCCCATGTATACATGTTATTAAACTTTGTTTGATTTTCTCCTGTTAATCTGTCTCATGCCATTTAATTCTTAGGCCAGCCAGAAGAACCTAAAAGGGTAGAGAAAGATGTCTTCCTTCCCAACACCCACATCTGAGAATCTCAGAGTCTAATCCAGACTCCCCAGAGAAACAGACCAACAGTATAGATAGAAAGATAGACATAAAAGGAGATTTATTATAAGGACTGGTTCATGAGGTGATGAAGGCTGAGAAGTCCCACGATCTGCTATCTGCAAGCTGGAGAAACAGGAATGCTGGTGGTGTAATTCAGTCTGAGTCCAAAGACCTAAGAATTAGGGAGTTAGTGGTGTGAGTCCTGATCTGAGTTCAAAAGCCTAAGAAGCAGGAGCACCAATGTCCAAGGGCAGAAAATGGATGTCTCAGCTCAAGCAGAGAGAGCTAATGTATCCGTTCTCTACCTTTTTTGTTCTGTTTGGCACTGTCAATGGATTGGATGCTGACCACCCACATTGGGGAGGGCAATCTGCTTTACTATGTTCACTTCTTCAAATGCTAATATATTTCAGAAACACCTTTGCAGACACACCAGCTATCAGGGCATCCCTTAGCCCAATCAAGTTGACACATAAAATTAACCATCACAGGAGGGGTAGGACCTAAGGTGGCTTGATGGGGGTGGGGTCCTACTCAAGACCCCAGAGAAATTGGGGCACAGAAGCCAAGAACCATGTTGTGGAGGGCTGCTGAGATCAAAACCAGCAAGTGAGTCCTGAGGTGATCAGATGCACTGGGCTGAGAGGAGAAGCTGAAACACTAACTCACAGTGAAGGAGGTTTCAAGCAGCCATGGGAGAAAAAAAGAGCAAAAAGTACCTATCAAGGTAGGCAGGGGGTGGATGAGAGGTTCTGGGCAAATTCTAGAGACAGATTTAAGCTCCTACAATGGTTCCCCTCCTTATTTAAGTGTGAGTCTGTGTGCACAGGCCAGTTTTAATCACAGGTGTTGAAGAAGTTCTGACAAAATGAGAAATTCTGAGTTTTTGAGACTGTGCAGCTGTGAATTAGATTTATAACAGGGAGAGCAGGTAGGTTTTATCTCAGGTGTCAGCTCCAACAGATGATTGGCTGTCTGAGTACTGAGTTGAGAAGGATTCTGAAGATGTGTTTAAACTCAACAGGGAAGTATGTCCACGTAGGTCGGTGGCACCTGCCAGTATTTGTGGACAGAAGTATGGGGTGGCCTGAGAGTCCTATATCACTGTTGTAATGCTACCATGGAGAGACCACCTCAAAGATCAGCTGGAATGTCTACATTCTACTGCCTCATGCCCCTCGAATTCCAATACCTTGTATATTCATCTCCAGTATAAGTTTTATATTATATCCTCCAGTTTTTCTCCTGCTCTTATTCATATTTATTTCTTTGATACTTTGATACAAAGGTTCCCAAACTTTCTCCATTTGTGGCATTCTTAGTGTCTTGGTAATTTTTTCAGTATCCCTAGGACAAAAGAAATACCTAATAGTTCCATTTATTAATTAGGTCTAAACAACTTAATAAATATTTATGTCTGAACAACTTAGTAGCTGTTTGAAAAAAAAATTGTACATGTAAATTGAAAGAAAAATAATAGTTTTTTTTCATTCTTAAATAACCAAAATTACTTATTAATGGATATGTAGTCTGTTAGGCACTGGAGAGCTTCTCACACCTTGTGAGCAGACTTATTAAAAACGATTAAAAGAGACAATTTAGGTGATACAAACAAACTTTATTGAACACTTCAGTGCAAAATAAGGTAGATGGCAGGAAGCTTTTATAGGATAAAGAATAAGGAACAAGAAAAGAAAAATTAAAAAGGAATAAGGAACAAGGAAATAAGACTACAGCCCAGAGCTGGCTTGGTGTTTGGGGATTGGCTGAATGGATATCCTGTGATTCTGGTCAAGCAGAGCATTTACAGGGACGTGAAAATTACCTAAGTTTTGGTTAGCTGATGTGGTACCCAGGGCAGGAGTGAGACCGAAAACTCGGCCTCCAGGCACCAGTGATGAATTAAATTTTGGAGACAGAGTTTTGGGTGAAGTAGAAAAGAGTAGCTTTATTGCTTTGCCAGGCAAAGGGGGACACAGCAAGCTCGTGCCTCGAAAACCTGTGTGTGTCCCAATCTGGGAGGATTTGGTGAGGAGATTTTGTTTGTTTGTTTGTTTTGTTTTCTTTTTCGGCCATGGCTTGCAATATCTAAGTTCCCTGACCAGGGATCAAACCCATGCCCCCTGCAGTGGAAGCATGGAGTCCTAACCACCGGACTGCCAGTGAATTCCCTGGTGAGGAGTTTTATAGCAATGGTTCAAGGGCAGGTTTGCTGATAAGATTAGGGTGTGTGCAGGGCCTGCACTCCTTTAATCTGGTCTCAGGTAGTCTTCTCTAGAACGAAGAATGCTAACATTTTCCATTTGTTGGGAGTTTTAGTTCTATGAAGAGCTCAAAGATATTGTTATGTGTATCCCTTGTGGTGGAACCAGGACCCTGCCTCAAGGCTGCACTACTGTTTCTTGACTGCTCCTCCCTTGACTCTGCATCCCCTCCCTTCCCTCATTAGCAGCTGTTCAAATCTGCCCTTTGGGACTCAGGGTAGGTCATGGATGCTGGAGTCTATTTCCAACAGACAAGAAATGGGGGACATGGAAAGACTTCCTTGCCCAGGAGACTCACAGGGTCCTGCTCGGTTTCAGGAGTGGCTCCACTCTGCGCTTAGAAATTTATTTCAATAACTGGACATCATCATCCTCATTCCCTGTTCTATACTACTTTGCACAATATTTCACAACTATAGGCCATGGTAAGGGATGCTGCACAGTTTAATGCTGGTCCTGTGAACTACCTTGAGCTTACAGTTGGTGTAGCATCTGAATAGATCCTGTGCTTCTCTTCAAGTTTTCAAATATCCCGTGGCATCCCTGTGAGTTTGCTGTAGCACCCCAGGGCACCTTGGAGCACAGCTTGAGAACCATGGCCTTGGTAGGCACTTCATCACTTTTCATATTAATATCTCTGTGGACGAGGAACTGCCATTCCAGTAAACAAAGAATGTTGCCTGCCATCCCAGTTCTACAAGGATCAAGCCACTAGCCACTGTAGCTCCCCACTGACGGTGCACCCTGAGGGGAATTCAGGATGGAGAAAAACAGGAAGCATTCTGTGCTTTGGGTACTGGCTTAGACAGTTAAGATGCATATCTAAGGAATAATTTCAGTGAACCCAGATTTTTTTCATCTTCCCATACATAGAAAAGCACTAAAATCATTAACTTTAGGTGACTATTTTTTGTGATTAGCAGTAATCTTTTGTTGTTTGCAGTAATCTTTTGATGTTCGACTACATGTTTTTTTTCCCAGCAAAAATCCCCACTATATATCCTGGCTTCTCCCTTACCTCTTCAGAGCAGTTCCTCAGATCTACCTGAGAGGCTATCTCCCAGGCAGGAGTCCTCAGTAAGGTCCCTGAATAAAATTTAACTCACAACTTTGAGGTTGTGCGGTTTTCTTCAGTTGACAGCTCTGTTTTCTCTTTAAATTCTTTTTTCTGTTTTCTTATTTGAAGACTTATTGGCCAGAGTCATGCAACTAATGAAGTGTGAAGAGCAGAAAAAGATAATATTTTGACCATTAGAAGAAAATGTCAGTGAAAATGATGACAAATGGGGAAAAGATGAACTCAGGAAGTCTTGGAAAATGAGATGAGAAACCATGATCTTACTAAATCATCCAACACATGTCAAAGTGTGTCATAAAAGACATTTTCTTCTCTTGAATTAGGGCCAACTTTGGTTGCTTGGCTTTGATTGACAGCTGGGATAGACTGGAATGGAAGGGAGTTGGTGAAACTACACTTCCACAGCAAAATGTAGTGTTGTTTTGTTTTTTCTTAATCTTTAAAAACCAAGTGTTAAAAAATAACAAGCCCCAAATGGAGTCATATGCCGCTGACTACAGCCAACCAGGACTTAATTGTTGTTTCAACCCCTCCCAGAAATGTGAGCTTTAAAACAGTCTATCTGAAGGTTCCTGATCAACACCTGAAGTGACCTGTATGATAAAGAACCCTGCCTTTCCCCACCCCAGAAAAGATGATGTCCTGGCCCAGAATAACCTTTTCTTTTTTTTTGCTAATGACTTCCTTCCCCCCGCCCACCCCTTTCTATGAAAGTCTTCCATTTTGTACCGCTCCTCTGAGCCCCCTTCTAGCTCCTAGATGGGATGCTGTCCTTTCACAAATCCCCTCATAAAGCAAATGAGATCTTCAAATTTACTGGGTTGACCTTTGTTTTTAGCACAAGGAAGAGAGAGAAGGACAAGGAGAGGAAGGGTAGAGGAAATTGTCGCTCCCCTCACATAATTTTTTTTGAATCACTCATTTTATAATCATCTATATTCCCTTGCCTAGAGGCAATCACGTTTGCATCGAATGCATTAATACAGGATGTTAAAGAAACTAAACCTGGTCAGAGCTTGGGATAAAAAGGATGAAAGAATCTTTGGGCTTGCACAGTGCTTCCCTCTGCCCCATTCTGCCCCAGCCTTGGTGAGGCGGCCTTGTCCAGGCCTATTCAATTTTTTCTTTTGTTCCATTTTAGGCTTCTTTGTAAACCAGTCACTGGGTCCATCTGGACCAGAACATGCTGAAGCAAAGCCTCACGGCAGGAAGGCTTTGCCTGTGTTCAGAGTTGCTTAGATGGTCAGAGCTATTAAGTCTTCAGTCATTCCGGAAGTAGGGACTATTGTTCTTACCCAGGAGGAACTTTAATTACCCAAGAGAATGGGGCCTTCATGGGTGGTTCCTTAAAAACTCCGTGAGTCATACCATCAAAAAATGGAAAAAAAAACAGATCCTGCAATCCATGAGTAATAGAGCACTGTTTCAGAATCAGGGGCACATTTTTGCTTTTGCTTCCAGATGCCTGAACTTAGGTTTCGCTATCTTAGAAATCTGAGCTGGTGGTAAAAAGAGCACAAATGAATATGTTATGAGCCCCTTGGTTCATAATCAGCATTTTCTTATAGCCTAGCCTTAGAACAAGGAGCAGTGGTAAGGTTTCGTTCTCATCCCACAAAGCAGCTGTGCTGACACTTCAAGCAGCTGGCTGTAATGTCAGCAACTGACTTGACGTTAGTAATTGCACAAGCTAACTTAAACACTCCAGGCTGCTTCATAAGCGCTGGCAATAAGGGAAGCACTCTGCAGACAGTCTGTGAGAAGAACCAGCCCCTCAGCCTCGGGAGGAGAAAAGTTTCCCTTGTTATAAACTAAAAGGGAAAAAAGGCAAGGCACCATAATTTAAATTACTAATTAGCTATTTCATGCTGCAACCAAAGTACTTATCTTTTGGAGCGAATATATCACTGTAATGGTTTTGTTTAATGATGTTTGGGAAGTTAAAAGTCGACAATGTGAAATATTCAACTCATTTGCACCATCATTAAGAAATGAATTAGGGCCGTGGCATTTAAGAGTTGAATGTAGTGCTGTGACACTAAAAATAAGCATCCTTTGAGCCCACAGCCCAGGCAGGCCTCCAGATTTCGGGAACCGTGAATGACTGAATCAGTGGGATTATGGAAGGTATGGAAATCAAAACATCTGCCCTAAACTGTCTCCTTTTACTTTAGGAGCTGTCAATTTCCAAAACCGAATTGAAGAATAAACATTTTTTAAAAGGCATAGACGAGGAATAGCTTGCCCTTAACCAAGGGCGGCATTAAACAAGCCCTGCAACAAGGTTCTTGGAAGGATCACAGCTGCACCGTTAGAGAATGTGGGGAGGTAGTCTTGAGGCTTCAGACGCAGTCTAGTTTAAACTTTGTTAAAAAGTTAACTTAAGAGCAGGGGAAGTGGAAAAATATAGGTTCCAGGGCTTTGAATTCCACCAAAGAAGAGAACCAAGAAAGGAATGTATAGTACAATTATTATCTAAACTGAACAGACCTCTGAGGGCTCATGGAAGAAGCCAGCAACCACAGGTGTTTCCATGGGGCCAAAGGGACAATGACCCTGGGTGGTTCCCAGATATAGATCAGGGAAGAAAGGAATAAGTGGAGACTTCGGATTTGGGATCTCAGGTGCAGATACTGCTAACAACACAATAATAGCAACACACAAATTCTTTCCTTCCTCATGGCCTTTGAACTTGCCCTTCCAGAAGGACATGCCCCCTATATTCACACAGCCAGCTACTTTTAGTCATTCATCCCTCTGTGAGCTTTCCCCAACCACTGGTCACTCTCCACCATATCACTCTGCTTTAATGCCTTCATAGCTCTTCCCACCACCTGGATTCATCTTATTTATGTATTATCTGAGTATCTGTTAATGGTCTGTCTCCCCAGTGGTGGTAAGTGTTTAACAACTGGCTGTGGGGGAGGGGGGATGATAGTAAATACATGTAGCACACAATTTCCAAATAATAATAAAATCTGCAATACTCTTGATTGTAAATGCCATATGGTCAACTGATTCCCTCAGAATGTCATTGAAGATTTTTGTCAAACTCTTGCATCTGTAGCCAAACTGTGGTTGCAGTTCGACCATGATTTAACAGAGTTGCATCCCATTCCCAATAGAAGTATTGTCGTTAAATTTGATATGTCATCTGCTATTAAACTATTTCTCACGCTCATACAAATTATATTCACTAAATTGGCACCACTTTCTGCTTGGGCACTATTGGTTGCAACAGTGCTAGCCATGGTTTTAGATTTTTGTGCAGTTGCAAGGTTTGGAACGTTGTTTATTAATAGCTTGCAAAGTTCCTGAAAGTGTAATGATCCACTCTAATGGGTCAACACAAGCTCTGTGCCTCTCCAGCCTAGATGGTAGAATGTTCTATGAGAGGATGAAGGACACCTGAAACATGTCACATGTACACAGATCCTTTCCTAATATAAAACATACTAATATCTTCATTTTGACTCTTTTAAATTTTTCTATACCCGATTCTTAATCTTCCTGGGATGGAAAGACTGGGAAGAGTGCTACCATCCAGACTATGGTTGCCCAGCTACTAAGGATGACAATTAACCACCCTAATTATTAGAGGATTCTAATGATCAGAGATTTTGGTCAGAGGTGGGACCTGGAGCTGCAGATATCTGAAGCAATTCTTCTCACTGTCAGACCATCTTTTTACAGACGTTGTGTCATAGATTTCAAAATGTGGAAAGAGTTTTGATCTTCTGACCCACACTGTTTAATTCTGCCTACTCACAGAGGTCTGCAACTTTTACCCAGACTGGTCATGTGACCAGATGTGGTGTTTCTTTAGCTCTTAGGATATGGAGGTGTATTTGTTTGCTAAGGCGCCATAACAAAATACCACAAGCTGGATTGCTTAAACAATAGAAATTTATTATCTCAGAGATCTGGAAGCTATAAGTCTGAAATCAAGGTGTTGGTAGGGTTGGTTCCTTCTGAGAGCTGTGAGGGAGAATCTGTTCCAGGCCTCTCTCCCAGCTTCTGATGGTTTGCTGGAAATAGGTTTCTTATCCCACACTAGGTCCAATTCCTTGGTAGTGGCTTTCTAGCTTCCTGGGACATGGAGTTGGGAAGGTTGTGAAGCTAAGAGCTCAGTGGAAAAGAATTCTGGGATAGACTATTGGTGTCTGCCCAGGAAAAGTTAGTGGGAACAAACATATGATGTAGTTGTCAATGTTGTAATGAGAAGAGGACCAGAACGGAAGATCTCTGCTCTAGTCCCAGCTCCACTCAAGCAGGTGACTTTGAGCAAATCACTTTACCTCTCAGCTCTTGTTTCTTCATCTGTTTAAAAAAGAAAAGGCAAAGCTGCCTCCTCGGGTTTTCTTGACAATTACATGACGTAGCTCCGATGAAGTTGTTCTGTAATTGTAAACATTAAACAACTATAAGATGTTATTTCCATCTAACTTCTTGAAAGAAGAATTATTCCAGTATAACTTCTGACACAGCCTTTGTCCCCAGCACCTTATTTCTGCTTTCTTCAAATCTCAGGTAGAAAATATCTTTCTCAAACTTGCACTTGAACTGACAGCTCCCCGGAATAGATGTCTGGCTTATCCAACTGATGAACAGGATGACAACACCATCATGGCTAGCGAGGCAACCCTAATGTCCTTTAACCCCTTTGAGTTTGATATGCTAAGATCATGGTTCACCTAAACAAACAAACTTTATTTTAAAATCGTGTGTGAACCCTAGCGTTGCTAAAAGCGTGGACTATACAGGTACATAGAGCAATCTTGGGATCAGAAAAACAAATATTTGTAAAGTAAAGGCAGTGCAACTACCCCGAACTGTTACTAAATGTAGGAAGTGTCAATTCGGGAGCTCTTACCTACAGGCTCAGCTCGTGTCCCTCTTCAGTAACTCGTTTTTCTGGTATCAAGCAGAATATGCAAGAGAGGAAACAGTTACCGCCCATCAAATGCTTGCTACTCTTAGTGTGATCTGCAGACCAGCAGCACTGCCATCACCTGAGAGCTTGTTAGAAATGCAAACTCTTGGGCTGCAACTCGGACCTGCTGAATCACAATCTGCATTTTAACGAGCTCTCCAGGTCATTCACTTACACATTAAAGTTTAAGAGGCCTGTACTAAACTTTCCAGAGCAATGTACCTCAGACCTCCCCAAACAGTTCGAGACATCCTGCCTCTTATCAGTTGGTCTCTATTTTGCAGGAATTACTGTCATTTTATTATTATTTGTTGTGATGCTATTTTAAAAAGTTATTTATTTTCCAGCTTTATTGAGATATGATTGACATAACACTGTATAAGGTACAAAACATAATGATTTGATATATGTATATATTGCAAAACAATTACCACAATAAGGTTAGTTTACACATCCATCACCTCACATAACTACATACTGTGTGTTTGTATGTGGTGAGAACTTTTAAAATCTACTCTCTTAGCCACGTTCAAATATACGCTACAGTATTGTTAACTGTAGTCACCATGCTGTACATTAGATCTTCAGAATTTATTCATAACTTATAATGACGTCTGTACCATTTGATCACCTTCACCCATTTCCCCTCCCCCCAGCCCTGGCATTTTAAACGTGATTCAGAAGCATTGCTCTGACTGCTATTTCACTTTGCTGCCAACAATATGCAATCTGACCTATTATCAGTTTCTATGTATTGGGTGGGTCAAAAAGTGGCTTCAGTTTTTTAAGTAAAAATAAAAGACACATTTTTCATTTTCACCAAGAACTTTATTGCACAACGTATTCACCCTTTTGTTCCACTACCTTCTGCCATTTTTCAGGCAACTTCATAATTCCATCTTCCCAAAACTTTTTATCTTTTTGCGCAAAGAACTGTTCCAGGTGCCTTTTACAGTCTTCCAGGGAATTGAAACTTTTTCCATTAAGAGAATTTTGTAAAGACTGAAATAAATGGAAATACGAAGGTGCAATGCCTGGTGAATATGGTGGTTGAATCAGAATTTCCCAGCCAAGCTGTAACAGTTTTTGCCCGGTCATCAAAGAAACATGCGGTCTTGCATTATCCTGATGGAAGATTATGCGTTTTCTGTTGACTAATTCCTGATGCTTTTTGTTGAGTGCCACTTTCAGTTGGTCTAATTGGGAGCAGTACTTGTTAGAATTAATCATTTGCTTTTCCGGAAGGAGGTCATAATAGAGGACTCCCTCCCAATCCCACCATATACACAACATCACCTTCTTTGGATGAAGACTGGCCATTGGTGTGGTTGGTGGTGGTTCATTTCACTTGCTCCACGATCTCTTCCTTTCCACATTATGGTACAGTATCCACTTTTCATCGCCCGTCACAATTTGTTTTAAAAATGGAATATTTTCATTACGTTTCAGTAGAGAATCGCATGTGGAAATATGGTCAAGAAGGTTTTTTTCGCTTATGTGGAACCCAAACATCAAAGCAATTCACATAACCAAGCTGGTGCAAATGATTTTCAAACGCTTGATTTGGATATTTTGAGTATGTCGGCTGTCTCTCACGTGGTATTACGATTGTTCTCAATTTATTGTTTCCATTTGGTCGCTATCAACTTCAACTGGTCTACCCGACTGTGGAGCATTGTCCAGCGAGAAATCTCCAGCACAAAGCTTCCCAAACCACTTTTGACACGTTCGATCAGTCACAGCACCTTCTCCATACACTGCACAAATCTTTTTGTGCATTTCAGTTGTGTTTTTACCTTTCTTGAAATAATAAAGCATAATATGCTGAAAATGTTGCTTTTTTTCTTCCATCTTCAATATTAAAATGTCTACACAAAAATTCACCAATTTTGATAAGTCTTTTCTTAAATGCATGCTGATATGTCAGCTGTCACATACAACCTAACAGCATTGTTTCAAATGAAGTTAAAGACAACTAAGCGCTACTAGAGCCATCTTACGGAAAAAACCGAATGAACTTTTGGCCCACCCAATAAGATGAGAGAGCACATTATTAGGATTTTGCCAACTTATTTTTGCGTTTGTGACCTGCTTGTTAGAAAACAGTTTGGTTAGGAGCATATTTGGACACATTCAGTGACAGTCCAACACCAATTTGGTGGTGTTGCAGTGACCAAAATGTCAATATCCTTATCTATATATACTTATGTAGTAGAACACACACATATCTGACTCTGACTCTGCTTCATCCAAACGATATATGAGACCCCAGTGAACTCCTAGGGAACCTTGTTATATTCACATCTAGATGGTCTCTAAGGCCTTTTAAAGTTTTTGTGACAGAAGCTGAGTTAATAAGGACACAAGCCTGGAAGACAAGGCTGTAGATGTAGAAGAGAAGGAAAATGGTGGGAAAAGAAAACAGGAAAATAAGGTCTGAATTTCATTGATCTGTAGCCTAGGTGTCATGGTTCCTTGTGAGCTGACTCTTCCCCAGCTTTGAAAATAGGGCTCGGTTTACACAAAGCTTCAGGGAACAACATCAGTCTTACTAGAGATGCTGTGGCAGACAAAGAGAAGGCATATATTGCATCTTAAGCTGCAAACAATCTAGTAAAACTTCCCATTAGAACTTTCTGTTATCCACCATCTCTGGGCTGCCCTACAAAGTCTCTCTCAACACGTTTTCCTCCCAGACCGCTAATTTTCCATCTCCCCCACCCCTGAATATTCATCCTTTCCAATGGAACAATGTGGCCCTGTCTCAAATCTTTCCATTTTGTATAACTGCACATTACTTAATACTCTCTTTAAGAAGGACGATTTCACTTTGCACTCAGGAAACAAATGATCCTCCAGTGGTGGGGTTCTATCCTCCTTATGGGGCTGCTGGGGATTAAATAACAAGCAACCTACAGTCTAACTTAGTGGTTCAGGGTTTGGGTTCTAGAGTCAAGATTCTGCTCATGTAAGTTACTCATATAATTTACCTCATGTAAATTACTCAACTCCTCTAAGCTTCACCTTCCTAATATGTAAAATGAAGTGTGGATCCTGAGCAATACAGGCTGTATCATTAATAATAAAAATAATGCCTATCTTACATGTTTGGGGAGAGTCATGTCAGATATTATATAAAAAGTACTTCCCCAACCTCAGTGCCTGTCATAAAATAATAAATGGGTTATAATAATAATTATTAAATCACTCCTAATCTCAGTCACTCCAAGCATATGAGGGTCTACCAAATTAAACTGTAAATACTCATTCAATAAGCATCTATTCAATGACTACTGCATGCATAGTACTGCAAAAAGAAAATAAGGAAAAAGGAAGTAGGGGATAAATAACCAGCTACGTAGAGCCATCTATGTGTCAGGCACTTTACATATATTATCTTATTTATTCCTCCAAATAATGTAATGAGAGAGATTAGTGTCCCCAGTTCTATGGACAAGGAGATGGATCTTTGAGAGGTGTTGGAGGACAGAGAGAATGAAAAGTGCCCACTGTACTAAGAAGGTATCTTGAGACTGAAAAATGAGGCAGGCAGCTCAATATAATCAATGGATGAGTTTATTATAGGGTCACTTACTCACAGGGTGGGATGGGGTGACAACGATACAGAAGCATTTGCAGTTGCACTCAGCACCACCAAGGGGCCATTGGGACAACTTATAGTTAATCTGTGGAATGGAGGTAGGTTCTTGGAAACAGGGTATGCATTCCTAAGTCAAGATTTATGAACGGGTAACTAGTCTTGCGGGGGCCAGCAATACATCAGCAAAAGTTTTCATCATTGTTTGGGGACTAACAAAGCATAGAGGCTACCTGGCCCTAATGATTATTAAACAATATCTATTAACTACAAAGCCCTGGATGATAGAGAAGTGATTTACTGCACAGTACATTCCTGGGTAGGGTCAGCAGGAGGACAGGAGAAACTGTAAGGGCCCAAGATTGTGTCCGTTATGCTAACAACCATACAGGAGGTTATATAACTTGCCCAAAAGGCACAGATTTGAGTTTGCATGCAGGTCTGTGAGGCTCGGGACCCCTTTCTCTTCTATAAATTGCATCCTCAAAAGTAGAATATATGGGACTTCCCCGGTGGTCCAGTGGGTAAGAATCTGCACTCCCAATGCAGGGGGCCCGGGTCTGATCTCTGGTCGCAGAACTAGATCTCGCATGCATGCCGCAACTAAGAAGTCCTCATGCCACAACGAAGATCCCACGTGCGGAAACCAGGACTCGGAGCAGCCAAAATGAATGAATGAATGAATGAATAAATAAATAGTAGAATATATGATGAAATCTCATATCCTAAAGGAAAAGGGGAGAAGAGCAACATTGAATAATAGGAGAAAAGGAAGAACAATAGAAAGGGGAAGATAGGAAAGAGAATCAGAAGTTGAAGGAGGGATAAGAAAGCAGGAGTAGGAAGCTGGGAGGGGGGTTCCTCCAGTCCCATCTACAACAGTGGCTGGTGGAGACCCCCACTAAGCTCACCCTTATCACCTTCGTGATGTGTGAACTTACCAACAAATGCAGCCACAACAAATGATCTTGCCCTCTCCTTTGAGAGGCTCAGACAGAAGTATTTTTGCCTTCTGTGTAAACTTAATTCTCTGTGTTACTTATAATTTAATTTTGTACTACCCAATAATTGTCTCATGTGGGTTCACCTCATCCCCAACACCAGACTATAAAACACTCAGTGCATGTACTTTGGCTTACCTTCTGTAAGAAGGTAGTCAATGATGAGAACACATTAAATTTCATGAAAGCTTTCTAAGGAGAACTGAAAACATTACAGCTGGGTAGAGAGAGAGATTTTAAGAGTAAATACACAGCATAGAGAGTCCAGACATAAACCCATGCATATATGCTACAGTAATTTTTGACAAGTATTCCAAGGATACACAGGGGGAAAGACAGTCTCTTCAATAAATGGTGCTGGGAAAACTGGACATCTACATGCAAAAGAATAAAAACTGGACGCCTATCTTACACGACTCACAAAAATTAACTCAAAATGGATCAAAGACTTAAATGTAAGACCTAAAACCGTAAAACTCTTAGAAGAAAATATAGGGGAAAACATCCTTGACCTTGGTCTTGTCAATAATTTATCGGATAAGACAACAAAAGCACAGGCAATAAAAAATAAAGTGGGACTACATTAAACTGAAGAACTTCTGCACAGGTAAGGAAACAGTCAATAAATTGAAAAGGCAACCTACAGAATGGGAGAAAATATTCACAAATTATGTATCTGATAAGGGGTTAATATCAAAGTATATAAAGAACTCATACAACTCAATAGCAAAAAAAAAAGCGAATAATCCAATTAAAAATAAGCAAAGACTTGAATAGATGTTTTTTCAAAGAAGACATACAAATGGCCAGTAGGTATATGAAAAGATGCTCAACATCACTAATCATCCGGGAAAATGCATATCAAAATCATAATGAGATATTACCTCATGCCTGTTAAAATGACCATTATCAAAAAAGACAGGAGATTACAAATGTTGGCAAGGATATGGAGGAAAGGGAACACTTTTACATTGTTGGTGGGTATGTAAAATGGTACAGCCATTATGGAAAGCATAGCGATGCCTCAAAATACTAAAAATTGAACTATCACATGATTCAGCAATCCTACTCCTAGGTATTGCTGGATATCCAGCAATTGAATTGAGGTCAGTATCTAGAATTGAAAGGAGATACAAAGGAATTGAAATTAGTATCTTGAACAGGTATCTGCACACCCATGTTCATTGTAGTTTTATTCACAGTAGTCAAGATATGGAAACAACCTAAGTGTTTGTCAATGGATGAATGGATAAAGAAGATGTGGTGTATACATACACAGTGAAATAGTATTCAGCCATGAGAAAGAAGGAATTCCTGCCATTTGCAACAACATGGATGGACCTTGAAGGCATTATGCTAAGTGAAATAAGTCAGACACAGAAAGGCAAATACAATATGATCTCACTTATATGTGGAACTTAAAAGAGCCAAACTCACAAAAACAGAGAGTACGATGGTGGCTACCAGGGCCTAGGAATGGGGGGAATGGGGAGATGTTATTTAAGAGTACAAATTTGCAACTAGGAGATCAATAAGTTCTGTAGATCTAATGCACAGCATAGAGATTAGAGTCAACAGTACTGTATTATAAAGTTCAAAGTTGCTAAGAGACTAGATCTTAATTGTTCTCACCACAAAAAAAAAGAGATAGTAATTATATAATGTGATAGAGGTGTGAGCTAAGGCTACCGTGGTAATCATATTGCAATATATACATGTATCAAACCAACAAGTACACCTTAAACTTACAGTATTATATGTCAGTTATATCTCAAGTTAAAAATTTAAGAATAATTAAGAGTAAGTAAAATAGATTTTGGAAATATACTGCCAGATATTATAAACTTACCTTGTTGCTCCCAGGGAGGAGAGGGTGTCCTGAAGGGAATGACCGCTCCGCAGCTACCCTGGAAAGAGGTCGGTTTGGGAGTGGGGAGCAGACTTTGGAGGAGACGCAGGCATGGTAGGTGTAGGAAGGCAACACGAGGCCCAGTCTCAGGTTGTGAAATTGCCTGAAGCACTTTTTTCCTTTTTTAAAGGCCTGACTCCTGTCTGCTTCCCCATTCTTTTTTTTTTTTTTTTGTCTGCGTTGGGTCCTCGTTGCTGCGCACGGGCTTTCTCTAGTTGTGTCGAGCAGGGGCTACTCTTTGTTGCGGTGCGCGGGCTTCTCATTGCGGTGGCTTCTCTTGTTGTGGAGGGCTCTAGAGTGCAGGCTCAGTAGTTGTGGCACATGGGCTTAGTTGCTCCGCGGCATGTGGGATCTTCCCGGACCAGGGATCGAACCCGTGTCCCCTGCATTGGCAGGCAGATTCTTAACCACTGCGCCACCAGGGAAGTCCCACCTGAATCACTTCTATCGATAGGGGGTGTCTGCTCCTCGTCACTGAGTGGTAACCTGGGAGGGAGGCCGAAGTGGGCAGAGAAAAGGGCCTTAGGTTAGGTCCTGACTCTGCAGCGTCTCTGAATCATTCTCTGTGCCACGTGTCCTTTCGTCATCCACACAGCCTATTCTGCAATGGATCAGGGAAGGTCCACGCCCACGTTTTGGTCAGAGTGATACAAGGAAATGCTGGGTCCCCTCCCAAGGTCAGAGGATGGTGCCAGCAGGGAACAAATGGGCTCAGCTGGGGCACTCCCTAGGGGTGTTCCTTTGAGGAAGTCACTTAACCAAAGTGCTGTCTCACTTCCCCATTTGTAAGAGGAAAAGAAACGATATCTACCTCTCAGGGTTGTCACGAGGATTAGAAAAAATATGTGTGGAGTGACTGGACTTTCCATATTCATTCAATGTTTACTCATCTCACCCTGTGTTATTGTAATTACTCCATGCCACCAGGCAACAGGGGTATGCAGCAAGCAAGACAGATCAAGTTCCCACTCTCTTGACTTTACACTCTAGAGAGGAGAGGAGACAGACCATCAGCAGATAAACCACTGTCAGCCGGAGACTGTCAAGCCGTGTATTTGCACCCGTCATGTACAGCGAACCCTTCCAGCACCCAGATTTAGCTGGCAAGAGCTTCCCAAAGCAACTTTCAGTTGCTTCCCTTGATATCCACCCTGGTCACCTATATTCCCAACCTTTATACAGATATAGCCATTCATCATTAATCTGGATTCTCTGAAGCCCCAATTCTATAACTAGCCCCAATTCTATAACACAGAATTGGGCCTGATGAATTCAAAAGAACTACTGCCATTTGGGTGCACGTGATGTACTCAGAAGAAACCTGTAAAAGGTGAGGGAACCAGGCTGGAGATGGGGAAGAAGCTGAGCAAGAGTGAGCTCAGGTCAAAGCCCACTTTGGCCTGATCACTGGGGGCTCTGGCGTGCAAACCGTATCTTCCAGTTGTACTTTAAAGCAAGGGGATGAAGCTTTTCAGCCCTGTCTCTGTCAGTCCTTGGCCACCCCAGCTGAAGTGGCTCCTCAGTCAAGGACGAGTCTGCAGAGAAGGTCACAGGTGTAGGCTGTCAGCTGTGCCATTCACAGGAGGGGGGCTACAGGCTCACCCGCTGGTAAAGGGGCTCTGGGCGAAGCATCAATGCCCTCTACATATATTCGAAAGGGAAAATGTCAGAGAGTGATAAGTGCCAGGAGAGAATGGACATTCAGTGACATGAGACTGTGTGATTACTTTAGATTGGGTGGCCATGAAACAAGGGGTAGATTCAGGTTTTGTAGAACCTGAGGCTTAACGTTTGGGGAGGGGTGTCTTCTAAAGTAAAAGGATATAAAATCATAAATACAAAACTAATACAAACATGAAGATTTGTTCAGAATGAGAAATCACAACAAATTACAAATAGTAAAAGCCAATAGATATCTCAAACATCACAAAATCCAGAAAAAAAAACATGATATTTATATTAATTAACTCTCTGACACACCTCTATAATACCTTTTCCTCCATATTTTGATGGTATATTTTTTGACTACCTCTCCGTTTGATATTTGATAATAAACTCTCTGTTAAGAGAATAAAAACATTTTTTATCTTTCCCCTAAAAGATAAAATGGTAGACGGAAAAAAAATTTTATTAGTGATATTTTGTTAAAGTTTCTTTCAGCTTCAGAACTTGTTATTTGGTAAAATCATGTGACTTTTGAGGATTATTGTCAAGTTTGAGAAAGCCTCTAGTAAGTTCCTTTCGTAAGCGAGCTACGAGCTTTGGGAAGGTATACTGCAGACTGGCTTCTGACTCCACACATTTCAAGCTCACTCTCCTCCCGTACTCCTCATTCTTTGGTTGCTGGGTTTCATGGGGCATATTCATAGTGAGATGCCTGCATATGACAAGGATAAGCAGTCAGCAGCAAGTGATATAATATTCCAGGAAATCTTTACTGTGCAGGGGGACATCTAGCAATAATGTACTTACACACGGAAATGACCACAAATCACTTAAATATCTCCCCTAAACTCAGATGAAATGAATCCTTAAATCAACTTTAGTCAGATCCCCAAAATGCCCATAGCCACTCCAATGCTACCTGACCAGAGGTAGCAAGAGGGTGGGATATTTGGAGTAAAAAGAGAGAGTAGCTTTTCATTTCTACTGATTGTGCTTAAAATATTTTACTCTTGCAACATTTATAAAAACATATAAGCAGGTGAATAGATCACTAGAGTCTCTCCCAGGACTTAGAAAGGGCCCAACAAGTCACCTTAAATCTGCCTGTCAGTGAAGGCCTCTGGGAAGAGGTGCCATAAAAGATGAAAACACTTAGTTGACACCCAGTAAATTATTATTAACTGGAGACTCGGGGTGAATCCACTGTGGTCTCTGAAGGCAGGGACCCTTGGCTGTATCCTGAGACTCAGATCAAATGACAAAAGGACAGGAACATAACACTTCCCCAGGAAAGCCTGTTTTAAAATAGAAGTGGCCCACGTCAGACTCTCCCTAACAGTACCCCATTTACGGTTTTCAGCCACCCAGCATACAGGCAATGAATGGTAGCTGTCTAGCTGTCTGTGCAGTGTTGGTTGGAATCAGTAAAGATTTTAAATCGTTGCATTATTTCACTGTGATTTGCATCTTCTCTTCCTTTGCTGGCTCTGGGTCTCTGGGAAGGGTGACAGGGGTAGGGGGAGGGTCCCTTGCTCCTGCCAGGTGTTCCTGATTAGGGCCTGTGTCTCCCAGCCTTGGGATTATTTGTTTACCTGCCTTCCTCTCTTCCAAAAGTAAGCTGTGCCAGGGCAGGGACCCTGTCTTCTTTTATGTGCCCAGCACACACCCCAGAGGCACTTGATCCATGTTGCGAGCTGAATACATTATTGCCCACCCAGGAATGTATGAAAGAAGGAAGATCATTTCACCAGTGTCTTTCTTTTATCTCAAATTCCCAAGGACAGGTAAGTTAATACTTTGTTCAATTTGTTCAGTACTGTAACTCTTGACCCTGAGTGACTTCTCATTTACATAAATAATTTTCACTGTTGGCTAGAAAGCAGTCACAAGATAAAGGAGAAATAACACACAATATGCAGTTTTCATTCTGGTGACTCTGCCCCAAAATATGGAACAGATTTTCTTATTTTTGAGAAAGACAAGAGAGCTGCTTGTCTAGAATCACTGTTCTCTTTGTCAATGAATAAAAGGTTCTTGTGTTTGCAAGGATTTCACATGATGTCCTAAAAAAAAAAAGAGTGTAAAGTTTTCATAGCAAGTATGCTTACCAAGTTTGCATGAACCACTTAATTGCAGAGAATTCAGAGGGATAAACTGCACTTCTGGGCAGTGTTAACAGAAAGGGTGCAGGATGTTAGGTTGTTTTTCCTTTGGTTTCCCCTTTCCTCTCTAGCTTTCACAGATCCCAAAACAACAAAAGCAGTAACAACAACAAAAACCCCACAAATTATTATTATTTATTTATTTATTTTTGGCTGTGTTGGGTCTTTGTTGCTGCGCACGGGCTTTTCTCTAGTTGTGGCGAGCGGAGGCTACTCTTCGTTGCGGTGAGCGGGCTTCTCATTGCAGTGGCTTCTCTTGTGGCAGAGCACGGGCTCTAGGCACGTGGGCTTCAGTAGTTGTGGCACGTGGGCTCAGTAGTTGTGGCTCACGGGCTCTAGAGCACAGGCTCAGCAGTTGTGGCGCATGGGCTTAGTTGCTCTGCAGCATGTGAGATCTTCCCGGACCAGGGCTCGAACTCACGTCTCCTGCATTGGCAGGTGGATTCTTAACCACTGCACCACCAGGGAAGCCCTATTTTTTAATTAAATCTGAAAATTTGAAGCTTATTTCCAAGGGAATAACAATATCTGACATCAAGCCAAATTAATAGCAGGAGAAAAATTTTCTTTCTGTACTTAAACTACCGACCATGTTTAATAGAAGATACTTAAATGCTACATAAATTTTCTAGGGTTCTCAAATAAACCCTGGATTAAAATAAAAGCCTTCTTAACTCCAAATATTTCAAAGGAGTTAAAAAATATAACTATTTTTATAAAAAATTAAAATCTAGATGAATCCTGAAACTATTGTAGTACATGAAGATTAACTCTGGATATTTAGAAAAGATCTATATGTATTCAATATCTCAGTGTGTAAAGCAAGAAGAGCATTAGTTTCATTAATAAAGGAAAATCAGGGGCTGGTAAATGGAATTTTATTAAGTAAAAGTTAACTTATGTTAAAAAAATTAATAAGTTAATCCATGTAGCTTCAGGTGATAACCCTCTAACCCAACTGCCCTATTTCTAAGGGTAATTATGAATGATACTGAAAGTTTTTGCCTAACTCCACTCAACGATTTCTCTGTACACTGGTCTACTATGTATGTGAAAATCTGGTACCAGCCTCATGACTGGGCTCTGCTAAAATAAGTTAGCTCTTACAGATCATTAATACGTTGTTTGAGTTGGCATTTGAGCTTGCAAACATGTGAAAGCAAGAACTCTGGGTAGGTAAGTGGGCTTCAGGGGTCAGGAAAGGTAAACACATAAAATGGTAAAAACAAAACAAAAACAACAGTCTCTGGGAGCAGATATCCTCTCTCTGGGTGCAACCTGTAGAATGAGATCACACCCTGGACTATGGTCAACTCACCCAAGTCATGTCATGCTCAAAGGCTTTTCAGGAGATGGCAGATAACCTCCGAGGCCCATGTTCTCTCCATGTGGCATAGGGTAGAGGTCAAGCCCACAGTCTCTGCAGCCAGACTTACAATTCAGCTGTATGACCTCGGACAAGGTACACTTTCATTTAAGCATGTCTGCCCCTTTAAAAAGTAACGTTCATGAGGGCGAGAACTTTCTCTAGCTCACAGCCATAGAAGAGGACCTAACGCATAGTAGGTGCTCAATACTTACTTTTTCACAGCTTAATTGCTCTAGGCCTCTATTAGTTAATATTAACACAGCAAAGAGGAGACAAAAGCTCACAAACACTTTATACAGTTTCACAAGATGCATGGCAGGGAAAAAAGTGACTAAGAAGGACCAATAGTATCCTAGGGTCTCATTAGATGCATTCCTGGGGGAGGTGGACCTCTAACTCCTGGTGGAGGGGGTCTCATTCCTGGAGGGGACCTGCCTATGGGTGTCCCTCAAGCAGGGGGAAGCCCAATGCGTGGGCCCATGGGTGGTCTCATACCAGGTGGAGGAGCCATAATGCCATGTAAGCCATTCCCAACTCAAAAGAGTCCATAGCCTTTCATTAAAAACCAGTATCCAGAGACTTCCCTGGTGGTCCAGTGGTTAAGACTCCACACTTCCACTGCAAGGGGCTCATGGAACTAAGATCCCACATGCTGCACGGTGTGGCCAATAAAATAAAATAAAATAAAAAAGAAATTCAACAAGAAAAAAAGATAAATTAAAAAAAAAACAACCAGTATCCAAAAGTGGGAAACATATTCCAAGCTCCTATTTAGGTTCTCAGGCTAAGTCTTTATTCAGTATCTTCAGAGAAAGTTTAGTCATCACTTCCTCAAAATGATACAATCTCTTCACAGGCCAGTACTTATTCATTGAATGAGTGAATGAAGTGTTTAGCTTCTCTGGACCTAGTTTTTTCAGTTGTAAAATGAGGATAATGGTAGTACAACATGACATATACACAGGTAACAACCTTCGTCAACATGCAGGAACAGGGTTTACCCGTCCGAGGGGCCCTTTATGTTCTTCCTGTTCAGAGAGAGCATGGTTTCAGGATGTGCAGCTGCTGACAAAGGCGGAGGTGGGGGGGGTGAATAAACCACTGCAGGTGGGTCCTCTTATGTACTGTTTAACCGTGTTTACTTGGAAATTCACTCGGCTCTTTCCAGAAACAGATTTGATCGTACGGATGTCCTTATGCTCTTATTTTTGGTTTCATGGCACTAATATTTAATGAAATGAAAGTGACTCAAATGAAATGTGATTGAGGGAGGAAGAGGGATGGGAGGAAAACTTTTCAGTTACATTTCGAAGCCCTCATTCTCATTTCACTTCCACGTGGGTGGGAAAATATTTTTAGAATTCAGTATGCTCAGTTACAGAATAAGTGTATAAACATTGGAATCTTTCCTACAGATGGCTGTGTTCAGTTGAGAAAAAACTAGTGGAAATATTTTTGCAATAGCAAAACTAAATAATAAACACCAATGAATAAACTTCAGAAACATGAAGGCCTACATGAAGAATCCTCTACAAGTTTACTCAGAGGCATAAAAAAAGACATTATATGAAGAGACACACTTTATTTATGGATGAGAAGATTCATTATTATAAAGGCACCAATTCCCAAATTCATTTATAAATTTAATGTGAAACTTTCCACTGTATTTTTCTTTGGACCTATTCAAGATAATTTTAAACATCAATTTGTTAGACTAAACTTGTAAGAATAACCAATATAATTTAGAAAAACAGGAGAATATTGTAAAGGAAGGATTTGTCTTATCAATTATTTAACAAAACATATTATAAAGGTATAATACTTAAAGTGCAATAAATAAGACTGCTAGTCATAACCTCCAACATTTATTTCATGGCCTACTAAGGGTCATGAGCTGCAGTGTGAAAAACACTGGTTTACAGATATCAAAAATGACCAATTTGGTTAAATACAGTATAGTCATAATGCAGAATACAAGCAGCTATTAAAAATAATGTGGTAGAACTATATTTATTGGCATGGGAAGATATTGACAACATATTGGTAACTAAAAACCCTACTAGAATTATCCCTTTTTTTTTTTGGCTGTGTTGGGTCTTTGTTGCTGCACGCGGGCTTTCTCCAGTTGTGGCGAGCGGGGGCTACTCTTCGTTGTGGTGCCTGGGCTTCTCATTGTGGTGGCTACTCTTGTTGCGGAGCATGGGCTCTAGGTGCGGGGGCTTCAGTAGTTGCAGCACGCAGGTCCTAGAGCATGTAGGCTTCAGTGGTTGCAGCACGTGGGTTCGGTAGTTGTGGCACGTGGGTTCTAGGGCACATGGACTTCTCTCGGGCTCTAGAGCGCAGGCTCAGTAGTTGTGGCACACGAGCTTAGTTGCTCCTTGGCATGTGGGATCTTCCTGGACCAGGGATTGAACCTGTGTCCCCTGCATTGGCAGGCAGATTCTTAACCACTGTGCCACCAGAAAAGTCCAGAATTATCCCATTTTGAAAGAACAAAATAACCATATATGAATATATATGGAGAGAAAAAAACATATGGACAGGTAAGTGTCAATATGTTAACAAAGGTTATAGCCCATTTGTCTTTAGCTTAAACCGTTTTTCCTTTTTTTTTTGCTATTATAAATAATATTATGATTATTAACTTTATGAAAAACAAATTTTCCGAATTTCAAATGATGCTCTTAGGATAGGTTCCTAGAAATAGAATTATCACAATACACATTTTTAAGGTCATGTCTTAAAATTATTTTCTGAAAGGGTTGCATCAATTTTCATTCCTACCAGCAATGTATGAACGACCATGTCCTTGTACTCTTACTCATATTAGGCATCTCATTTAAAAAATTAATAGATACAAAATTTAAAATATATTTTAAATATATTTGCTATTTTGATTGGCTAAAATATTTTCACTATTGTTTTAATTTGTATTTCTTTTATTTCCATTGAGGTTAATCACTTTCCACACGTTAGTCATTTGTAGTTCCTCTTTTGTGTGTTGCAAATGCTTTCTGCCTGGACCATTTCCTTTCGAGTAAGAATGAACATTCACACCACAATGATTACTTTGACCCAACTCTTTTTTTTTAATTTTAATTTTATTGGAGTATAGTTGATTTACAATGTTGTGTTAGTGTCAGGTGTACAGCAAAGTGATTCAGTTATACATATACATGTATTCATTCTTTTTTGGATTCTTTTCTCTTATAAGTTATCACAGAATAGTGAGTAGAGTTCCCTGTGCTTTACAGTATGTCCCTGTTTACTGTGACCCAAGTCTTTTCATTTTCTAGAGAATATATTATTACATAACTCCATATCAAAACTCAGGGTCTAAAACCTTCTCCCATCTAAAGTCCTACCTCATGCACTGTGGTGACCTGAATGGGAAGGAAGTCCAAAAGGGAGGGGATATTTATATAAGTAGGGCTGATTCATTTTGCTGTACAGTAGAAACTAACACAACATTGTAAAGCAATTATACTCCAGTAAAAATTAATTAGAAAAAATAAAGTTCTACCTCATCATAAAATGAAAAGTTTTACAACATCTAGGGACCTATATGCTCTATAAATTTATAATAATCATCCATTGCCAAAGCTATTTTTCATCTATGCTTGATACTTCTAACATAATGGCGTTTAAATTTCCCCTTTTTCCCCCTCTAAATGTGCCCCCCCAAAGTAACTTTAACTAATATGTTGGGCCATTACTTTAACAAATTTATTTACACAGCACAAAATTCCCCTATGAACAACACTGAATAAATAAAGTTGTTTAGAAAAAAATTGTGTCCAACAGACCTAAAAAATTAAATAATCTTACTGAGCTGGAACTAATTCTTGGTCTGTTTTCAGCAATCAAAAGAGCTATGGTGGAACTTTCAGGACATACTTGTAGAGCCATAGTGAAGACACTCATTATTTTATTTTCATGAGTTGGGTATTTTGTCAAGTAAAAGCACTTTAGATCAGAGTTTTTCAAACTGTGAGTAGGTAATGAAATCAGTTAAGTGGGTCAGACTGGCTTTTTTTTTTTTTTTTAATGAAATGGAATGGAAGGGAAAAGAAAGGAAAAAACAAGAAAAGAGTACACATGTAATAAAGGTTAGTGTTAACTTCACGTGATGTGCCAGGTCACTATGTCAAATGTATCCCTACTATGCGCTGTGGTCACATAGGTATAAAAGCACAAGACTGTAGGTAATAGCCAGTGTTCTTCTCATTAAGAAAGAATCCTTAAAAAAATTAAAAAAATTAAAAAAAATAAAAAAATAAAAATAAAAAAAGAAAGAATCCTTAATTAACTATATCCTTATCCCAACAATTACTGCTCATTAACATAGCCCTTAATAACTTAATTTTTTTAATTTTTTTTTTTTTTTTTTTTTTAGAAACTTTCTTGAAGCTTATATCCCTTTGAATTAAAGAAACTAATAGAATCTGGCCATTTGAAAAAAGGCCAGTGTGAATTGGGTTTCTGTTACAGTAAAAAGGATCTTAATCAATACAGGCAAAAATCTATTAATTGGGTTTATTGACTTTAGCGCCCTGAATTCTAAAACTTTGAAAGGTTTGCAAAAGTTTTGGACAGACCCAAATAGCTTTTTTAACCTGGAAATCAGAAAACATGAAAATACCATGGTTTAGCTAAAGAGCTAAAATAGCTAAAATTCCTCTATAAAATTAGTTCTACCCAATGCTATGAGAAGTGAAGAACAGGACTTTCCACTTCTGGTAATTTTTGACAGGGTAATATGTGTTTTAATTTTTATTGGAGTATAGTTGATTTACAATGTTGTGTTAGTTTCAGCTGTACAGCAAAGTGAATCTGTTATACATATATATGTGTGTGTATATATATATATATATATACATATATATGTGTGTGTGTATATATATATATATATATATATATATATATATATATATATATATATATATACACACACACATATCCACCCTTTTTTAGATTCTTCTCCCATATAGGCCATTACAGAGTACTGAGTAGAGTTCCCTGTGCTATACAGTAGGTCCTTATTAGTTATCCATTTTATATATAGTAGTGTGTATATGTTAATCGCAATCTTCCAATTTATCCCTCCTCCCGCTTACCCCCTAGTAACCATAAATTTATTTTCTACATCTGTAACTCTATTTCTGCTTAATAACTTAAATTTGTTTTGAAGGAGGTTATTCATTTGCTGCTACCAAATGCTAGGCATTGTTCTAGGCACTGAGGATACAGTGGTAATACTGAGATCCATACTCTCATAGAGCTCCCATAGAACGGAAGACAGATGATGTATAGCATCAGTGGGTTCTATAAGCAGCGTGACAAGAAGGAGCTTAAAGGGAATGCAAGTGACTCAGGTGCAATTTTAGATAGGATGGTCAGGGAAGGCATCGCTGAGAAGGCAACATCTGAACAGAGTTCAATATTTAATTTTTTAATCTGGCATTTTAAATGTTATTTTAAATCTAAATGAACATCTTAATAAATAATAGACAACTGCTGAGATTAAAAATATAGAAACTATTTAATGCCCTATTATGATGTTTAACTTTTCATTTATATATTTAGAAATATGTATAAACTGAGAAAAAGACAAACTTCGTTCTTGCTCTCAAAAATGTCCAGTCTACTGGGGTGTTCAGGCAAAGGGAATAGTCAAAGGCAATCAGAATGTGATAAGTATATAAGGGGAGGGGGGTACAGATTGCAATTCCCTTCTTGGAGGATCAGGGAAGGCTTCCGGAAGGAATGATGGCCATACTGAGTTATCAAGGGTGAAATAAAGTTATTGCAAATTCAAATTTTTTTGACTCATCCTCATTTAAAGTAGTACTTGTGATCATAGGCATTTCAATAGTGCTTAATGAGAAACTTCGAGTTGTGAGAAGTGCTTCTAATTTCACATAACACTGGATTGGTCATTACCCTCTCTTAAAAAATACAAAAGGAGGTTAGAGAATGTTTACACACCTGTTTCCATTAAATTTAAGTTCAATCTGTAATGATTCTTTACCTTGTAATGGTAAAGTTAGGTTTCCCTCTCTCTGTTTACTGAGAAGGGCAAAGAGTGTTCCTGTAATATTCAGACATGTTCTTTAGTTGTAGGGACTGTTGATTCATAACATGGAGACTATAGATATTTGTACTGCAGAACTACATTCTACATGTTAGGATGTTGTTGCAGAGAACCATGTTTCTTCACTTGAGGTTGTAAAGTGTCATGGGAGGTTAAACTAGCTCACCAGCCTTGTGATAATTACTAGTAAGACCTCAATGATGCTGTTATAATGAACTCAACCAGGATAAAAGACGGGTTTTTCTTGGCAGAAGACATCTGAAGCTTTTTCCTCCTGTGCAGATTATGCAAATAAAAATAAATGGGTAAAGCTAAACCAATTACTTTTAAGCACAACCCCAAATCTCATTCTTCCTCCGAAGTCAGCACACAAAGTGGAACGGAGGAGTCCAGTGTTCCAGATTGAAGGAACAGAATACAGCAAAGCCTGGGCATTAGCACAGGCAAGTTTCAGGAACTCAAGTCGTTCAGAAGCGAAGCTTCCAGATGAAGACGGCGGATTGAATAGATGTCTGTGATTTTCCTCCTCAACCCGAACCGAATCTACTATTGCAATACCCTCTGGAAATGCCATTTCATAACCACTACCACCCAATTTTTATACAAAGCATTTATTGCCACTAAAATGCTATATATTTTACCCACTTGTTTTCTGCTCCCCTCCCCAATTAGTATGTCAACTCACAGAGAACAGTACTTCTGTCTATTTTGCTTATTAACCCCCTCAGTTAACAATAGAAGACTAATTGGAAGTTCAAAAAGAAGGCTTTGATCTTCACTCTAGGTCCAGGGTGATATGGGTGGATTACTTGCTGACTCTCCTCCTCCTCACCCTCTACCCTCCATATTAGTATTTTCAAGTATTTCCCCTTGAGCTGGTCAGAAATTTTCCCGAGGAGAGTATTCCTATCTCCTACCTGGAGGATAAGGTCTGGCAAATTATCAGATCCGGGGAGCTGAGTAGAGAAAGGGAGTTTCTCTATTCAGTGTATTTTAAATCAACTTTTCCACATTGCCCTGTAGACTCATGGGAGCAAATCCATGCCCCAGTTAGCTCAGTTCAAGAAATAGAAGCAGAAAGCTGATTATGTGTCCCATGTCTTCCCGTTCTATGCCTTCAACTTCTGCCAGTTCCTTTGGTAATCTCTCTTTGGTCCAATTTATCAACTTAAACATGAAGATACGTCTGTTCACTTACCTTAAATCTTTGACATACTTTGTGTGGATCTTTGTTCTGAGGCTTCCTCACTCATTCTTCCTTGTCCTTCTACCCTCAATGAACCCCACCTGCTCTTTTTTTTTTTTAAATACAGCAGGTTCATATTAATCATCCATTTTATACATATTAGTGTATACATGTCAATCCCAATCGCCCAATTCATCCCACCACCACCACCCCCGCCCCCCGTGGTGTCCACACATTTGTTCTCTACATCCGTGTCTCTATTTCTGCCTTGCAAACCAGTTCATCTGTACCATTTTTCTAGATTCCACATATATGCGTTAATATACAATATTTGTTTTTCTCTTTCTGACTTACTTCACTAGGTATGACAGTCTCTAGGTCCATCCACGTCACTACAAATGACCCAATTTCATTACTTTTTATGGCTGAGTAATATTCTATTGTATATATGTACCACATCTTTTTTTATCCATTCGTCTGTCGATGGGCATTTAGGTTGCTTCCATGACCTGGCTATTGTAAATAGTGCTGCAATGAACATTGGGGTGTATGTGTCTTTTTGAATTATGGTTTTCTCTGGGTATATGCCCAGAAGTGGAATTGCTGGGTCATATGGTAATTCTATTTTTAGTTTTTTAAGGAACCTCCATACTGTTCTCCACAGTGGCTGTATCAATTTACATTCCCAGCAACAGTGCAAGAGGGTTCCCTTTTCTCCACACCCTCTCCTGCATTTGTTGTTTGTAGATTTTCTGATGATGCCCATTCTAACCGGTATGAGGTGATACCTCACTGTAGTTTTGATTTGCATTTCTCTAATGATTAGTGATGTTGAGCAGCTTTTCATGTGCTTCTTGGCCACCACCTGCTCTTCTTATTTAGGGCAGGACCTGTTCCATATAGAAGAGGTCTTACTTATTTCCTTTATACAAGGCAAGCATAAGCCTCATACAAGATGGAAGCTGCATGTATCTCTAATCAAAGAGGAGGAGATGGAGGGAAAGGGAAGCAAGGGTGCTGATTGGAAGGCTGCAAGCACCATAACAGCATATTTGGATGTTATGGAAAGTTCGTGGAGTTCCTTAACTCTACCACATGTATGTAAACGTTCCAGCTGAGTTTACACGAACTTGATGAACTTCATTTCTCTGTGAAGTCATATTGGCAAGAAAAATGTTCTTCAAAGTCAAGTCCTTCTTGGCTGAACTTTCCATTAATTCTACTGTATCAACCCAGTACGTTAAAATTAACAAACTTTCCTAATTATTACCGAGGATGGCAGTTCCCAACACAGTTGTGGAGTCCCTCAAATGACCTTTCACCTGCCTGACTGAGTATAGTAAAAAGTCAAGATAAATAGGCCCAAAAGGATGTTCTATTTACTATTTTTTTCTATCTACTTTCTCACAGGGAACTTAGGCCCAAGAGATTCTGCATAGGTTTGCAGTGGGAATCTGTACTTTTAAAATGGTCTCCAAATATTTATGATGATCAGCCAGGCCTGGTAACCACTAGATGGTAGGGAAAGCATTAAAATATTTGCCTGGGCTAGTAAATATTGGGGACTAATATTCTCAAGGATTTTGAAGCTCTTACAAAAGAGTTCCAAGTTTAAATTAGAAGACCCTTGCCAGGAGAAACCCTTATACTGTTAAGATTTGTTTTAAATTTTTATTTTTTCTTACTTAAAGATCACAATTACAAAAACAACTTGATTTCCTCCCTCAGATATTATAGGCAATCAGCATGCTTAACTGAAACTGTGTTCTTCCTCTTACCTATTGTGCAATTAGGGAAAGGTAGGTTCAAAATGGCAAGTTCACTTGAACAAGTCATGCTTAGAGGATCTAAAATAAAAACTTATGCAGGGCCAGCTTTCTGGGCTCAAGACCTCTGCAGCCACATAGGGCCTCATGCTTAGAAAGGCCTCATGCTGGGTTTAATGCTCTTCTCTTGCCATCTTGAAACGCTTAATAATTTTTTTGCAAGGGGCCCCGCATTTTTATTTTGCACTGGGTCCCACAGATTATCTAGCTGGTCCAAGACTTAGGTCACTGATTCCAAAATATGATGCTCAGCAGGGGGAAGGGTCATATGAGTATAGAAGAAGAATGCCCCTTTTATTCAAGATTCAATGTAGCCATTTTATACAAAATTTTCATACTAGTTTTGCCATGTAGCATTGCAATACTAATGCTAGAATCCACAATTTAAAGAGAGGCTAGAGCACATAATAGTTACATCGAGATTCCAACAGAAATCCTCACAAAGACGGATATAATTTTCTCATAAATAGTTATAAGTTTCAAACTGATGAACGTTAGTCACTCCATTTATCTTGCTGTTTCCTTGTGAATGAAATCCATCCGGTGTCTACATCTTATTGAGAAAAATCTGTGAAGCTAATGCAGAAAGAAGTATCCAAGAATGCCAAAAATAAATGTTTCCATCCTGAGCCAAGAATGAATCACTTGTGCATTCATATGTTAGAGAAAATGTGACTTCTTTTTTCTAGTGTTACAAGGCCAACACCTATCAGAAACACAAATTCTTACATTTACTGATTCGGACTAGGTCTCCAAAGCCATAAAAGGGCCATTCATGGAAATGAACAAAGAATGTATGTATCTGTATCTGAGACCTATTGCCGGAATCCATTCCAAATCAGCAGAGTAACATTTATGTTTACATTTGCATGTTTTAGTGAATTTTATAGATCCTGAGGCTAACTGACTTTAGCTTATAGAGATATTAACTGATGTTGGGAGAGAAGACCAGGGATATTGCAGAATGAAATGTTTGTGCATTACAGTACATTAAACCTGATCATCCTTTCTCACCAGAAATCACCATAGAGTCAGCTTTCCCGGAAGGCACTGAGATCCAAAGTTTGTGTTTCACTTCTTTGTTATCCATCAGACACTTAACACAATGCTCACACATGGAAAGTACTGAGCAAAACTTCTCTTCACCTTCTTTCCAATTTTGGCCTCTAGGGGATCAACTTCCTCCCTCCTGCTAATTTTTCACCCATATCTGTCCTGATTGGGTAGCGTCCCCAGGTAGCCAGCACATCACATTCTGTCTTTCATGCTTCCTGTATAATTTACTTGTCTTTGGTCCCATTCCCTCTGATTCCCAAAATGAACATAATCTGATTACTAACTCAGGCTCATGTTTCAATGAATTCGTGTTTTAACAAGGTAGCATGAAACTTCTCCTTTAGGTAGTATTTTTTTTTAAATTAATTTATTTATTTGATTTTATTTTTGGCTGTGTTGTGTCTTCGTTGCTGCGCGTGGGCTTTCTCTAGTTGCGGCGAGCGGGTGCTACTCTTCGTTGCAGTGCGCAGGCTTCTCATTGTCATGGCATCTCTTGTTGCCGAGCACGGGCTCTAGGCGTGTGGGCTTCAGTAGCTGTGGTTCACGGGCTTTAGAGCGCAGGCTCAGTAGTTGTGGCACATGGGCTTAGTTGCTCCGCGGCATGTGGGATCTTCTGGGACCAGGGCTCGAACCCATGTCCCCCGCACTGGCAGGCGGATTCTTAACCACTGCGCCACCAGGAAAGCCCTAGGTAGTATTTTTTTATAATAACAATGATATTTCAAGACAGTGGCTCATGGAATGATTCTAAAGGTTGAAATTCTGGCTCGGCAATTGGGATTTTGAAACACCTCTGAGTCATAATTTATTAGGTGGCAGTCTTTGGATAAGACTGGCTCTTTCTAAAAGATATTTATTCGTTTCTTTATTTGATCATCAAACATGCACTGAGGACTTACGTAGACTGTGCCAGGACATACATCATGGAACAAGGTGACCAGATCCCTACTCTCATGGAGCTTACATTCTAGGCATGTGGGGAGGGAACCTATGGACAAATAATAACATATTTGGTAATAATAAGTGCTATGATGAAAATAAAACCTGGTAATGTGAAAAGAAGAGACTACTAAAGCATGAGATAAGGGCTATAGCTGAGTGGTCAAAGAAGGACTCTCTGGGGAGATGACATTAATGTTTAGACCCTAATGATAAGAAGGGACCACACATGGGATAGTCTAGAAAAAGAACATATCTGGCACATGGGTAGAGCTAGTGCAAAAGCCCTAAGATGAGAGGCAGCTCTGTGTGTTCAAGATTGTTGTGGCTAGAATGTAGGATGATGAAGGGAAGTGTGGGTCGGGGGGAGAGCTTTGCAGGGGCCAGTTCATGTGGGGTCTTAGAGGCCAGGAAGAGGCTTTGGGTTTGATTCTGAGTGTGATTAGAAGCCACTGGAGCATTTTAAGTAGGGGGATGATATGTTCTGCTTATGTTTTAGAACAACCCCTCTGGCATTTGCATTGTGACTATACTATAGGTGTCAGAGAGGAAGCAGGGAGGGCAATTAGGTCAGAGCTGATGGTGGCTTGGGGAGGATGGCACCAGTGGAGGTGTCAGCAGCAGAGTCAGTATATAACTTGGAGACAGAGTCAAGAGAACTTAATGATGTATTGCACATCATTAAATAACTGAATGTATGGTGGTGTCATTTTCTGAGACGGAAAACCTGGGTGGAGGGGGGAGTTTGGTGGAACAGGTTCTGAGAGGGAAATCAAGAGTTATGTTTTTAGAAAATATTGAATTTGCAATGTCTATTAAACATCTAAGTAGAATTGTCAGGTGAGCATTTGGATGTGTTAAGTCTGGAGCACAGAGGAGAGGTCAGGGATAAAATTTTAAATTTAAGAGTCATTGGCATATAAATGGAACGTAAAGCCATGGGGTAGGATGAGATTATCTAAGGAGGGAGGGTAAATGAAGAAGATGAAGAGTCATGAATGCCACCGCCTAAAAAAACACAACAAACTAGTGAATATAAACAAAAAGAAGCAGATTCACAAATCTAGAGAACTAGTGGTTACCCGTGGGGAGAGGGAAGAGGAGAGGGGAAAAATAGGTGTAGGAGAGTAAGAAGTACAAACTATTAGGTATAAAATAAGCTACAAGTATATATTGTACAATACAGGGAATATAGCCAATATTTTATAACTATAAATGGAGTATAACCTTTAAAAATTGTGAATCACTATATTGTACACCTGTAACATATAATATTGTACAGCAACTATACTTATTAAACACACACACACATAGAGAATGCCACCACTTAGAGGATAAGCAGAGAAGTTAGCCAAGGAGCCACTGGGAAGGATAAAAATCTGGACTATGTGTGTCTCAGAAGCCAAGAGAGGGTGTGTTTCATGGAGAGGGAGTGTGAAATGTGCTGGATGCTGATAAGAGGCTGCATAAGAGGCAGACAGATGTGTGGTCATTGGAGGTCTTTGGCAACCTTGACAAGGCAGTTTCAGAGCGATGGAAACAGAGTGAGGGAAACCGAAGAAGTATATGTTATATTCTTCCAGGTTGGGCAATACCACCAAAGCTGTGCTGGTCTAGGAGCACGTGATGTTTCCTCAAAGGTTTTTTTATTTTTCTAAACTGTGTGGCACACAGGAAACACACAGCCAAAAAAAAAAAAAAATGCTGTGACGTTTTCATTGCCACCTACATAGGCAATAAATCTTGAAATCCATGAAGGAACTCCTAAGCAACCAGCATTAATAATTTTATGGGGTAGCTCTCTAAGACATCATGAAGGGATAACTAATAAAAGCAATTGTAAAAAGTCTAACAAAAATAGAAAACGTGACTGGGAATCACTCATGCCTGATGAATTTCTATGTTATAATGCTAACAATGAAGCTACCATAAACCTAGAGTATTGACTTCCGTGGTTAAGGCATTCGTATTATAGCAATTCCCACAACTAGCAAAACATCGGTCTGGAATTTTGACAGACTTTTATTACACTTGTCACAAAGTGTCAAGTGTCATATCATACTCCATTTAATTTGGCAAATTTTTTTTTAAATTTTTATTTATTTATTTATTATTTATTTATGGCTGTGTTGGGTCTTCGTTTCTGTGCGAGGGCTTTCTCTAGTTGTGGCAAGTGGGGGCCACTCTTCCTCGCGGTGCACAGGCCTCTCACTATCGCGGCCTCTCTTGTTGCGGAGCACAGGCTCCAGACGCGCAGGCTCAGTAATTGTGGCTCACGGGCCCAGCTGCTCTGCGGCATGTGGGATGTGGGATCTTCCCAGACCAGGGCTCGAACCCGTGTCCCCTGCATTGGCAGGCAGATTCTCAACCACTGCGCCACCAGGGAAGCCCTTGGCAAATATTTTTATTGAGCAGCTACTAAAGGGAAGGGACTGTATTGCTGGGGAAGGAGACACAAAGATGAGTCACAAGTGGTCCCTGCATTCAAAATCTAACAAGAACTCTCCCTCCCACCTGGCCGCCAGCACCACAGGGGCGGGGACTAAGTCTCTCTGGATTACCGCTGTAACCCAACACACAGACACAAAAGGCACTTGTCTTCCTCTGTTTGGGCTGCTGTAACAAAATGCCATGGACTCGGTGGCTTGTAAACAACAGAAATTTATTTTTCACAGTTCTGGAGACCGAGAAGTTGAGGATTATGGCTCTGGCAGATTTGGTGTTTGGCAAGGGCATCCTGGTAAATAGACAGCCATCTTCTTGCTGTGTCCTCACGCGGCTGAAGGGGCTGGGGAGCTCTGTGGGGTCTCTTTCAGAAGAGCATTAATCCCATTCATGAGGGCTCCACACTCATGACATAAGTACCTCCCAAAGACTCCACCGCTTAATACCATCACCTTGGACGTTAGGTTTTCAACATATGAATTTTGGAGGGACACAAACATTCAGACCAGAGCAGTGCCCAAGCCAATACAGGCCAGTATTTGTGAATAAATAAATGAATTCAGAGTAGAGAAAGAAAAGTATATCTGACACATAGTAGGTGTTCAATAAATATTTATTGAACAGATATCTTAGTATACATTACAAAATAAGTAGGAAAAAAGAACAAAGGAATATAGGGCTAGAACTGTCAGAAAAAATTCTTGGAAAGATTGTGGCTTCTGAAATAGGTCTTGAAGGCTAGATAGAATCCTAACAGGTAGAGTTAGAAGGAGGGATATTCCAGACGTGGAAACAAGAAAGAACTGTTTCTGTAAGATTTTTAACCACAAATGGAGATCCTTTAAAGAGAAAAGAAAAGAGAAAGTATATACATGGTGGCAAAGGCTCTTCATTACCCAATCACGAGAAGCGTACTGCTTTGAGCTCATTATCTAATATCGAGCCAAATATTCTGAGAGGCAATTTGCATCAATGTCCTGGGCTGGGTCCCACAGTGATAACTGGTAGAGAAAGCTGTTTTCTAGGAACTGGTACCTACCTTCCCAGCCTGACCATATCTTCTTGAGAAACAGCAGTTTGGGTTAGATCACCTGTAAATTTTGGATGAAGATAATCAGCCATCCAAGCTCAGCCAGGATGTAACACAGATAGCAGAGCTCAAGCCCTACATTCTTCTGACCCACCTGTAAGCACAGCAGAGGTGTATAGGGTCAACCACAAGTGGGTTTCCTCCCTACTTGCTTTCGTGGGGAAACAGGCAGGTATCAGGACACCTGCAGGACGTACTGACAAGATGCAACTCCTGTGGAATCTTGCCTGGTCTGTCCTCCTCCCAACAATTTGGAGAAGGCAAAGACACTGGGATTGTGAAAAGGTTATAAATAGGACAAACTGGGGAAAAGTCTCTCTTCAGCTGGTGCTCTGCCTCAGAAGGTCCCAGGTATGTGTTTGGAAGAGGGGAGAGAAAGGGGCAGAGCCAGCTTCACAGCTGTGAGACCTGCACCGTGTCTCAGGGCCCTTGGTTTTAACGCCGTGTTCTCACTGTCTCAAAATTCTTAATAATTTTTGAACACGGGACCTCACGTCTTTATGTTGCCCTGAGCCCCACAGACTGTGTAGCCCATCCTGGAGGTGGGAGCTGGCAAGAAGCAGCCTTCAGGGAAAAGCAAGCTCAGGCCTGACTCTCACCTGGGCCTTAAACTGGTGCTTCTTGACCAGTTTCTGGTCAAGTTCTTTCTCCTGCCAAGTCCTCCCAATGTCAGAACAGAGGGGCCTTGGACTCACTGATCTGGGTCTGAGGGAAGAGCAGAAAAAAGCTCTCTTCAACTGTGACATTTCTTTGAAGGCTCATTTTCATCCTAAAAAAAAAAAAAGTGATATTTGCATTCTGTTGCATATCTATCTGTTGGATACATTTTTTAAATAAGACAGGCTTGGAACTTCTCTGGTGATGCAGTGGTTAAGAATCTGCCTGCCAATGCAGGGGACACAGGTTCAAGCCCTGGTCCAGGAAGATCCCACATGCCACAGAGCAACTAAGCCCATGCACCACAACTACTGAGCCTGCGCTCTAGAGCCCACAAGCCACAACTACTGAGCCCGTGAGCCACAACTACTGAAGCCCGCACACCTAGAGCCCGTGCTCTGCAACAAGAGAAGCCACCGCGATGAGAAGCCCGCACACTGCAACGAAGAGCGGCCCCTGCTCACGCAACTAGAGAAAGCCTGCGTGCAGCAACGAAGACCCAAAGCGGCCAAAAATAAATAATTAATTAATAAAAAAAAAAAGACAGTCTTTCCCCCCAGAAATAATCTTTAAGTAAGACTGACACTTCAAGGAGATACACCCTCTTGATGATCTGGATATGAAGGCCTCTGGCCCCCCAAGTCACCTCCAGTGCTGTGGCAATAGGGGATGCACGTGTCTAGGGGAGGAGAGGCAAAGGTCCAGTTCAGTCAGCACCCACTCACAGACTCCAGCTTCCTCCCTCTCCGCACGTGGCTCCCCCGTGGCCTTCACATTATGGAACTCATTGTGTCTGGCTCCTTTTTTCTGCCCTTCTTCCTTTTCTTCTTGTTATAAAGAAAGTCACATTTGCAACAGCATGGATGGATCTAGAGGGTATTATGCCAGGTGAAGTAAGTCAGACAGAGAGAGACAAATACTGCATGATCTCACCTATAGATGGAACTTTAAAAACCAAAGAAGCAGACAAAACAAAATTAAAACAGACTCATAGATACAGAGAACAAATGGTGATTGCTAGAAAGGAGTGGGTTGGGGAGGTGGGGAAAGTAGGTGAAGGGGGTTAAGAGATACAAACTTCCAGTTATATGATAAATAAGTCACAGGGAGTTAATATACAACATAAGGAACATGGTCAACAATATTGTAATAACTTTGTAGAGGGGCAGATGCTTACTAGACTTGTGGTGATCATTTCATAATGTATGCAAACGTCAAATCCCTATGTAGTACATCTGAAACTAATATAATATCTTACATCAACTGTATTTCAATTTAAAATTTTTTTAATTAAAAAAAAAGAAAGTCATATACACCTGCTAGAACACAGCCCTAAAATTGCTTTGTATTTTGCCAGTCTAGAGGCACGCTCACAGCCAGACCAGCTGGCTTCTGAGTGGGCCTCCTGGTTCCTGGTGGGGCTCGGTTCTCCTGGGCTCTACCCACCTCCAGGTCGCCATCCCTCTCCTCTGCTCTGGACACAAGATCCACTGGTGGTGGGAGCTGGCAGGGCCAACATTCAGCACATACGATACAAACTCTGACAGCGATGACAATTATCAGGCCCTCTCTTACCTCTCGGAGTTGCTCATGCCGTGCCCTCTTTTTAGAAGGCTCAAGGGCTTCTAACTGCCTTCACGTCTCAGGTTAGATGCCCCCTGCTCTGGGAATCCTTCTGGGACATACCCCACCCCTGCTCACCACCAGGACTAAGCAGGTCCTCCCATCCTCCTCTTTCCACCCTTAATAGCAATATGTATCCCACTGCACTTAATAATGCTTGCAAGCTTGTCTGCATTCCCCGCTGAACACCAAGCAAGATCAGAAAAGGGACGAGCTTGCCTGTTCTCCATCGTGTTCCCCAGACTTGGCAGCCTTCTCCCCTCGACCACACATACATACACACACACACACACACACACACACACATACACACACACACACAAATTGTTGAACATTGTTGACGGCCAGACACTGTTAAGTGATTTTCATTTATTATCTCGTGACAATATTAGAAGGAAAGGATTAGTGTTCCCACTTAACAGATGGGGAAAGTAATTAAGATCTCTCTCTTAATCAGAGAGATTAAGTTGCCCAAGATCACACAGTTGGAAGTGGTGCCATCATACTGTCAGACTTTAGTCTGTATTGTGAACGCCCTGTGTCGGTCGGAGTTCAATCAGAGAAGTAGCACCACTAAGAATGACACAGAGTGAGGGATTTGTTTTAAGGATTGGTCTTGAATGGACAATTGTTGGAGCTTGTTAAATGGTCCACCTAAGGCTGCTGCTTCTGCGTCTGGTGCTGGGGCCTGCAGTCTGCAGGGCAAGTAGTCAGGAAGGAAAGATGGACATGAAGTGGGAGAGAGCAAGGACCAACAGGAGCCTGCGGGGACCAGCTAGAATCCTCCAGGACAGACTGGAACCCACACTGGTACCCCCCACCCCCGCCTCAAGCCTCCAACTTCCATGCGAGAAAGACTTCCATGAACAGTAAGCACCTTTGTCAGAGGTAAACACACACCTGGCCCAGGGATCATGGAAGCTGAAGGAGGAGATCTGGGAGGATCTGGAAGAGCTGTGGGCCCAGCTGCTCTCCATCACCAGGTGAAGCAGCAGAGAAGCCTGAGCTGCAACAGCTCTGAGCCTCTGCCCTGATCTTCTGAGCATAAAAAGAATAGATGCTTCACTCCCACCTTCCAAATCTTGGCAAAACATCTCTTGTGACCATAGCAACCCAGAACTATGCAGGGAAAGGAATTCTGGGAAACACAGTTCCAGCTTAGTTTACTTGCCACAATGTAAATCTACTTCACTCCCTCTCTTAGTTGCTTTTCTGTTACAAGTAAAAAAAGATTTCCATTTTCCTGAAATCCAATATTTATAACATTAATATACTATACAATATTATGCCTTATATTAATGACCTCAATAATTATTTTCATGGCAGTCGCTTCCCATAATTCTGAAGTGGGGAGTGGGCTTGCCTACATCAGCTATCTAATCTCATGTCTAGTTTTTCTCGGACACCCCCCCCAAACTGTACTTGGAGTGGCTGTCCTGGCTGAGTGGCTCTCCCAAAGTAGTTCTATATGTTCTCCAGAATGGAATGTGTTCACGCTTGATTTAATCAAAGAGGAACCTCTCCTCACAGCATTGCAATCAGGAATTTGGAATTGCGAAAATCTAGAGGGTTGTAACAGGCACTTGTCTTTCCGTGCACTATTCACTTTCTTCTAGTGTATGTGCCTCAGTTTCCCTCTGAGGAGCCAGACTTTCTTCTACTCTCTTAGTCCATCTGGTTTAGGAGCAGCTGTCTCCACCTTCACTTCAGAAGTGAGCAGATGAACAAGGCCACTCACCACCCCTCTTCCATCTTCCTCAGAGAACGATCATTTAAGATCATAAAACAGGTAGTTTCACACTTCCACTGAAAACTCCAGAAAATAAATTGTCAGCAGTATTTTTCTGATACCCATATCCCAGCTATTATAGGTAAATAATGAAAGCTGGGCTATTTGGGGGAACAGATCAAGGGGACAATTATAAAACTTAAGTTTCAATAGTTCTGTTGAGGGGCTTCCCTGATGGCGCAGTGGTTGAGAATCTGCCTGCTAATGCAGGGCACACGGGTGCGAGCCCTGGTCTGGGAAGATCCCACATGCCCCGGAGCAACTAGGCCCGTGAGCCACAATTACTGAGCCTGCGCGTCTGGAGCCTGTGCTCCGCAACAAGAGAGGCCGCGATAGTGAGAGGCCCGCGCACCGCGATGAAGAGTGGCCCCCCGCTCGCCGCAACTGGAGAAAGCCCTCGCACAGAAACGAAGACCCAACACAGCCGTAAGTAAATAAATTAAATTAAATTATTTTAAAAAAAAATAGTTCTGTTGATTCTGGAAAGGTGAAACTGAAATGACTCCTCCATAGTCTGAAGATAATTCCCGATAGGAGTTAAATAAAGGCCTAACCCAGCAAAAGCACAGAACCCTTAAATGTTTGGGTCCTATTTGTTTGTTTGTTAGATTCTTTCTGGGGCCTTGAGAATTTGCTTTCAGATGCTGTGATATTGTGACTTATAATAAGAAATATATATTTTGTCTTCATCAAGTTTCTGGCACAGAGCTCCTAAAGCCCCTAGAATGTCCTAAGTGATGAGAGCTTAAAGGTGTCTCTTGCTACATAAAAATGAGATGACTTTTGCACCTAAGGATAGGAACTGGTTGCCAGGAGAACCAACTATGATTAGAGAGTTGGAACTTTCAGTCCTACCCCCTGGGTCAGGGAGGGAGAGAGAATCAATTGCCAATGGCCAATGATTTAATCAATCGTGCTTTTGTAATGAAGCATCCATAAAGCCCCAAAGTAGGGGGCTCAAAGAGCTTCTGGGTTGGTGGAGATTTGGTGCTCACCTGGAGAGCATGGAAGCTCAGAGTCCTTCCCACATGCCCTGCTCTATGCATCTCTTCCATCTGGCTGTTCCTGAGCTATATCCTTTTATAGGAAACTGGTGCTCTAGTAAGTAAAATGTTTTTCTGAGTCTTGTGAGCCATTCCAGCAAATTAATTGACCCCAAGGGGATGGGGGTTGTGGAAACCTCCAACCTATAGCCGGTTGCTCAGAAGCTCAGGTGATAACCTGGATTTGTGATTCTCACCTGAAGGTGGGTGGGCGGATAGGAGGACGAGGGACCAGTCTTGTAGGACTGAACGCGTAACCTGTGGAATCTGATACTATCTCTGTGTAGATAGTGTTGACTTAAAACAATAAAACAGCCAGTTGTTCTACCATCAAAATGAGTTTATTCAAGAAACAACAAAGAATTGCAATTCAATACACGCAATTTATGGAGAACCACAGGCAAGTCCAGAGAACAAAGGAGAGGACCGTTCTTTTATAAAGGAGAAGGGGGAGTTTGGAAGAGCTGTTATAAACAAAGAGTCCATTGGTGGAAAGAGGAGTTTGAAGTGTACTGGCTTTTTATTGGCTGAGTTGTGACAGTCTCATTGGCAGGGCAGTTGCCGGGCAAGGAGAAAGCCTTCCTTCCTCCTGCTGGGTAGTAAAGTAGTAGCTTTCTTCCTGTTGGAGATGCAAGATATGTCTCTTGCTGTTAGTAATGCAAATGAAGTTGAGTGGTAGGGCCTGAGAGCTCCTTCTTCTGGCCTTCCCATTCCATTTTAAATGTTTTCTGTTTATTAGTTTTCAGTAGTGTCAGAATTGAGTTGAATTGTAAGACACCCAGTTTGTGTCCAGAGAACTGCTTTTTGGTGGGGGGGGAACCCCATGTCCCCACATTGAAATCAGGTGTTCAGATGCTTTTAGATGAGAAACATGTATTAGAGTTGTTTGGAAAGTCGGGATGTTGGAAATGGATAGAAAATATTGACAGTATAAATGTATAAAAAATGGAATGGCTCATCTCAATATTGTTTCTAATGGGTGTGAAAAATGTAATTAAAACTACATGAGCATATAAAATAAAACACACTATTCTCTCTGTCTGGACCCTCCCTTTCTCCATCCTTTAGGTTTCAGCTTAAAGAGACACATCTTGAAGAAGCCTTCTCTGACCTCCACTCATGCCCACCCCAACCTGATTAGTTCCTTCTGTTAGTCCGTCTCATAATATCCTGTAATTTCCTTATTTGTGATACACATCAAAATGGTCACTGAGTGTTTCTTGATCTCTGTGACTTCCCCAATCGAATATGAACTCTATTAGCATGAAGGCTATGTTTCTCCTTTCCACCATGGTATTCACAGTGCTTAGTATATTATTAGATGGTCAATAAATAATTATTGACAGGCTGAATGAATGACTCAATCAAGCAATCATGAGGAGACGAGAATTTGTTTTGGATGTTGTCTAAGTATATTTATAATTTGATTTTGTGGAGGTCATTGTTGAATGGACATGATTTGGGCTATTTTCAAAAGGATCATTGAAAAGTAAATAATTAGATGAACTTACAAGTATCAACTATATGCAAATAGTCTGTCATTCTGGTACATATACATCTTTTTCTTTCTTTCTCCCTGCCCTCACCCCTTTTCTTTTCGTGGCAGGTATGGGATATTAACAAAGTTGGAGAACCGTTTCTCAAATACACAGGTTTTTTTTTTTTTTTAATGAGCCAAAAGATATTAATTTCTCAACATTTAAAACAAAGCTAGAGAAGAAAATGGAATTCAGTGATTATACTGTTTCCTAAACAGGCATGAGTACATTTATCATCTGCTCTTATGGCAGATGGTTTGATAGCTACATAATCCAGTGACCCAATTAAATGCTGCTAAATGTTATCATCTTGGCTTTGGAAATTTGCCTTATTTGGCCCAGGAAGCTTTCTCTCAAATCTATCATATAAAGTATAGCAGAAAAAGTGAGAATTCTTTTTGCACTCAAAGACCAAGCTTTTAAGAGAAAAAGTCACTTCTAACAATTGCTCCCTAACAGTAGATTATCATGATTGATTAAGATCTATTCCACTCTTGGGAATATATTGGAAGAAGCTGGGATGTAGAAATAAAAGAGAAACAGAAGCAATCTACTATATCTTTTGTTCCTTTCTGTCTTGCTCATTTTCCCTAGGTGGTAATAATAATGATAACAACAATAGCTCCAGTCTGGGGCTTATGAAGAATTTACAATATGCCAGTTGCTGTTTGTTATAAGGTCTTTGCATATAATAACTCATTTAATATGTGCAACCCTATAAGATCCCTACAAACTTACAAGATTGATACCATGATTAACCCCATTTTGCAGATAAAGCCATGAAAACACAGAGAGGTTAAGTAACATGCTCAAAGCCAAACAGTAAGTGGCAGAGCCAGGGTTTAAACTTGGGTGATCGGGCTCCACGGACTTAGTTTTGAGCAATTTACTATATTGCTTAATATGTAAAAATATATTGAGGCTCTCTTCTTCCTAGAGTAACACTTATAAATCAGCAAGCATATACTAAGCACTGACCTAGATGCTGTGGAACCCAACTCACTCTAGTTGGGGTACCTTCCTGACCTAAATTAAATACATACCACACTTGTTTAGATTTTTCCTGACAGTGGTTCTCAACCGGTGTGTTAGGACACCCTGGAGGGTCAGATCTAAGCTTTGATCTGATTAAACTTTCATTTTGCTCCACTGTCAGTAGATAGATAAAATGTTGAGCCAAGAAGGTCATGCTTTGCAATGTAGAATGTGGTCCAAACCCCTGAAGATAATACATAAGAGGCAGAAAGTAATGTCAAGCCAGCTCCCAAGAAAGATCACAGGTTTCTTCGAACATGTGAGCTTCTTTAGCGGAGAATTTTGATTCTAGAATGTAAGCTACATAAGGGCAGGGATTTGGCCTGTCTTGTTCACAGCTGTACTCCCTAGGAGATAGCACAGTGCCTGGCACAGGTAAGCAATAAATAATTGATAACGAAAAGAATGAATGAATGAAAGAGAGGGAGGAAGGAAGAAAGGAAGGAGGGAGGGAGGGAGGGAAGGAGGGAAGGAAGGGTGGGCCAGAGCAACAAATAGGGTTACTCCCACAGTGATGCATGCAGCACTGAAGAGGGACCATGGGGAGAGTGATAATGGTGGATGCTTTTGTAGTCACTGCTCTCTATTGTTATACCCTTCCAGGACCTACGTTGTGCTTTTTGATGACTTAGCATTTTTCAGCTCTTTCTTTCTGTATGCTATCAAAAATTCTAGAATTCAGAAGTTTATCATGAACACAGATGTGTACACAATCCTTTATAAATCTCCCAAAGGAATGCTAACATATTTCCAGCTGCACAGCCAAGATAAAAGAACTATTCTGCTTGGATTTCAATAGAAGCTTGCATAACAAATAAAAAACACAATCACCATCCCTAGAGAAATGCTTATTAAAGAGATGTACAGTTCTAAAAAATAAAGGAGCCCAACCAAAAAGAAAAAAAGATACAGGACAGACTACAGAGTTCTTGTTTCAAACAGAGTGCTTGAGTTGAACTGTGTTCTTTAAATTTCTGGGTCCCACTGTTTAGATATCACTCTGTGGTCGTCTAGGAGAAGGACAGAATCTTGGACCTTACTGGAAACCATCTCGCTTTTCACTAACAGCTTTCATACCCCTGACTAAAAATAGTAATCTTTCCATCCTCCAACACTGTAAAGTCACTTTCTTCTCTTATTTTTATCAAGAACTAACAGATTCCGTTTTGGTGGAGGTAGAGATCTGATTTGGGGGAGCTAGTTTGCAGGAGGTAGGTGTAGGGCTGAGGGGGGAGAGTCAGGCTTACAGTAAATACCCATGGGATCGCGTGTCCAATCACGTAAGTTAGTTCACGTGTCTGGCGTACATTGTCACATGCATGCATCCTCTACAAGTGGTTGTGCTTTTGTGTACTTTACTGTACGGTACTGTATAGAGTACAGTAGGACAGTATCTTTATTTCAAGCCCAGCATGTACGGAAACAAGCGTAAAAGCAGTGGTGATGTAGCTGGCGCTGCTAAGAGGCGCCAAACGATAACGATGGAAACAAAAGTGAAAATAATTGAGAGAGTGGAGTGAGGTGAAAAGATGGGAGAGCTGTTGTACTTTTCAAGGTAGTGTACTGTAAGATTAAAAGTGTTTTCTTTATTTTTTGTGTTTTTTATGTATTATTTGTGTGAAAAGTATTATAAACCTATTATAGTACAGTACTATATAGCCAATTGTGTTAGCTGGGTACCTAGGCTAACTTTGTTGGACTTACAAACAAACTGGACTTACGAACACACTCTCGAAAGGGAACTCGTTCATATATAGGGGACTTACTGTAGTTGGAATCATATACTATGTAGCCTTTTCAGATTGGCTTCTTTCTCTTAGTGATATGCATTTAAAGTTCATCCATGTCTTTTTTTTTTTATTTTTTTTTATTTTTGGCTGTGTTGGGTCTTCGTTTCTGTGCGAGGGCTTTCTCCAGTTGCGGTGAGTGGGGGCCACTCTTCATCGCGGTGCGCGGGCCTCTCACTATCGCGGCCTCTCTTGTTGCGGAGCACAGGCTCCAGACGCGCAGGCTCAGTAGCTGTGGCTCATGGGCCCAGTTGCTCCACGGCATGTGGGATCCTCCCAGACCACGGCTCGAACCCGTGTCCCCTGCATTGGCAGGCAGATTCCCAACCACTGCACCACCAGGGAAGCCCCATACATGTCTTTTTATAGCTAGATAGCTCATTTCTTTTTTTTTTAATTTTTATTGGAGTATACTTGCTTTACAATGTTAGTTTCTACTGTACAGCAAAGTGAATCAGCCATATACATATATATATATATATATATATATATATATATATATATATATCCCCTCTTTTTTGGATTTCCTTCCCACTTAGGTCACCACAGAGCATTGAGTAGAGCTCCCTATGCTATACAGTAGGTTCTCATCAGTTATCTATTTTATACATAGTATCAGTAGTGTATATATATCAATCCCAATCTCCCAATTCATCCCACCACCTCCTTCCCCCTTGGTATCCATACGTTTGTTCTCTACGTCTGTGTAGCTCATTTCTTTTCTGCACTGAATAACATTCCACCGTCTGAATGCATGACAGTCTATCCATTCACTTACTGAAGGACATCTTGTTTGCTTCCAAGTTTTGACAGTTGTAAATAAAGCTGCTATATAAACATCTTTGTGCAGTTTTTTTGTGTAGCCATAAGTTTTCAACTCATTTGGGTAAATACCAAGGAACGAGATTGCTGAATTGTATGGTAAGAATATGTTTTGTTTTGTCAGAAAACACCAAACTGTCTTCTAAAGTGGCTGTACTATTTTGCACTCCCACCAGCAATGTATGACAGTTCCACATCCTCATCGGCATTTGGTGTTATCAGTGATCCCAATGTTGGCCACTCTGATAGGTGTGTAATTAAATCTCATTGTTGTCTTAATTTACATTTCCGTGTTGACTTAGGATGTGGAGCATCTTTTAATATGCTTATATGCCGTCCATATCTCTTCTTTTGTGAAGAGTCTGTTAAGATCTTCGGCCCATTTTTAAATCAGGTTGTTTGTTTTCTTATTGTTGAGTTTTAAGAGTTCTTTGTATATTTTGTATAACAATCCTTTATCAGATGTGTCTTTTGCAAATAATTTTTCCCAGTCTGTGGCTTGTCTTATAATTCTCTTGATATTGTCATTCTGCAGAAGTTTTTAATTTTAATGAAGTTCAGCTTATCAATTATTCTTTTCATGATTCATGTTCATTTGTGTCAGGGAGGAAGAACTTTTCCTCTACCCTTCTAGATTGTTCTGGCTGGTCTAAGAATTAAATTGACATGAGACAGATTAACAGGAGAAAATCAAACCAAAGTTTAATAATGTGTATACAAGGGAGAGACCAGGAAAACTGAGCAACTTGCCAAAATGGCTGAAGCCTCACCTTAAATACCATCCTCAGGTAAGACAAAAGAGAATGTTGACGGTGCAGAGTCAGTTACAGATTACTGACATTGATCTATTTGTTTACTCTTTCACCAGTACCTCACTGTCTTGATTATTGTAGCTTTATAGTAAGTCTCGAAGTTGGATCACGTCAGTCCAAATTTGTTCTTCTCCTTTAATTAATTGTGTTGGCTATTCTGGGTCTTTTGCCTCTTCAAATAAACTGTAGACTCAGTGTGTTGATATTGACAAAATAACTTGCTGGGACTTTAACTGGTATAGCATTGAATCTACAGATCAAGTTGGGAAGAACTGACATCTTGACAATATTGAATCTTCCTATACATGAACACAGAATCTCTCTCCATTTATTTAGTTCTTTGATTTTGTTCATCAGAGTTTTATAGTTTTCGTCATATAGATTTGTACATATTTTGTTAGATTTATACCTAAGTATTTCTTTTTGGGGGGTGCTAATGTAAATAGCATTACGTTTTAAATTTTAAGTTCCACTTGTTGTTAGTATATAGGAAAACATTTGATTTTATATACTAACCTTGAATCTTGCAACCTTGTAACAATCACTTATTTGTTCCAGGAGGTGTCTTTGTCTGTTTGTTAATTCTTTCAGATTTTCTACATATATGATCATGTCATCTGTGAACAAAGACAGTTTTGTGTCTTCTTTCCCAATTGTGTACATTTTTTTACCCTTTTTTGCCTGATTTCATTAGCAAAGACAGCCAGTATGATGTTGAAAAGGAGTGGTGAGAGAGGACATCCTTGCTTTGTTCCTGATCTTAGTGGAAAAGCTTCAGGTCTCTCATCATTAAGTATGATGTTAGTTGTAGGTTTCTTTTTGGGTTTTTTTTTTTTGCTTTGTGCAAATGAATTTTATTTTATTTTTTATTGGAGTATAATTGCTTTGCAATGTTGTTTAAGTTTCTGCTGTACAATGAAGTGAATCAGCTTTGTAGTCTTTATCAATTTGAGAAAGTTCTCCTCTACTCCTAGTTCACTGAGAGCTTTTATCAAGAATGAGTGTTGGATTCTGTCAAATGCTTTTTTCTGCATCTATTGATATGATCACGTGGTATTTCTTTTTTTACTCTGTTGAAATGATAGATTATTTGATTTTCAAATGTTTAACCAGCCTTATATACCTGGCATAAATCTAATTGGGTCATGATGTATAATTCTTTTTATACTTTTTTGGATTCAATCTGCTAATATTTGGTTGATGATTTTTGCATCTATGTCGTGAGAGATACTGATCTGTAGTTTTCTTTTCTTGTAATATATTTTTCTGATTTTAGTATAAGAATAATGCTGGCATCACAGATGAGTTAGGAAGTATTCCCTCTGCTTTTATACTCTAAAAGAGACTGTAGAGAATTCGTAAAATTTCTTCCTTAAATGTTTGGTAGAATTCACCAGTGACCCATCTGGGCCTGGCATTTTCTGTTTTTAGAAGGTTATTAGTTATTGATCAATTTCTTTAATAGATATAGGTCAAATTTTGTCTTTAAAAAAAAAGAAATTTAAATGTTAACTTGTAGAAAATTGGTAAGATGCTAATATTTTTGTCTAATAGAGATACAAATAACTTTTGTCCTTTACAGATGAAAACGATTTCTGCTCTGTAGAGAAGATAACACCAAAGGTTATAGTTTACTGCTCTGCAGGACATTAATCAGATTTATATCTAATTTATCAATAATTTAGAATGATTTCAGTATTCTCTTTTTCTTACACTGATATGTATAAAACATTATTTCCCATATCTTTCTTGGAACCAGTTTTGTTTCCTGCTGGCTTGCTTAATAATGAGTTAAAATAAAAACTTGACTTACGTTTACTTTATACTTGTATGAGAACTTTTTCAAACATTTTGAAATTACACTTTTGACATTTTATAGGAATACAGCTTGGCCAAATGCTTTAAATTGCATGTCTAAGAATTGATCCTAAGGAAATAAGTATGTGCTCAAAAATTTAGCTCTAAGACTATTTACTGTGTGTAACAGTGAAATACCAGAAACAAATGTATAACATTAGGGGACTAATTAATACCTAAATTTGTTTTAAGAATGGTTGTTTCTGGGTAAATGGAATTTGTAGATTTTAAAAATTTCTTTTACCTTGTTCATATTTTCTTGTGACACTTTTAGAAGAAGGAAAAAGCAAGTTGGAAGGTCACAAAGTCTAGTTTCATTGGTCTTTCCATTTTTGTTGACATCTATTGAGGTATTTAGCCCCTGACCGTAGTCTCCCCCTCTGCTCCAATTCCTACCACTATCTCAGGGAACTTCAGAGTTCTGTCCTTGGACAGAATCATCTGTCCACCCTAGCTTTTCAAATTCCTTAATATCCCATTTCCAATGACCTTCTTCACTTCTGTAATTCACTCCAAAGAAATTGTAGATCCCGTCTTCATTTAGGACTGTTTACCTCTGACACTTCTGTGCTTTTCACTCTGTTTTGCTTTTAGATGAAAATGCCTTCATTGTTCTTCCGACTAAAAGTAACACATGTTTAACTGCAAATTTTTTCGGAAAATACAGAAAGATTTAAAAAAGAAAAATCAAAACCTGGCAACTTAGAGCTGACCACTCAGCATTCTGTAACCCTTAAAACTTTTTGCTAGGAATAGTCTGTTTGCTTTTCGAAATGGGAATTTACTATTCATTTTACTTTTACAATCTGCTTTTTGCCACTCAATGACTTATTTTTTCAAGCCAATAAATACAGACCTATATCATCATTAATATGGCTGAAAATATTTTATTGTATGGCTATAATATTCTTTATCTGACCCAAGGTGTCTCAACCTCAGCACCAAAATTTGGGGCTGGATAATTCTTTGCTGTGGGAGGCTGTGTTGTCATTGGAGGATGTTTAGCAGCATCCCTGCCCTCTACCCACTAGATGCCAGTGGCACTGTCCTCCCTGCCCCCCACCCTACACACCAGTCATGACAATCAAAAATATTCCCACCTATTTCCAAATGTCTTCTCTGGGCAATGTTAACGCCCAGTTGAGAACCACTGATATAATCAACCTGCTATTGTTTGTTTATCTACTTGGTCACAATTAAAAACAGTGGTGCTTATAAAGATCCTACCATATAAACTCAGCACTTCTCCAAATTACTTGTATAGCTTAAGTTTTTAGCAAGAAAGAGCGTATTTTAAATTTTGACGTCTATTCCCCAGATTTCCTCCAGAAAGGTGTATCAATTTATAATACCATTTAAATAGCAGAAATGTCATTTCCCCAGATCTTGTCCATTTCTAGGTATTTCTTTATTTTTGGCTGTGTTGGGTCTTCTTTTCTGTGCGAGGGCTTTCGCCAGTTGCGGCGAGTGGGGGCCACTCTTCATCGCGGTGCACGGGCCTCTCACTGTCGCGGCCTCTCTTGTTGCGGAGCACAGGCTCCAGACGCGCAGGCTCAGTAGTTGTGGCTCACGGGCTTAGTTGCTCCGCGGCATGTGGGACCTTCCCAGACCAGGGCTCGAACCCGTGTCCCCTGCATTGGCAGGCAGATTCTCAACAACTGCGCCACCAGGGAAGCCCCCATTTCTAGGTATTATCAATCTTTTTAATCTTTCTTGGTGGTAAGCAAAACAAAATATTACTTTGTCCTTTTAACATGTAATTCTTTGATTGCTAACCAGGTCAGTAACTTTTACTATGTTTATTGACCATTTGTATTACTGCTTTTGTGAACCACCTATTAATGGCCTTGCCCATTCTTGATTTTGTAAGAGCTATTAATTCTTCCAGTTTGCAATTTTTTGGGTAACCTTTATGCTGAGTTTTCCTTATAGAAGGTATACATTTTTATGATGTTAAATTATCTGCCTTTTTATTATGTTTTTACCTTTAGTGGTGTCGTGCTTAGAAAGATCACCTCTGAAGTCTTAAACTTTAGTGTTTTAGTCTATTAGGCCAACGTTTTATTCCTCCATGTCTTTCACACTCTAACACTAAACTTTTTTGACCTCTAGAAAATTTGAACGTACATAGGACTGGAAATCTTATTAAAATGCGTGTTCTGATTCAGTAGGTCTGGAGTGAGACAAGGGACTCTGCATTTCCAGCAAGCTCCCAGGTGATGGCAATGTTGTTCCTGGACCACACTTTGAGTGGCTAGGTTCTGGACCTTCAGCCCTCAAATCCCCGTACTCCCTACCTCCATTCTCTGAGTGGCTCTCTCCTGAATTTGTTTCCATTCCTTACCTAGTGTGAACCCCAAGGGCAGTAATTTCAACTATACCTCACCCCTTTGTTTATCTGGAATAAGAACCCTGGCAACCTCCATCCCAGTATTGACCAAGCCACCATCTTCTCCAGGCTCCAGCCACAGCGTCACTAAAGGAAATCTCAAAACTGCCACTTGCTTCTGTAACAAATGTTTGATTTCTAAAGTCACATCAGAAATCCTTCACTTTGTTCCTTGACAGTTCCCTTTCCCATTCCTTAGAGTAACTCTGCCTAAATTTAATCTCCTCGACCCTATTCCACCTCCTTTCAGGCCTCCAGTCAATAAACGACAATGAAAGAACTTCTTCAAACCATCTGGTAAAAATCAATTAGCATAGTAACTGCTGCATACTTTTTCTTTTAATCCACTCAAAAACCCAACAACATCATATTAAGATTTTCCAACTCTTAGGAAATTCTGCTTAAAGATTTATGAATTAAACTAGGTTATTTACTTAATAGATACTTCCCAGAGTTCTCACAATATGCCTGCCAACCTTATTTAGGTTAAGTACAATTATCATTTCCATCTTACCGACTAGGAAACTAAGGCACAGAGAGTTGACACAACCATTGAGTGTCAGAGCAAAGACAGGGACCCATATCATGTGATGCTATAATCATAGCTCAAACTTCTTTACTCTGCTACCTGGGAATCACAGGGGGCCTCAGGTTCCGAACCGCTCAATTCTACAGTAGTATCTGTATCACAAACAAAGAAGAGGCAGGATGAAAAGTAACCTTTAAAAGTTGTATAAAAAAAAACCAATAAATTATTTAACAACAACAACAAAAAAAAGAGACAGGCAGTCACTAGAGGTTCTCAGCTCTTGAGGGCACATTCCACTCACATTCCCGGGCCTCGGAAATTTTGTTCAACCCGTCTGGGGTGGGGCCCTGGCACTACTGTTTTTAATCTGTTAAAGGGGAATGTTATCCCAAATCAGTGCTTTTCAAACGTTTTACATTCACTGGACCCGTGGCACAAATCTTCCGTTACTCTGATAGGTAATGTGTGACAGGTGTGCGCGGTCTTTGCCCGTCCCACACACCCTCTGGGTTTCGGCGAAGTCCTTGTTATCTCTAGTGCAAACACAGATCACCCTATCCTTCCAGAAAGAAGCATTTTAGGTAGAGATAACTGAAACTGGCCCTAGGCAGTGTTAGTGGCGGCAGCGTTGACTTTACAGTGATGCCTCTGCTTCCTTCCTCCATGTGGTTTCCAGATTGCCAGTCTTCAATGTAACTCTGATTTAGTCAAATCTCATACACTATAAATATTTGTCGGAAAATTGCCTGGACTCCACACGACGGCATTTAAAACTTCTACACGCACGTTCTGAAATGCCACGCGACTGCAGAGCAGGGTTGGGCCGCCTGGCGCAGCTGGGAGCGCGGCCCTGGCGACTCGGGTCGGCGCCGAAGAGCAAAGGAGCCCGCGCGGGGCTGCGGGCGCCCGGAACTCGCGGCGCCTCGTGGGGTTCCAGGTGAGCCCGGGGCGCGGCGGCCCTCACCGCCCAACTCGAGAAGCCGTCCGAGCCTTTAGCGTCTCCAAACTCGCTGCAGCTGGAGACACCTCGTGCGCCTTTGGTGGAGCGCCCCGGACCCCTTCAGCGGACGGAGCCGTGGCCGAGGTGAGCGCACTGCCGACCTGGGGCGCCGGCAAAAACTGGGGCCGCGCGAGGTAACTCGGTTTCGGGAAGCTCTCAGCCGCGCCCCAGCACAGGCCGCCGCGACCGGGGCGCTAGAAAGAGGCAGAGGAGCCCGGACCGCCCGGCTCGGCCCCGCCCCGGAGTGCTCCGCGCGGCGCCTGAGTGGGCCGGAGAGACGTCAGTCAGGCGTCGGGGGTGGGACCCTGGCCGGGCTATTAATACCGGGTCCCGCCCGGTGGCAGCCGCCGGGCTGCGGTGAGCGCCTGGGCTGGGGTGAGGAGGAGTTCGCGCGGGGTCGGGCGCAGCTGCTGCAGCTGTCGGGCGGCGGAGAGCGGCGGAGACGTGGGGAGGAGGAGAGGGTGGGAGGCTGGATGGAGGGCACCAGGGGCTGCCCGTGCTCCGGGTGCGCAAACTCCCGAAGGTGTTGCTTCCAACTTTTACCTCCTTCGGAAGCTGGGAGTGTTAGTGCCGGGAGGTCTGAGACTAGACAGCGGAGCCGAAGCGAGTAACGTGCACACTCCCCACCACCCCCTTCCTCACCTGCTCAGCTTTATTATTGTTTTTATTCATCTCTAGAACATGGACTGCGCCCGCCTCTGGCTAGGGCTGTTGCTGCCTGTGGTAGCTGCGCTGGACTTCAGCTACCACCACCAGCCAGAGATGGAACGGTTCCTGAAGAGTATTACCCAAAACTACAGTTCTATCACTCACTTGCACAGTATCGGGAAATCTGTGGAAGGTAGGGTCCGTCTCGTGTACTTTCGCAAACCCCTAGTCCTCGGTTTCATTCATTAAATATGCCTTAAGCCTCCTGTTCCTTCTCCATGAAGCGACTCAGAGGGGCTCGAGCGGATCCGTCCCTGACTTGCGTGTTGGTTGTTTCTGCTTTTGTGTGTTGTGTTGCTTTTTGTCAGGGGAGTAGTAAGACCTGAATTTTACTAAACGTCTCCGCTGTCACTCGGTGTCGAGTGCTTTGCGTTAATGGCGTTCTGTTTTGGAATCTTGCAGACATTGATTTCCTGGGATGAGTACTTTAGGTTTTAGTTTTCTACATGAACTTCTGCCGAGGAGGTCTGTTTACCCATCTCAGGTTTGTTTCCCTTTTTGATGGCTTCTTTAAACATGACTCGGACTGTTAGGATCGTGTCTTCAAGTCTCTTTTAAACTAAAATAGGGCAGTTCTGTTGGTGAGATTTCAATGTCACGTATAATTAGCCCTATGGCTTAAAGTTATGCAAAAAAGTGGCTCTGGTACTGCTTAAAAGGCTATTTTAAAAGGTATCCATTTGAATGAGACAATTGCTGGATAATAAGTGTACCATAGCAGTGATTGGTATTGCTCTTAGTATTTTCGCGTTCATTATTTAATTACTTTATTGTTTTAATTTAGAAACCATATATTAAGTATAAATATACAACTATATATTAAGCAATTCTAATTTTAGTAGATAGGAAAATTGAATCATAGTGAAATTAAGTATTTTGCCCAAGAACACTCAGATCTTGAGTGAGTTTTATAACCAGGATTGGCACTCAGATCATTCTACTTTAAGGCTTAGCCATTTTGGGACAAGGCAAATAATTTTACCAGATATTATTATTTCTCAATCTTTTATTATATTGTTACCTCCCCAAAGAGATTAGCAAATAACTTAATGTTTAAATTATAAGTTTTGTCAAGTGTATGTAATTTGGATGTCAGCTCTTTATAAGGTGTATTTCAACCCCATGTGAATTTTAGCTCTGAGTTTTTCAACCAATTTGTGAGTCTCTTAATTACCATATTCTTAAGTAATCGTTTTCCAAAAAATTAAGGCCATGGTTTTTATATTTTAAAAGTATTACATAAATTTGCTTATGTGCAATGCAACATAAAAATCCTTGGCTTATGTGTGTAATGGCATTTTTGTTTTTAAACAACATTGCTAAGGAGTTGGTGCCAGAATTACTCTATATTGCTCTATCATCCAAACTTATAGAGGTTGGATGTATGAGAAAGCGTATCTTGAATCAGCATATGTATTCAGCCTTTTGAAATCATTTTCCCCTAGGGCTAGAGAAGAGCAATTTTAAAAGATCTAAGAATACTAATTATATTAATAAAGGAAATATAGAACACAGCTAACTTGAGTTATTGTTCAGTCATTTAACCCACAAGGTGATGCCAATGTTGTTAATTTTAAGTACTAAATGATTTGGTTTTTATTTTCTTCAAGCACAAAGTGCTTGTGACTGGGGACTCTCAATGTCAACCAGCTATTTTGATCTACCCTGCGTGCTATCAGACCACGCTAATAATGAAAGGCAGCAGGCTTAATTGTTTTTACCTTGTGTGCACTATTGTGGTTAAAGGACTGAGGAATTACCATGTAAAAAATAAAATCTGACACTAGTTTAGGTCAAATATTTGTATTGAGTATGTTCTGAATAATTACTCCGATTAAGAAAAATCCCAAATCTGCTATTAGGTTCTGAGTAGTAGGTTAAACTGCACGCTAGTACCTGGAAGTCGGTTGCCAAGGATATTTGTTGGTACTCTTTTCACTTAGATGCACAGTTTTCCCTGGCCATCCTGCCCTCTGATGTAAGATAAGTTTTGCTTAGCAAACAAGATTTACCATATGTGTTATTTATTTTTCTTTGTTATTGTGAATGTGGGCAACATACCTAGAAGGGAAAGTAACATTCCTACCTCGCCAAATACATTTTTAGTTTTTGTAAATGCATATCACGTGTATTTTCATTACTGTAATCAGGGGTTCTCTTCTGCTTTTTTTCCCCCAGTTCACATTATTTCATTACGTATTTCCATGAATTGAAAGGTCTGCAGGTGTGAATTGATTGCTATATAGTATTTTATCCTTGATTATGTGAATTTCTTAGTCATTCACCTCTTTGCGGCCTCTGTTATAAACAGTGATGCTAAAAAAACCATCGATACATGTCATGATTAATGGCCTTCTATTATAATTGATTTTTTTCCAGTTTTTAATTTTGAAATGTTTGAAACCTACACAAAAGCTGAGTACATATATACACTTCACCTAGATTCAGCCACTGTAGACAGATCATATTTCAGTTGAGCGTTCTAGAGGAAATCCCACTACCTAATATCAGAGTAAAGAAAATCTTAGGTAAAACAACAGAGGCAACTAAAAAACAAAAAGAACAGACAGCTGAGTTGAGAAAAATCAGAAAATGTACAATGTTCATTGATTCATTCTTTCATTCAGTTAAGGGAGCACCTCTCCTATCCTTTTTTTTTTTTTTTTTTTGTAATTACTCCTAAGCCCCTTTGTCTAGCATGTTCCTGGCACGTATTCAGTGATTTTTTTCTGTTTGTTTAGTGGCTTGACTATTTGCTGAGGGAAAGCCATGTGAAGCAAGCAAAAAGTTGTGCCATTTGTGCCCTGCTATCAGGTAGCCCCCTTTAAAATACAAATGTATTTATTACAGATTCCCCAGCTATTCTCTCCACATCCCCCCAAATTAGTTCTAGGACCACTTTAAATGAGATTTCCTACATCTCTTTTCTAAGAATCTTGTCTTTCCTCCTGCTAAGTCTAACCTTGATCTGAATAAGGAAGGTTGCAAAGGGCAAGGGTTAGATAATAAAATCTGTTATAAAGTGCTTTCCATGTATTCGGTGTTGTAATACATTATTTCAATCTCAACAACTCAAAGTAGGCCTTATACTCATTTACAGAAAGGATCCAATGAGGCACAGAGAAGTTAATTAACTTGCTGAAGATCACACAGCTGATCAGTGTTAGAGGGAGGCTTCAAACTCAGATCCACCTTCTCTGAAGCACATCTCTTCCTCATTAAGGAAGCGGTTTGACACAGGTGTGGCTGGTCACATGAAGATTGAGGTAGTTACTGGAGGGTTTCAGAGTCAGGTTTTGGGCACATTGGATCTGAAAGTAAAGCTTCTACCAAGGATCCAACACAGTAGCCAGTAGCCACTTGTTTACTGAGCAGCTGAAATGTGACTAGACCAAATTAAGGTGTGCTAAAAGTGACTTTGAAGATTTCATACACAAAAGTAAAATAGTCCATTAATATTTTTATATTGATTCCATGTTGAAGTAATATTTTAGATATAAAGGCTAAATAAGAAATATTTTTTTAAAAACTTCACCTGTTTCTTTTTACTTTTGTTAATATGGTTGTGGTTTCTAAAACATTTTAAATTACATATATGACTTGCATTGTATTTTGATTGGGCTGTGCTGATCTAGACAGAAATTTGTTATTAGCAATTTTCTTTTTCTGAGTACAAAAGGAACTCAAGTTCATTCAGAAAATTGGGAAGATACAACAAAGCACCAAGGAGAAAATTAAAATCTCACCACCCAAAGGAAACACTTAGTAGACCTGAAAGACTATATGCCCTGTTTTGTGCCTTTCTCCCCTCCCACTGAGCCAAATATCTTGCTTGCCCCTGCAAACACGTTATTTCTAAAACCTGAGTTTTAATGCCTGCTTTGTGTTCTATCAATGGATATACTATTGTTTTTTTAACTTACACCCCACTGACAAACATTTAGTTTGTTTCTAAATTTTCCTGTTATAAAAAAAAAAAAAAAAGTGCCATAGTGGACATCTTTGTAGCTAAGACAGCAAAAGTTGTCAGAGCGCGCACAGGCTTTGGAACTACAAGGCCCAAGTTCAAATTCTAGATCCTCTATGTTGTAGCAGTGTGACACTCGGTGGTTGGAGTAATTCCTGGCACATAATAAGTACTACATAAGAGTTGCTGTTAAGGATACATTACCTGCTATTGGGGATACATTTCCAAAAAGGAAATTACCAGGTCTTAAAGCAGTTCTATGTATTTGATACATGTAACCAAATTGATTTCCAAGAGGAGTATTGATTGATAATCTCAAGAAATGTATGCTTACCTCTTCTAACTCTTATACCAGTCGTAAATCAGGCATTCCTGGTTTGAAAGATTACTGTAGTATTTGTCAAAGTGTACGAAGTTTTGGTCATACAGGATGAATACGTCCTAGAGATCTACTGCACAGCAGAGTGCTTATAATTAACAGTATTGTTTACTTTAAAATTTGCTATGAGGGTAGATGTTATGCTAAGTGTTACAGTGATGATGAAAGATTACTGTAGCATAAAGTTTTCATTGTTGTGTTCAAAGTATAAAGGAGAATTTATTTCTCCTGCGTTTTCCCCCAAGAATTCTCACCTTCACATATGCATTCAACAAATATTTATTGAATTCCTCTGCCAGGAGTCGTCATAACATCACAGATACTCAAAAATCTCGCTAGAATTGGCTTAGACTCCTGCCCCAAAGAGACATGTACTGTGCTTATGTACACAGACCTCTCATTGCCTACTCCCCTTGCCTGGGTAGATTCTGGCTGGCGATTTACCCTCTGAAAAGGACGCCTGATACAAGATTTTGCCACAGCATTCGATTTTCTGTCACCCTGTTCATTTCTCAAGTGATCGGCAAGCCGGTTTGCTTGAGATCCTGTATAAAATGCTTTCTGTGATGTAAATATTGACATATTGAGGACTAAATATCAAGACAGCCACTAAAGTCTGGGAATTTCAGCTGTAATATACATACTTGTGATTTAAAGTTACATTGGGGTAGCAAGCCTTTCCCCTTCTTCAACTTGAAATGTAAAGTCCTTTTCTGAAACACCTTAGGAACATCAGCCTTGTTTTATAACCATTAAGTTTCTTAAAGACACTGCCTTTTTTTCTTACAAGGAAATGATTTAGAGTTCCACTCTATTTGTGGTATGAGATTTTAAGAGGAAGAGACAGAATATCCAAAAAGTAACACAGATGTTACTCTGCTTCTTATATCTAGGAAGCATTTTTGTTCCAGATCTCAAATATATCCAACCACCAATACTCTAGGGGCATTTGAAAGTTAAAAAAATAATAATTGCAGCCAACATTAAGTGAATTTTACTCTTTGCCTGGCACTTTACATATACCCCTCAATCACTCTAACAACGGTCTGAAATACCATTATTATCCCCCAATGTACATGTGAAGAATTGAGATCGAATGAGTCATCCACAGTTAGTAAATGACAGAGGGGTGATTGGAACCAAAGTCTGTCTTGTGCCAAATGGTGGACCCTTGAAGCTCTTTGCTGTAGAGAAAAGTTTCTCCAGTTACCTTTTTCTCTGTTCTTGTCCCTTTTCCCCTCCCCCATACATCCTGCTCCTCCCCTTGCCCCGACTGCTGTGATTCTGCAGAAGTTGAGGAGCGTCCTCCAACATCCAAGAACAGGCCTGTGTTAAATGTATTTTATGTGTGGAGTGATAGGCTATGGAATCCTAGACCTCTTTTCAGTATTTACAGTTTCATCCAAAGCAGTGTGAATTCCATATTTTGGTGTAGACTTAATTTTTTTTCTATATACCAAAACTGTTCGGTTATGAGGCAAAAGGAGAACACTGAGATTCTGGTTTGCACACTTTCGGGACACCCACCCACCAAAATGCTGTCTCCTGAGCTGAGAACAGTGGTTCTCATTAAGAGTAGTACTGCCCCCTAGGGGGAATTTTTGGAAGTTGAGGGGAGGTTTAGGCCATAACTTTTAAGTCTTCGGAGGGGAGACCTCGCTGATGCATCCTCCTGATCTTGTTAGCAACACACAGAATAGTCGTGCCTAGTGAAAAATCATCCTCCACATTTTCTAATGTCTTCCATAGGTGCAAGACCAGCTTACAATTATCTGAGCCTAAAACCAATTCCGATTTATGTACAAACACAAAATACTTTTTCCCCACAATTTTAATATGTACCAAACTTTCCAGGAATGTACCTGTAGGTAAATTGAGGGAAAATTCAATTATATTTTTCTCTGAACTTGATTCCGAGATATTTCACGTTCTTAAAATCCTGGCATCAGTGACCACACAGCTGCATCAGTCTGCGTTTGTAATAAATGCCTTCACCGTGAATCTCAAGAATTGATATAAGCAGCTTTTTCGTATTATAAGTTGCTTTCTTTTTATGTAAAGTTTGAACATTTTATCAATCTTTCTGAAATTATGTATGCAAATATTATTTTCTGTGGATTTCATGCCAGAATGGTGAAGGAGGAGCTGCAAAATCTTGGACGTGAAAAAAGAGGCGTCAACTGATAGGGTTAGGGACTGTTGGTCTAAAACCACAGATGCAGAGAGCTGATAAGACCCACTTCAGATTTATGTAGCCAGCATCCAGAAGGTGTTTGGTTTCCGTTCTTAATCAAAACACGAGTGCCTAGAGGTAACACCGCGGTGACGAATAGTATCTAGAGTTGAGAGATAACTGCCATTCGCCCTGTTTCCTTCCTTTGGTTTGTGAATTTAGAATGCCCCTTTCTCGAAGAGTGCAAAGTCAGAAAGTAAGATAAGAAGAATCTTAAAGTAAAAAAAAAAAAAGTTTTTTATTGAAATATAATTGATTTACAATGTTGTTAGTTTCAGGTGTACAGCAGAGTGATTCAGTTATATATAGATTTCATTTGCAGATTCTTTTCCCTTAGAGTTTATTACCCAAAAAAAGGTAAAATTTTGAAGATTATATCAAATACCAACATGCACTTGGGTTAGGGGAAGAAGATTAAATCGGAACTTCCTATCTAGTGATTGAAAAGAATTGGTATTCTTCCTAGCTCCGTAGCCATTCAATGTAATATAGGGTAGTGGTTTGCTGAGAGGTTAGGAAATCCTAATTTGAGTTTGTGTGCAAATAAACAGACATAAAATAAATAAAACAGACATAAGTTGCACATTAAAAATGTTTTCTCAACCCTGTTTTACAAGGACTGCTACATGTCAGATGTTTAAAAAGTGTACATTTTCTGGTCTGTGACCCTTCATGTACTAGCTTCGTCAAAAGCTCAGCTGGAGGTTTACTCTCCTTGGCATCACAAAATGCCGCCAACTTCAAACAAGTTGCCTTCAAACTGGCTTCACAGACATATCCCGAACTTCCTCAGAGCTGAAGATAGCAGCCTTCATGGTGGGGTATAAAGGCATTAATGACAGGGTAAACCCTTCAAATATGCAAGGACTGTCGCAGAGTCTAGAAGAAGAAAGCAAACCCTCCGTTTGTATAAACAAAGAACTTTCAGTTAGTTGTTTACTCAGTTTTTAAAATTTCTCTGATAGGAATCTCTCTGAGGAAACTAGAACCACACTTAAGGAGCACAGCCAAAGTCACCTGAACTGACAGTTATCCAAATACATAACTCAGCCTCCTTTCTGACAAAGTGCACGGGTATACTGTGAATACAGTCAGGTGAAATGGAGCACAACGTCACATTTTTAGAGCAGGAATGGATGTTAGAGACCGCTTGATCATTTATTCAGTTGATTGAGGCTTGGTTCAAAATGTCACCTCCTCCTGGAAGCCTTTTTCTAGTCACGTGGGCAGAGTTAGAATCTCCTTGCGCCCCTCTTCCAGAGCATCTTCCAGGAGCTCTGTCTATGTTGTACTTGGAGGGCAAGGACCAGACTTCATTCATCTTCATATCTTAGGCCCAGTTATGTGCTGATTATATGTGACAGGCACGGTGAGGGTCACAGCTGAAGAGTTTTTCCATGTATAGTAAAGGAAACATTAATGTAAATATGCTTTTATACAGTTTTATACAGTATAGTATATAGTATGCTATTATGTATAAGTATATAGGATGTATATTTTTATATATATACTTTTATATACATTTATACAGTTACACATACTATATGTAAATTTATATATGCAACGTTATATAGTTATACATATGTTGTATGTAGTAAATACTTCAGTTTCTCAGGAAAATGAAATAGTTTTAGCAAAAACAGGTTATACTGCAAGAAAACAATGTTATGGGAAGTAGCATGATACCTTGGAGAAGTAGTATAGGAGGACCTCACTGTGACATAGCTCACGCTGGTGCGTAGGAGGGCAACAGGGTGGTTAGTGGCCTTCAGGCAGTCAAGGGCATAACTGAATCATTCACTGACACGCCTAGAGGGGTTCTGGCTCCCTCAGCCCCCAAACACTAACCAAACATGTATTAAGAGAAGAGAGAGTAAATAGAGGAGACACACACACACACAGACCCCCTCCATTAAGAAGGGGTTAAGTAAATATCCCTGGTTTTATTTGAACAGTGCAAAAATAGTTCAAGTGTCTATCTAGAGAATGTGAAAAAGCGAAAAGGACCATGTGATGAAGCCTCTCCCCTCCCCCCCACACCAGAAAAGTTAAGCAGATACTTGGAATCCCTCGATTTTAAGGGTCTTTTTTCCCCTCCATACTCAGGAATGCTTTACAGGTTTAAGATGTTCAGGTTTTGGAAATACACAGGTAGACAGACTGAAGGTTGAAAGTATTTTAACTTTAATTTTTAGTCCCTGTTAAGTATCCATTCCCTTGCCCATTGTTGGTAACTCAGTCAAGCCCATCCATTAAAATTCTTTTAAAGGGGGCTGTTCACTCTTGTGAAAGTGTGGACACATGGGGAGAACAGATCGTTTTAACATGGGGCAATTCCACAGGACTTTTCCCATTATTTTAAAATTAGATTTACTTACACCTTAGTAATCATACCAAATGCACGTGGGGTTAAATTTGAGATACAGGTTCCTCAATTAAGGAACACATTTTATTTTTTTCTATTGCTCTTAGAGACTGAGATGAATAATCTCTCTCTACTAGAGATAACCTAGAGATAAGCCTAGTGGGATTATCATTTGTTACCGGTAAGTTCCTTTCTATTTATGAAAAAACAGAAAGACAAATTGGGAAGTACCACATTCTAGCCTTATTAAACATGTAGCTGCGCCTGGGGACCTTGTGAGTTTTAATGACATATACTTCAAAATGCACAAAATGTGTCTTCAGTCTCAGCGGCACTCTAGCTTGCAGTGTAGGGGTGGGCAGAGAGTCCAGAGGCTTTGAGGTGGAAAGGATTGTGCTGTATTCCAAGAACAGAAATGAGGCCGGTGGTGCTGGGGCACAGTGAGCATGCAGAGAGTGGGACTGGGTAAAGCTGGAGAGGCGCGCAGGGGACAGTTCACAGAGTGCCTGGTATGCTAATTCAAACAGGGAGAGTTTGAATTCTGTTCTAAGAATAATGGGAAACCATTGAAGGGTTTTAATCAGAACGATGTCATCTGATGTAGGTTTGGAAAAATTATAACATTGGCTGCTGAATAGAGAAATTTTTTTTTAAAATAAATTTATTTATTTATTTATTGATTGATTTTTGGCTGTGTTGGGTCTTCGTTTCTATACGAGGGCTTTCTGCAGTTGCGGTGAGCGGGGGCCACTCTTCATCGCGGTGCGCGGGCCTCTCACTATCGCGGCCTCTCTTGTTGCGGAGCACAGGCTCCAGACGCGCAGTCTCAGTAGTTGTGGCTCACGGGCTTAGTTGCTCCGCGGCATGTGGGACCTTCCCAGACCAGGGCTCGAACCCGTGTCCCCTGCATTGGCAGGCAGATTCTCAACCACTGTACCACCAGGGAAGCCCTGAATAGAGAATTAATTAGAAAGGGGCAAGTATAGAAGCAGGGAGACTAATCCAGTTGTAATAATCCAGGCAACTGTTGATGATGGTGATTTGGATGAAGATGCTGTATTAGAAATGGAGAGAAGTGGAGGGATTAGAGATTTACTTTGGAAATAAAACCAACAATACTTCCTTAATGGATTGGAAGGGGGTGGGCAGAGATCAGGGAAAAATGAAAGATCCAGGATGACCTGTAGGTTTTCAGCTTGGACAGCTGAGCACCTGAGGTATTATTTACCAAGATAGGAAATACTAGAAGAGGACAAGTTTGGGTTGAAATCAAGACCTCTGATTTAGACCATTTTTAAAAATTTGAAATCCTTAATAGACATCCGCTCGGAATGTCCAGTAGGCAGGTGTGTAGGTGGGGTTTGGAGGAAAGTTTTGGCTGTAGAAATAAGTTTGAGAGTCATCAACATGTAGATGGCATTGAAACCTATGGGATTATAAAATAATCTAACAAGATAGTAGAGATAAAAGAGGGCCAGAATAGAGCCAGAGGATACTGTTATATTTTGAGTCTGGTAGAGATAGAAGCCAAAAAAGGAGATGGAAAAAAAAAATTCAACAAGGAAGTGGGAGAAAGATGAAGAGTGATATCACAGACATGAAGGAAGGGCAGCAGTTCAAAAAGGAGGCTGTCTCCGGGTCCCATGACCACCCACTAGTGAATTGCTGGAAGGACTTGTGACTCAACAAAGTCATGCTTGCAGCCAAGATTTACGAAGCAAAGGACACAGTGCAGGCACAGCAGAATAATGATACATGTAGGCAAAGACTAGAGAAGTCAGCATGGGCTTGCCTGTTCTCCCTCGGTGAGGATCCCACAGATGCATGTTTCTCTCCAGCTGTGCACTCAGGGAAGCCCACTCGAGTCTTGTAGGCCCAGAGTTCTTCACAGGAGCTGGTCACATCACTATTGTGACCCACAGGGTACAGATCCACACTAGGTCCCAGGTGCCCATCATGAATCTTCATGTTTACTTTAAACAACGCTTTCGGCCTGGTACACGCTGACCCTCTGCCTTGCATCATTAATTAGTGAACACTGAAGGAGTTTAGTGCTCAGAGTTTGGTTAAGAGTCATTACAACGAGTGCAGGTGTTCCAGAGATAAGCAAGAAGTGAATAAAGCAGACCAGCTGTGTTAACTCTTTCCTCACTGAGGTCGTGGTCAACCATGTTGGATGCAGTTATAAGTGAAGACTGAGAGCCGTAAAGTTAACTGACAGATCCCAAAGTAGCCTTAGTTAAATCTATTTATCTCTAGACAGATTCATTCAATTTATGCAGCAAACATGTATTGAATGCCTAGTATAGTTTGTGGCGTGTGCTGGCCACAAACTATATATAAAAATAGAGAGGTAAAGAAGTCACACGTAGTCCCTGTCCTGATGGAGCTGATGATCTGAGGGGTGAGTGGGAAGGAAGAGACATCCTAGTAAATGCAGATGAGATTCACCCTAGGGGAGTAGATGGCAGGGGACGGGAAGGACAGAAGTCAGCCAGGTGAAAGGGGGAAGTCAAGGCCATAAATAGCCTGTTCAAAGGCCTGGTGGGTTAAGGAGCATGTGGGCCTTGTGCAGCAAAAGAAGTTGAGTGTGGCTGGAGAGGAGAGCATGAGGGGACGAAAGGAGGCAAGACGGGCAGATGGTGGAAGGCCTTGCCCACCTTGTGAAAGACTTCTTGCTTCTTCCGAAGGGAGTCACATCATCCTAGGGATTCCTGACTGATAGGAAAGTGACAGATTGTTTTCTTGATTGGAAAATTCCTGATCATTTTACAATTCATTTAGCATTACCATAAAGATTCCCTTTAAGAAATAAGGTGAAACAGCCATGTCTGGAATAAGAAATCAGTGAGAAAATACAAACATGCCAGGGTGAATAAACGAGAGCACCAACAAAACGTAATAAGAAATCTGTAAAAAATAATAACAGTTCCTAAGAGCTGTCAGTGTGAAGAGTTCTGATTTAAATAGCATAATTGGATCGGATTATTCACTTAAACCTTAAAGATCACTTATCTTTATCATACAGCTTACCAGAAACATTTCAATGATGCATTGCACATAGTGTCTTTTTGCCCTCACAGAGCCCAGATCAGACAAAAAGAAATGATTTTTTTATCAGCCATTTTGGAGACAAATTCTGGTTATGCCAGACTTATACAGAAAGTGATAAATATTACTTAAATCTAGAATTCAAAGAGAAATGTCAGAGTACCTAGGAACAGACACTTAAAATTTTTTCCCACCAGTATTGAGATATAATATTGGCGTACGACATTGTGTAAGTTTTAAGTGTGTGATGTGATGATTTGATAACCCATGTATTGTAAAAGGATTACCATAAAAAGATTAGTTAACACATCCTTCTCCTCACACAATTACTATTTTGTTGTGGTGGTGGTGCAGACATTTAAGTCTAATCGTTCAGCAACTTTATATAATACCGTATTGTTATCTACAGTCACTGTGCTGTATATTAAATCCTCAGAACTTAGAGCTGGCAGTTTGTACCCCTTGATCAACATCTCCCTATTTCCCCTGCTCCCCAGTGCCTGGCAACCACCAATCCACTCTGTTTCTATGAGTTCAGCATTTTTAGATTCCACATATAAGTGAGATCATAGCTCTGTCTTAGTTCACCTAGCATAATGCCCTCATTTCCTCCATGCTGTCGCAAATGGCAGAATTTCCTTCTCTTTCACGGCTGAATAATATTCCACTGTATGTACATATCACATTTTCTTTAACCGTTCATCCATCTGCAGACATTTAGGTTGTTTCTATGTTTTGGCTATTGTGAATAATACTGCATTGAACGTGGGGATGCAGATACCTCTTGGACATACTGATTTCATTTCCTTCAGATAAATACCCAGAAGTGGGATTGCTGGATCACATGGTAGTTACGGTTTTAATTTTTTTATAGTAGCTGTACCAATTTACATTCCTGCCAACAGTGCACAAAATAGAAACAGATTACCTTCTATTTTAAAGCAATATTGGAATATTTTTATTATGAAGTACAGTTGACCCTTGAACAACATGAGCTTGAACTGCGCCGGTCCACTTACATGCAGATTTTTTTTCAATAGTAAATACAACCAAGCTACATGATCCGTGGTTAGTTGAATCCCCCACTGAGGATCTACAGATACCAAGGACCAGCTAAGTTATACACAGACTTTGACTGCTCAGAGGCTTGGCACTCCTGACCCCTCTCACTGTTTAAGGGTCAACTGTACAGCCACTTGAACTTTTCAGGCGATACGTAGCAGCACTGAGAGGGGACATAATCTTGGGCTCATTTTCTAGGTAAGCTATTGAATAGGAGCAGCGAGGATGGGAAAATGAAAGAAATGCAGCTGCTCTTTACTGAGTACCTGTCATGTGCCAGGCACCGTGCTAGGCCCTTTACAATCTTTCCTCACTTAAGCTATATGAAAACTTTAAGTTATTTATGTTCACGTTTTAGAGCTGAGAACAAAGATACTTCATATATGAAGAAATTGATGATCCAAAATTATGTCTTGGTAACTGATAAATTTGGGTTAGTAATCCAAATGTGTCTTTCAGTAATTCATTTACATATTCGTTCAACGATGTATTGCCCTCCTGTTGTCTACCAGAACCTGGGCAGGTGGATACAAAGAACCTGGACCTTTCTCTTTAGGAACTAGGGATGGGGCCTTACACCCAATCACCTTAATGGGAAAAGCACTGTAACAGGGCCATGAAAGTTCAAAGGCCTGGCCTCCAGGGTGCTTGGGAAAGTCGAGAAAGGCTTATCAGGGAAGCTGATAATTGAACAAAGCTTTGACTGTTCCCAGGCAGATAGGTGAGGGGGTAGGAATTCCCGGTAAAGTGAATGGAAAAACAGACTAGAGCTAAGGGGCAGGGTGAGATTTTGCTTCCAGCAGCAGCTGGGGCACTGAATGCTGCCCCTGTACGCAGTCAAGGATAAAGAGCTGACGGTGATTTCTAATGTGTCTTAGCATCTAGGGTATCTTAGTTTGTGCTCACTGGAAAATACAAAGTTTTAGAAGGATTTTGTCATTATGGGTTTGGTTTGGGTTTGGTTTTGGTTTTTTGTAAGCAGATTGTTCAAAGGACAGTGATAAATAGGGAAATATTTTGACTCACGTAAACTCTTCACTAAAACTGCATTCTTTGTAGCCCCCAGGGGACTATGGTTCCATAGGACATTCTGTTCTCTGTCCTTGGGAAAATATGTTTAAAGAGTAATAAAAGGGGGTATTTGACCATTAGTAATAAAGTTGTACACTTTATTAAATGCTTGTTATGTACTAACTACTTCCATGCCTTATTTTAAACCCTGCCATCAATCTGGGAATTAAGTAGTGTTATCCCTGTTTTACAGATGGGAAACTGAGGCTTGGGGAAAAGGTGACTTGCCCAAGGCAACTTAGCTGGTAAGGGGCAGAGCTGGGAACTCAAACCCAGGATTCAAAGTACCAGTTCTTCCAGTTTTCAAATGGTCTCTAGAACCTGGAGGCTTCCGTCAAGATGACTTGAGATACTTTAGTGAGTAAGGAGACAGTCAGCAGCTTGGGTTCCCCTTCTTTAAACCAGAGCAGCTTAGCTTTAACTTCTTACATTGGATCGTCACACAAGAATCTATTGGAATAAAGGTTCCATGACCCAGGGGCAGGTAACATGAAAACTACTGCACTGACTATGGAATCTTTGCAAGAATAGACTGAGGAAGTGCCATAAACAAGGCAATATGCCAGACTCTCTGGCGGGTGCTGAAGGGTATTAATTTCTGCCCTTTGGAATGTTCTTTTTTAGTGGGACATATATATGTGATGCTTTACAAAGGTTCAGAGCCCTCTGAAACTGATCAAAACAAGATTGTATCTGTTAGAAAACATTGAATATACTCTATCAAGCCAAATGCTAGGAGCTTGTATAAATAAGAGTATCTTGGCTGATCACCTATGTATTGGATTAGACAAAAGATCTCACTCTTGAGCCTTCCCACGCCTACGTCCTTGCTGTACTCCGGGCAGCCATAGTCTATCTAAATATCGCAGAATGCTCAGAAACACTCTGACCACCTCTACTGATTTGTCTGGGCCCAGGAGCTCTGTCCTGACAACTGAGATTTAGACTTATACAGACTCCATTGATGGACGAGAGCTTACTCCATTGATGGTAGAGAGCAGAATCTGGCCATCAAGAACTTTGGATTTTCCAATGAGCACAGAGTAAGATACCTTAGATGCTAAGGCTGCAGGACCCCCGCCACCCGATGGGTAGGACAGAGTGTACTCAGCATCCTTGATGTCTGGGAGGAGAAGTTGCTGGTGTAGCATAGGGATGCTTGAGCTGCCCTGACCTGCCTAAACTCCTCCTGTGCCCGGGAACCAGAAGGTTGGGTCAGACAAGTAACTGTGTCATTCCTCACCACTGGGGTCCTACTTGCTAGAGGGGGAAAGCTTTCCCCTGTATGCTAGAGATGGAGATAGAAGTGAATTAAGGGAGGAAAACAAAAGTAACCTTTTACATGGGGTAAATTAACAGAATCCCAGCTGCTAAACACTGAGGTTTGCTCCATGAGCAGTCCAAAGCCTGTTTCCTCTGAAGGACATATTATGAGCTGATGTTAAAAGCGCATGTGATCTAGTGAGAAACTGTTCAATTTTCAGGTGGAAACTCTAGGGAAATAGAGTAAGCTAATGAAACAGAATACTGTTCAATATGAGAAGGTAACTCTCCAAGCATTTGAGTTTCAAAACACCTTAGGCTCATAGGAATCACAGTGTAATCTTAGAGTGACCAATGAGAAGTTTAATAATGTCCTCGCTTATATTCATTCTTTTTATAGCTGCCTTTAAAACAAGTTCTCATTTGGCTGTCATTTAAAAAATAGGTTTTAAAATTAGGTGGTAGGGTGAAATTTGAGTGTTTTATCGAAGCAATCTTAATTTTTTACATCTTGGTAAGGAAGGGATGTTGATACCAGGTATTGAAACTGGAGAGCTATCAGAATAGGGGGAAATACCACATTTATGTCCACACCTGTAAATACACAGATATTTGCATTTAATAGTGCCTAAGAACACAGACTCTGTAGAGTACAGATTGCCTGGGTTCAAAGCCTGGTTATGCTATTCAGTAATTGTGATCTTGAATGAGTTTCTTACCCTCTGTGCCTATTTCTTCTTTTGTAACATGGAAGTAATAGTATCCATCTCATAGGATGACCAGAGGGTTAAATAAATTCATAGATGTTAAGCACTCAGGATGTGATTGGCACATAATAAATGCTACAGAAGTATAAGCTACTATTGCTGTTATATAACTTGGGATATTTGGCAACTTGGATGAATGGCACTGACACACGCTTTGGTGCTTAAAACACTTGAAGCTACCCTTTATTGAGGGCATCTTTGGTGTCAGGCACAAGAGAGGCAGTATGCGTGCTTTGTCTCATTGAACCATCACAACACCCTATAAGGTAAATACCAATTGACAGCTTTAGAGACTGACTTGTCAGCGGTTTAGTAACTTGCCTGGGGCCGCAAAACAAGTCGCTGGCACATTCAGACCAGAGCTCCTAGACTATAGGGCTTGCCTCCGGCATATCTGCGGTTTTAGGCTGACCTCATTCCCGCCAGCACACCTTGTGACCTGGCCCACACAAGTTCTAGCATCCGGGCTAGACCCTCCATTTTACAAAGCAGGGGTATTGGTCCATTGGATTAAGTGAATTGCCAGCAGTCACCCTCTAGTTAGACTGAGAAGTTCAGATTAGGAAACCAGATCTAATATTAAGGCTGTGTCTCTCTATGTAGGGTCCAATTGCTTGTGGTATGTTTGACAAAAAAGACTCAGGATAAGTTGTCAGATACCAGGTAACAGATTCCATTGGGATCTAGCATATGCATGCTCAGATACTGGGTGACAGATCATCCTTTGCTTTAACTGGTTTTTATGTACTTGACAACTTAAATGAACATAGGAAAATGAGGAGTTTTTGTTTTTCCACTTTTGCATTTGCTTTGGAAAATCCCCTATCTCTTTGAGAGGTTTAAAATCACATTAACAGTAATGTAGTAATCTTAGGAAAAAACCCACCCATATTTCTCTTTATCACTCTTTATCTCTGGCCCTCAGCAGATGAGAGCTCTCTGTCCTATAGAGAAGCACATTTGCACAAAGTATGTATGAGGATGTAGATTTACAGCATTTATTTATAATAGTAAAAATGAAAATGATACAGTCATCTAATTGATGCCATTGAACTGTACACTTAAAACGGTTAAAATGACACATTTTATGTTATATTTTATCACAGTTTTTAAAAATTAATAATGTAATATACCAAAACTATTGAATTGTACACTTTAAGTGGGTGAATTGTGAATTGTGTAGTATGTGAATTACATCTCAATAAAGCTGTCCAAGAATAACCATACATTCATCAATAGGGAATTGACTAGGTTATGCTATACCCAGTCAATGAAACATTCCACAACCTTTATAAAAGAACAAGTTAGATTTTTCTTTTGACACGGGAAGATTCCAGAATATATGTGAAGGAAAAAAATTCATATCCAAACTTTTTTCTGTGCATTTACATAGAAAACATATGCACATGTCTACAGTTTTATGGGTATTGCTTAGCTAGTATTGTTATGCAGCTTGCCTTTTTCACTTATGTGTGTTGGGGGTTGGTACCTGTAGGCATACCTCATTGTTTTAAACTGCCCCATACTAGTCATGGTTTGAGTTTACCATAGCTTATTCAGTCATTTCCATGTTGATGAGTATTTAGGTCATTTACAACTTTCAGTTTTCTCAAACAACGCTGTGATTGATACCCTCAAACAATGCTGTGATTGATACCCTCACTAATTTCCCGAGGTGTAGGCATTGCTAAGTCAAAAGGCACGTGCATTCTTGTACTTGGTAGATACTCACAAATTGCCCTTCAGTAGGATGTATATTTACACTCCCAACACCACACGAGTGTGTACATTTCCCCACATCTTAACCAACGCTGGCATTTTTTTCCAATCCAATGTGTAAAATATGTCTCCATTTAAAATTGCATTTTCATGATTGAAACTTAGAATGAGCATGTTTTCACATTTTACTTCACATTAAATAAACATCAAGGTACTGCTCTAGATGCTGGAGACAGCAGTGAACCAACACAAATTCCTGCCCCGTGGAATTTACATTCAAAGTTCACTGGCCATTTTTATTTCCTCATGCCTTTTGCCTATTTCCCTACTTGCGTGTAGGCCTTCTTAGATACTCAGGATAGTCTTTGTTATATACGTGGCAAATATTTTCACCCATTCTGTGGCTTGTCTTTAAACGTTGTTTTCAACATCTTTTGCCTTACAGAAGTTTTAAATTTCTATGAGATTATCAATCTTTTTCTTTATGCTTTTATGTTTTATGTCTCATTTTAAAAGGCCTTCTTTACCCCCAAGGTCATAAATGTATCCTATACTTTTTTCAATATTTTTATAGTTATAGTTTTTACATCTAGCACCTGAATCCATCTGGAATCTATTTTAGTGAATGGAGTGGTCTGTGGATGGATTTCACATCCTACAGTATATATTTTTAAATGCTCAAATTTTTAAAATGTATGTATGATTTTCGTAAGCAGCAAGAGTGATGACGATTTTGAAAAGATACTTAGGGAGTGGATGTCCAGAGGAGGAAAGGTAAAGTGGTGGGAAAAGAAGCCTCTGGCCTGTGGAGTGGATTTGGGTCATAATGGATCCAGATGGGGACAGAGACAGAAAGAGAGGCCCTGGCTAACCTCATGTCCTGGGAGCTACAGCAACTCAGGCAATACATGAAACATCTCAAATAAAGAAAATGTCAACTTCAGAATACAAGAATGAGAAAACAAGCCAGAATGCATCAGAGATTAGATTCTTTGGTATTTCTAGTAGTAATATAATAGAATTTGTTAATTCATCATCTGGGACAAAAATGAGTTTGGGATAATTCCCTATTTAAAAATAATCCAGCCCTGCATTAATGATGGACTTTATTCCCATTAGTTCTGGCTACCAGCGGTTAATAATAAGTGGCATATTGATGAACACTTTTTTAGATATAAGAAAGCAAATGTTGTGTGGCAGAAATAAGGGTAACAAATGAACGAAACTCTGGTAGATAATTCTTTAAAGGGGGGGTGGAGTGGGATCTAGTCTGGGCTAAGCCACTCAAAACCACCTCGGTACCCTTCTTCCTTTGGCATTAGGTCCGTATGATCCTTTAGTGTCTGAGTGTTATGCTGATGTGTTAAGCTGAGTGTTACGCTGATGAGTTTAAAAATACCAATCCACTTATCAAACACGTGTTTGCTTGCTTCGTGCCAGGCTCTGTTTAAGTGCTTTTCAAATGTTAGCTCACTTACTCCTCATAACAACCCCATGAGGCACAGATATAAGCCTTATTTTACACGAGGAAACTGAGGCTCCAGAGTTAAACAGGGGCCCAGCATCACACAAGAAGTAGCAGAATCACCGCCTGGACCGAGGTGGTGTGGCTCCAGGTAAACATAACCACTATGCTAATGCTGCCTCCACATTGGCGATTTCAGCAAATGCAGCGGTCAGGAAAGAATTACTATACTCTGAGCCCTCATGAGGCAGAACTGAAAAACAAGTATCAGGAAAAGATAGTTGTAATGCCTCTATGGTTATCAGATCACCCAGGAAGGAGCTTCTTTAAAGTAGAAAGACAGGACTTCCCTGGTGGCACAGTGGTTAAGAATCAGCCTGCCAATGCAGGGGACACGGGTTCGAGCCCTGGTCCGGGAAGCTCCCACATGCCAAGGAGCAACTAAGCCCGTGCGTCACAACTACTGAGCCTGCGCTCTAGAGCCCATGAGCCACAACTACTGAAGCCCGTGCCCCTAGAGCCCATGCTCTGCAACAAGAGAAGCCACCGCAATGAGAAGCCCACTCACCGCAACGAGGAGTAGCCCCTGCTCGCCGCAACTAGAGAAAGCCCGCATGCAGCAACGAAGACCCAACACAGCCAAAAATAAATAAATAAATTTATTGGAAAAAAAAAAAAAAAAAGCAGAAAGACAACTGGCCCATCTGCCCTCCAGACCAGCCCTCTGACTTCAGTTCCAACGTGAGTTCCGTAGTTCCTGGCAAAGTTTAGCCTTGTGGTAAAAACTGAGAAGAGTGCCTGTAGATATAACATGTGGCACATCCATGTAGGGCTAGTCTGCTACCTTCTGGAAGACAGTGGTTCTCCATTTGGTTTGCATCCCAGGATGGAATACTACACGCTCCTGAGAAGGAGTTCCATTTACGCACGGCAATATGAGTGAATCCCCAGTAGGGGATAGATAGCACCAGGGAGTAGGCCCAAGGGTGCCTCTAGTTGCTGGATGGGCAACTGTGTGTTCAGTTTATACAATCCACAGTGAGCTGTGCAAGGTGTAGTTTTCTGTGTGAATATTGTATTTCACTAAAGAGGTTTTTGTTGTTGTTTTTAATGGTGTATATCGTAGTCAGCTGAGGTATTGGGAAAAATGCAAACGCCTGAACTCACATCTAGAGGACCACGAGTTTGCAGTTTTAACAAACACCCCAGATAATTCTGCTGCAGGTAGCCCAGAGACCTGCTTGTAAGAAACACAGTCTGCTGTTGACCTGCTTAACCCTGGCCAGCAACAGGACTACGTAAGCTGAGGAAAAGAATTATCTGAGAATGATTATTCAAGAGATATATCTTATATGATTTTAAAGATCCACAAAAATGGGGAAACACTGTATAAAATGCCTGCAACAAGATTTTTCTGAATGCTTCTCATGCCTGCATGAGAGGTATTTAAAAATCTTCCCGCATTTTAATGAAAAGAGCATAAACTCCAGGCCTGGCTCTATTCTACTCAAGTTTATCTCCATTAGATAGAAGTCATCTGTACATGACTATCGTCGTTCACGTCCTCCACTGTCTCTTCTTCCCCTTCCACCCAAATGCAAGTGCCATGGTTACAACTGCTCCCCCCAGCTTACCCGGTTGGGCCTCTGTCATACCATTTCATGCCCACTTACACATATGTTAAGTGGGGAGGGCGGTTTGAACAGCACATTATCACTGGCACCTGATTCTGAGGAATGGTTGGGCACATCTCAGGGTGTTGCCCTAACAGTAATTCTGTGGCCCAGCGTTGCTAGCTTGTTGAACAATGAGAAACCCTGGCAAATCTCGCTGCCCAGCCTTTCTTTAGAATCTGCCTCATCTGTATATCCCAACCATTTGATTGAGTGTGGTGAGGTGAAATATGTGACAGCTTGAATAAGGTGCCTGTATACACATGTCTGAAACTCAGTTGAGGTAAACAGAGGCACACTGTCCGAGAGGATAAAGGCCGGCCACCATGTGTGGCAAATGATAAGTGCAGACCTGCCTCTGTTGCAGCAGATGTGAAATGATCCAGGGCTACATTGACTCATTGTAGGAAAGTGTGTAATATAGTCAAAAAGGGTCTCTGGAATGGCTCCTTATAACTATTTGGACTTTTCACTAAAGGTGCCTGTGTCACAACCCCTGGAAAAGAAGGTGCCTTTCAAGAGGCCTGACTTGCATCGTATGTTTATGTGCATAAAATTGATCGTAGGCCTTTGGACATGGCATCTGGCCCACTCTCCCTTCAGAATAGTTTGCCAGTGGGCCATGTGCTTTGTGAGCAGGCTGCCTCGTATCCTTGTGAAATTGGAAGGGCATAAATCGTTAATTAAATATATATAAGCAAAGATCGAGATAAGATGTGCTTTAGTGGGTGAGTAAACTCTGGTGGCTGGTTAGCAGCTGCATTTCCTCACGCTTCTTTAGAAACGGGCATTTCTCAACCCACATTTTAAGGTAGGAGCTGATCTGAGGTGCAAGCTAATTATATGGTTTGAAGTGGAAAAATTGGATCTGGAAGATTTTCTGACCTTGAAACGTTCAGTCGCAGTGGCCCATGTGAAATATCGGGTCTGCTCTGGCAGACAGCTCAGAGCCTGAACATTCAGTGCTGCTCCCTTGGACATACTAAGCCAAAGCTGCAGTTATAGGTACAAGATGGCACTATTAAAGCTATGATCTTCAGTTTAGGAAGACTTAGGATCAGTCAGTTGGACATACACAGCCAGATAAACAGTTGGGAAACTTAGCAACTTCCAAAATAAATGATTTCTTTGTCCATGTGGACATAGGTCTACTTTGCAGATAACGTTGACTTTGAGTGGTAAGGAGTTAGTGTCTCAAAGCTCTTCTAGAGGGGGCTTTCCTGGTGGCACAGTGGTTGAGAATCTGCCTGCCAATGCAGGGGACACGGGTTCGAGCCCTGGACCGGGAAGATCCCACATGTCGCGGAGCAACTGGGCCCGTGAGCCACACCTACTGAGCCTGTGCTCCGCAACGGGAGAGGCCGCGACAGTGAGAGGCCCGCGCACCGCGGGAGAGGCCGCGACAGTGAGAGGCCCGCGCACCGCGATGAAGAGTGGCCCCCGCTCGCCGCAACTAGAGAAAGCCCTCGCACAGAAACGAAGACCCAACACAGCCAAAAATAAATAAATAAAAGTTTTTTTTTAAAAAAAGAAGAGACACCAGAGAGCTCCCCCCACCTCTTTAAAAAAAAAAAAAAAAGCTCTTCTAGACACAAAAGGAGAACAAATGACTTTCCAAAAGCTTCTTATTGATGAGTCTAATGCCACCGATGGAGAAGTGACTTATTAAGGGTTGCTCTTATTGGGTGGGGAGAGGGACATGGGAGAGGAAGCTCTGGCTTTGTTTTAGGAGTCGGATGCTTCATGGATTTAGGAGTTAGCTGCCTCAAGTTCTTTGTCCTGAGAAAGATAAACATTTATTGCGTCTAAGACGGTAACAGGAAGTTCCACTTTACATTGAAGGAGCAATGTGGAACAAACAAACAATCTTAGAGTAAAACAAAAAGCCAGTTTGACCCCAGGCTGTCAGAGCCCATTCCCTCAACTGTAAAATGAGGATAATACTAATTGCCTTACCTATCTCATGGGGTTTCTGTTGAGGATTAAATGGTAAGATGAAGAGTGAAAGTGTGTGAAACACTTTGGAAATTATGTAAAATATCAGGATTTTAAGTAGATATGGTTTCCTGAAATCTTTGAGTTCTTCCTCAGATTCCATGACTATGACATCATTTAAATATGCTACCCCCTCTGTAATCCTAGTAATCCAATTCTCAGTGCAACACTGGAAAAGCCCCAAATCAATAGAAATTCCTACTAAAGCAGCTCACCCTATAATGCCCCTCAGTGAGTGACAGTTGTTGATGGGTCTGCTGAGAGCATCATTGCCGACTCTCTTGTAAGCTTGAGAAATCCGTTGATAATTTCTGAAGGTTGGGTTTTGCAATGATGTGACTGCCAAAGCACTGATTCTTGTGGTTTTGTTTTTGTTTTTGAAGTAAATATTTATATTTGTATTGACTTTGCAATGAACTTAACATGTTACTTTGTTACAGAAGTTGACACCAGCTTGTGGCTTAAATGATCTAGAACCGTAGTGTTAAATATGCTCATATTCTTCTTGGCCATATTAAAAATAAACAGAAGCAGAAATGTAAATAAATCTCGTACTCACCACTCCTTTGACTCTGAGTCCACGTTCACAGGCACTTTTTCATCCTCTCCTTCTCAGCAGCCACGGTCTGCCCCTGCCTCCCCTCCCATTCCTCCCCGTAGTGGTCTTACCGCTCTGTTCTACCCAAAGCCCAGAGGGGAGTGGTGACCAAATGCAGGCAGAGGGAACAGTTCCAACCATTTACATCCTTTTTTCCCTGATCCAAAGCCCAATCTGGAGGAAGACACGAAAGTCACAATTAAAACTGCCCACCATCCAAGCTTTACTGATCCCTTATTCTTATCCTATGTTAATCACTTTGCCTTTGCTAAGTTAATGACTTAGTTAATGTTGTGACCAGAAAACTCAATGATCACGTAAATCATGTGATTTAAAAATATGTCTGTAATTTTTTTCTGGTTGTAATAGAAGTTTTAAATATCCTGTAGTTAACATTCACATTTGCATCGAAATGACTTTTCTTTCTTAATATATGTGGAGATTTAATAAGCTATTGTGCCCTGGTTTTGCATAGTAACTTTTTTCTTTTTTGGCTGCATTGGGTTTTCATTGCTATGCGAGGGCTTTCTCTAGTTGCGGTGAGCGGGGGCTACTCTTCATTGTGGTGCATGGGCTTCTCATTGCAGTGGCTTCTCTTGTTGCAGAGCACGGGCTCTAGGCGCGTGGGCTTCAGTAGTTGTGGTGCACAGGCTCAGTAGTTGTGGCGCACGGGCTTGGTTGCTCCACAGCGTGTGGGATCTTCCTGAACCAGGGATTGAACCCGTGTCCCCTGCATTGGCAGGCAGATTCTTAACCACTGCGCCACCAGGGAAGTCCCATAGTAACTTCTTTTTTTTTTGGCTGCATTGGGTCTTCGTTGCTGCGCGCGGGCTTTCTCTAGTCGCGGCAAGCAGGGGCTGCTCTTCATTGCGGTGCGCAGGCTTCTCATTGCGATGGCTTCTCTTGTTGCAGAGCATGGGCTCTAGGCATGTGGGCTTCAGTAGTTGTGGCACATGGGCTTCAGTAGTTGTGGCTCGCAGGCTCTAGAGCGCAGGCTCAGTAGTTGTGGTGCACGGGCTTAGTTGCTCCACAACATGTGGGATCTTCCCGGACCCCAGGGCTCAAACCCATGTCCCCTGCATTGGCAGGTGGATTCTTAACCGCTGTACCACCAGGGAAGTCCCCCATAGTAACTTCTTAACCCCTTTTCTAGTATAGTTCTGTGTTTTCATCAGGAAGAGGCAGCCTGTGAATTTCTCACCTTGGGGCCTCCATTCCCCACCTGCCATGGCTTCACCTTTCAGGTGAACATCTTGACCCTGCATCTCACCTTACAGACTACAGAAGCCAGTGAATCAGGCCATGATTTTTTTTTACCTTTACCTTTAAAAAATCTTTGCTCCCCAGCTTTTTATTTTGAAATTTTTCAAATCTATAGAAAAATTGCAAAAATATTAAATACTCAGTCTTCATTTATATATCCACAGCTGTTAATATTTTGCCACATTTGCTTTCTCTCATGAGCTCTATCTGTAGGTTTTGCTGAATTATTAGAAATGGTAAATAGCAAGCTTACGTACAAACACTTAAGCATGTACCATCTAAAGATAACTTCTTCCTAACCACAGCACACCATTATTAAATTAAGAAAATAATAAATACTCAATGAACAATATGCTCCATTTTCAAAGTTCTCCAATGGTTCCAAGAATGCCTCTTATAACTCCTTTTTTTCCTCTTAGAATCCAATCAAAAATTGGAAACACATTGTCTATAGTGTTCTATCTCTTTAGTCTCATAATCTGGCACAGTCCCCCTGCCTTTTGTTGACATTGACCACCTCCTGTTGGACGAGTTTTATGTCACTAACTGATTCCTAACGAACCAGTTCCTTTTCAACAAACTCTGGGGTTGCCCACCTACAGTGATGAGTTGGAATCTCTCCACAGCAGGACCAGACTGGAAATCTTAACATGATTTCCAGCCTCATTCACCTGGAGATGGTTAAAATCTGAGTGATGGCTTCAATCACTTTGGCAATAGACCACGTGAGAACATGTTGAGGAAGACGTGTTTATGATCCAGCACAATAGGCTGAGGCGACCTGCTTCCTCCCTGCCCTCGTGGCAACGTGTGCTCACTGCTTCCAGACTCAGCACCAGCCTCAGGCATTTTGCTCTGGGAGTTCTGAATGAGGTTCAGTCCTCTGGTAGTGTGAAGGTTCGTGACAATTTTTACGCTGTCACCATCGATTTTGAAGGACATGTTCTCTCAAGACAGCCCATTCTGCTCTGTGAATCCACAGTTCAATTTTTTAAAAATTTTAGTTGATTTTGGTCTACCTGAACTGATCTGCAGATCTTCTGAAAGACACATTTTTTTGGCATGAGGTTTCTGTCAATATGTTAGGGACACTGTTTCCATTTGCAATTTGTCTTTAATTGCTCTGATGCTGCATCATCTCCTAGGGCCTATAGGGCCAATAGCATCATCAGCCGGTTCTGTGCACTCAAGGCCCTCAAACAAACATGTGCTTACCATGTTTCTGGCACTGTTTATAAAACTCGTGAGGATTAAATGAAATAGAAACCCCATGAGGTGTGGGTACCATCAGTCCTACAACAGATGAGAAAACTGATTCACTCAGTGAGATTAAGCAACTTACCCAACACCATATGGGTAATAAGGGGCAGAGCTGGGGTTTAAACACTGGCAATTTGATTCAAAAACCTGCACACGGCATTGTTACATAAGGTGCCACTAAAGGGACACTGTGTAACCTTCAGGAACTCTCATATGCTGTTTGGAGGCCTCTGTTGTGCTGAAATTCTGGTTTAGATGTGCTTACCAAACTGTTGACCCGTTTGTGAGACAAATCTCAGAATGGTAAAACCAATGAGAAGTCCACCTTTGTTAATCGCACAAATGCATCAAATGTGCTTTTTTTTTAAAAAATTAATTTATTATTTTATTTTTGGCTGTGTTGGGTCTTCGTTTCTGTGCGAGGGCTTTCTCCAGTTGCGGCGAGCAGGGGCCACCCTAAATCGCGGTGCGCGGGCCTCTCACTATCACGGCCTCTCTTGTTGGGAGCACAGGCTCCAGACGCGCAGGCTCAGTAGTTGTGGCTCACGGGCCCAGTTGCTCCACGGCACGTGGGATCTTCCCAGACCAGGGCTTGAGCCCGTGTCCCCTGCATTGGCAAGCAGATTCTCAACCACTGCGCCACTAGGGAAGCCCCCTCAAATGTGCTACTTTTAGGTCAAGTTTAGACCTTGAAGGAACCTCATCTTGGCAACTTCGGGGCTTCTCCCATTGTCAGGAGTTCAGCATCCTTCTCTCTGGACCCTGGCTGCCTTCACTTTCAAATGAAAGCCTTTTAGGTACAAACTCAGCAAGTAGGATGGCTGAGAGAAGAGGTCTTTATTCTCCTAAGCAGCTTATGAGGAAACTAGTAAATTAATTGCCATTATTCCCTGCCACTAAAAGATGAGTTCTTATGGTAGCAATAAATAGGCAATGAGGATAAGCAAGCCTTCAACAAACTGAGGTTTTTTGGGCAGTGGGGGTTAGGTTGGGGGGCTTCAAATGAATCTGAATTGACCTCATTGTAAAACACAGCTATGTGACACCTACAGGAACTTATAAGAAATAAAAACACCAACTGGGGAGAAAGAACCAAAACACCAACACTGAACCAGAATGCCCCTGCAAACCATAAGAAAGAACCCACCAACGGACAGTACACGTACAGTGCTAACTGTAATTATTGATCTTTCAAAATCAAGCATTTTTTAAAAGTCTCAAGTACTTGTTTGTACTTTAAGATGACATTCAGCTTGGCTGTTATTACTGAACCACTTTTCAAAAAGAGGATCTGACTTTGTTTGACCTCTCCCCTAAGGGACCAAAAACAGAAGTTCTCAGGACTTCTCTGGTGGTGCCGTGGTTAAGAATCTCCCTGCCAAATAGAGACACAGATGTAGAGAACGAACGTATGGACACCGAGGGGGGAAAGTGGTGGAGCAGTTGGGGGGAGTGGTGGTGGGATGAATTGGGGGATTGGGATTGACATGTATACACTAATATGTATAAAATAGATAGCTAATAAGAACCTGCTGTATAAAAAGTAAATAAATTAAATTTTAAAAAGAAGACTAAAAAAAAAAAAGAATCCTCCTGCCAATGCAGGGGACATGGGTTCGAGCCCTGGTCTGGGAAGACCCCACATGCCGCGGAGCAACTAAGCCCGTGAGCCACAACTACTGAGCCTGCGGTCTAGAGCCCGCGAGCCACAAGTACTGGGCCTGCGTGCCACAACTACTGAAGCCTGTGCACCTAGAGCCTGTGCTCCGCAACAAGAGTAGCCCCTGCTCGCCGCAACTAGAGAAAGCCTGTGCGCAGCAACAAAGACCCAATGCAGCCATAAATAAACAAATAAATTTATTAAAAAAAAAGAAAAAACGGAAGTTCTCAGCTTTTTATAGTATGAGGCCTCTAGAGATTTTCACTTTGGGGATTTAAAAATGAGTTTCCTGTCTCTGTATGAAAGACTAGAAGGGAACATAAAGAAATTAGGGTGGTTGGAACATGTGAATTATGGCTAGTTTTTAAAACTCAATTTTCTAAAATCTTCTTTTAATTTTATAGGTTAAAAATTAAAATTTTTTAGAGGAAGTGGAGCAGATGTATTGGCTTCTGACCTGGGCATAGAGTGGGAGGAACAGAGGAGGTGGTGTTGGAAGGACGACGGAGGCAGAGGAATTGCCTGCTGTGTTCCTCTTTGGGTTGACGGTTGGTGATTAATGAGACAAGCTCTCTGCTTCTCTAGGAGTCACGACTAGTCTTGAAATCAAAAAGAAGAAGAAGAAGAAAGGAAAATGTCCTCCAACTCAGTTCATCTTCAGATTTTTCCTTTTTTCTTTTCAATTGAAAAAGGTCATGTCCCCAAGCAATCAGAAGAATCCCTGATTTAGAAATTGAAACCCCCCAGACCTCCCACTGAGCTGTTCGGGAAGCAATAAAATGGAACTGACATCTCCATTTCTCAGGTATCATTTCACAACATTAGTGCCACGGGGACACGTGTGTAAGCAAATGAAATCCCATCTCCCCGTGATGACAGAAGAGTCTAACCTGAAGCCAGATACTTTCTTTGGATCTTAGCACTCTCTTGTATGGAAATATCCCCAAGAAGGTCTGCATACCCTGGAATTGATCTAGAAATCTGGATCTTTTTCAGAGCCCACCCCAGATAGCTCTTGATAGACTAGCTGCAGACTTTTCCTTCAGTACTGGACCAGGGGTGACCCTGGCTCCAACTGGACTCCCTTATTTGGTCGTTTATCCAGCCATCCATTCCTTTTGCAAGCATTTATTGACCATCTACTGTGTATGTGCCGGGCACTACACTAGATGCTGCAAGCACAGAGGTGCACAATACCTTGCCTACAGGAAAACCTGTGGTTTCAATGTTAGGAGAGGGGTTGCAGAAGCACTGTGGGAGAAGTTGAAAAGAGAGAGCAACTCAGGCTGGTAAAATATAGGATCAAGGAAGGAGAAGGGTAAGAAAGGTGATGGATGGGAGGGGGCGTTTGGTTGAGCCTCGGAAAGGCAAGTGGAAGTTGGCTACTTAGATCAGGTAAGGTAGACAGAGGACTATCCATGCAGGAGAAAGAGCGTGTATTTATAAGCGTCGAGGCCTTTTGGAATCACACATGATTAAGCGTGCCTAGGTGTATGGGATTGTGGTGGAAGGCTAGAGGCAGCAAGGGGATAGTCCATGAGAGGCTGGGGTGCCATGCTGAGGGGCTTGGGTTCTACCTTGATGTCATGGGAGAAAAAGGGACCGGTCCATACAGGATAAGCAGTGAAACCACGCAATCTGATTGACATTTGATTACCATGACCACCCGGACCCACCAAATAATGGAGAGTTTACCAAACGTTGTTTTTCTTTTGGACTTTGTTTTTTCAAATGCTGAAAGTGATGTCAGAAAGCAAAAAGTTAGTGTTTTTCAGGGCAATCTAATCAGTTAGTGATTTACATTTGTTTCAGCTGACTTAATGCGAGGCTCAGGATTGGCATTCAGGGCATATTTGTTGAATGAATAAATGAGAAAGTGAAAGGTTAAGCCTTTGTACAGGATGGTAGCTAATATAATGAAGGTGTACCTGATTTTAGCTCCTACAAGGATTTACAAACAAGACTCTTCCACATGAAACCCTTAGAAAACTAACTGAAAGGCAGACTGTTGTTTGTTTGGTTGTTTTATTGAGAAATAGTTGACCATAGTGTTTTCAGTGGCAAAGCTTGTGATGCCATTTTATAGAAATATCCTACAAAAGGAGAAATCAGGGTGAGCCAGAGTAGCCTGGGGAAACTTCCTGGAACTGAATGCATTGGATTTGAAAAGGCAGAAAATTCAGTGATGCATTTTAGGCTGAGGATGACACAAGTGAAGATGAGGCTGAGCCTGATGCTGGTGGGAGCGCTTGTGTTAGCAGATGGTGGGCCATACGGGTGGAGGTCGGGGGTGGAGGACCCTGAACCCCGGGGGGAGGGATTTGGGTCAGATGTGCCAGTATTTACCAAGAAAAAGTAGTCCTGTGATGCACCCGTAACTTTGGAAACGCTACAGTAGATCTTTATTGAACACCTACTACACACGAGGCACCTTTAGGTGCCAAGAATATAGCAGTGAATAAAACAGGCAAACCCAACAAAATGGCAAACACACCGGCAGTGCTCATGTGTTACGTTCTAGTTGAGGTGGCCATTACACAAGTAAATGATTAAGCTTACAGTCTCAAAGAGTGAAAAATGCATGAAGAAAAGTTCCACAGTATTAGGGAATGACCAGGGTATGTCTGGTGACAGTGGTGGGGCAGCCAGGGGGTGGAGTGGGGAGGATGACAAGTCACTGGTGGAGGCTGGTGCAAGCAAGGTGGTCCTCGGTAACAGCCAGCCCTTCTCCGCAACGATAGCAGGATTCGCACCCTCCGCTGATCGAAGCTTCCTTGTCCAGGCCTGGCCCATCAGTGTAAGAAGCCAGGAACGCTGGGTCTAAAGGAGCTGGCCATTGGGATCTACTGCTGGTGGGCCCGTTGGAAAAGTGCAGATGGACATGTTTCCCAGGTCTAAGGCACGCAGGCTTGACACCTGTGCACAAGCCCTGGGGACCGCTGAGTCTCACAGCTTCCTGCGGGGCCCGGCTCACCCTCACACAGCAGGTGGCCACACTTTGGACCCCACACCAAGATCTCTGCAGTGAGAAGTTCCAGTGCGGCAGACTTCGGCATTAAACACCTGCCTATCGGTCCTGGGATGCCTCCTGTGCCCCACTCCTCCCCATATCCAACTGGGCCCCGAAACTCAGGGCCTCAGCTGGAATTTGGAAGAGGCAGCCCCGTCCCACGGCTGCTTCCAGGCAGAGCAGGGCACTCGCTCTCGTCACCGTAGCTCCAGGACCCCCGGGATGCCCGATTCCTTTCTGCACCCCTGAACCCCTTCTTGACAAGTTCCTCCATTCATGAACAAGCTCAGGAATTCCTAGCCCACTACACAGGAAATGGCAGCGAAGCTTCTTGGGGTCATGTGGCTGACTTCTGGCGGTGGGGGGAATCATTGCATCTGTCCAAGTGGGTTTGCAGCTTTGCAAGTACAGAATCAGACAGACTAGACCTTCATGTGGGCTGGCCAGACCGCTCAACTCAGTGCAGAAGCCACAGTGAATGCTGGACCATTTGCCGTGACGGGAGGGCATGTGTGTGACTCTTGGGCCCCAGACACAGGGTCTGTGGAGAGCAGATGTGTTTCGTCCATATCTCTCTGTTGCTGTTCCACCCACACTACTTTTTCAGCCTAGTCAACTTAGCAGACAGATCTCTGAACTACAGCCATCTCCAGATTCCACAACTTGGGGGCAAACCACTAAGGCTTGCCTGTAGTCTTTGTGTTTTTTTTGTTTTTAATTGACCTATTTTTCCATATTTTTTAAAATTTAATTTAATTTATCTTTTTATACAGCAGGTTCTTATTAGTCATCCATTTTATACACATCAGGGTGTACATGTCAATCCCAATTTCCCAGTTCATCACACCACGACCACCACCCCCCTGCTCCTTTCCCTGGTTGGTGTCTATACGTTTTTTCTCTACTTCTATGTCTCAATTTCTGCTCTGCAAACTGGTTCATCTGTACCATTTTCTAGGTTCCACATATATGCGTTAATATATGATATTTGTTTTTCTCTTTCTGACTTACTTCACTCTATATGACAGTCTCTAGGTCCATCCACGTCACTACAAGTGACCCAATTTCATTACTTTATATGGCTGAGTAATATTCTATTGTATATATGTACCACATCTTTTTTTATCCATTCATCTGTCGATGGGCATTAAGGTTGCTTCCATGACCTGGCTATTGTAAATAGTGCTGCAATGAACATTGGGGTGTATGTGTCTTTTTGAATTATGGTTTTCTCTGGGTATATGCCCAGAAGTGGAATTGCTGGGTCATATGGTAATTCTATTTTTAGTTTTTTAAGGAACCTCCATACTGTTCTCCATAGTGGCTGTATCAATTTACATTCCCACCAACAGTGCAAGAAGGTTCCCTTTCCTCCACACCCTCTCCTGCATTTGTTGTTTGTAGATTTTCTGATGATGCCCATTCTAACCGGTGTGAGGTGATACCTCACTGTAGTTTTGATTTGCATTTCTCTAATAATTAGTGATGTTGAGCAGCTTTTCAAGTGCTTCTTGGCCATCGGTATGTCTTCTTTGGAGAAATGTCTATTTAGGTCTTCTGCCCATTTTTGGATTGGGTTGTTTGTTTTTGTAATATTGAGCTGCATGAGCTGTTTATATATTTTGGAGATTAATCCTTTGTCCATTGATTCGTTTGCAAATATTTTCTCCCATTCTGAGGGTTGTCTTTTCGTCTTGTTTATGGTTTCCTTTGCTGTGCAAAAGCTTTGAAGTTTCATTAGGTCCCATTTGTTCATTTTTGTTTTTATTTCCATTACTCTAGGAGGTGGATCAAAAAAGATCTTGCTGTGATTTATGTCAGAGTGTTCTTCCTATGTTTTCCTCTATGAGTTTGATAGTGTCTGGCCTTACATTTAGGTCTCGAATCCATTTTGAGTTTATTTTTGTGTATGGTGTTAGGGAGTGTTCTAATTTCATTCTTTTACATGTAGCTGTCCAGTTTTCCCAGCACCACTTATTGAAGAGACTGTCTTTTCTCCATTGTATATCCTTGCCTCCTTTGCCATAGATTAGTTGACCATAGGTACGTGGGTTTATCTCTGGGCTTTCTATCCTGTTCCAATGAGCTATATTTCTGTTTTTGTTCCAGTACCATATTGTGTAGATTACTGTAGCTTTGTAGTATAGTCTGAAGTCAGGGAGTCTGATTCCTCCAGCTCTGTTTTTTTCCCTCAAGACTGCTTTGGCTATTCGGGGTCTTTTGTGTCTCCAGACAAATTTTAAGATTTTTTTGTTCTAGTTCTGTAAAAAATGCCATTGGTAATTAGATAGGGATTGCATTGAATCTGTAGATTGCTTTGGGTAGTATAGTCATTTTCACAATATTGATTCTTCCAATCCAAGAACGTGGTATATCTCTCCATCCGCTGGTATCATCTTTAATTTCTTTCATCAGTGTCTTATAGTTTTCTGCATACAGGTCTTTTGTCTCCCTAGGTAGGTTTATTCATAGGTATTTTATTCTTTTTGTTGTAGTGGTAAATGGGAGTGTTTCCTTAATTTCTCTTTCAGATTTTTCATCATTAGTGTATAGGAATTCAAGAGATTTCTGTGCATTAATTTTGTATCCTGCAACTTTACCAAATTCATTGATTAGCTCAAGTAGTTTTCTGGTGGCATCTTTAGGATTCTCTATGTACAGTATCATGTCATCTGCAAACAGTGACAGTTTTACTTCTTCTTTTCCAATATGGATTCCTTTTATTTCTTTTTTTTCTCTGATTGCCATGGCTAGGACTTCCAAAACTATGTTGAATAATAGTGGTGAGAGTGGACATCCTTGTCTTTTTCCTGATCTTAGAGGAAATGTTTTCAGTTTTTCACCATTGAGAATGATGTTTGCTCTGGGTTTGTCGTATATGGCCTTTATTATGTTGAGGTAGGTTCCCTCTATGCCCACTTTCTGGAGAGTTTTTTTTTTATCATAAATGGGTGTTGAATTTTGTCAAGAGCTTTTTCTGCATCTATTCAGATGATCATATGGTTTTTATTCTTCAATTTGTTAATATGCTGTATCACATTGATTGATTTGCGTATATTGAAGAATCCTTGCATCCCTGGGATAAACCCCACTTGATCATGGTGTATGATCCTTTTAATGTGTTGTTGGATTCTGTTTGCTAGTATTTTGTTGAAGATTTTTGCATCTATATTCATCAGTGATATTGGTCTGTAGTTTTCTTTTTTTGTAGTATCTTTGTCTGGTTTTGGTATCAGGGTGATTGTGGCCTCACAGAATGAGTTTGGGAATGTTCCTTCCTCTGCAATTTTTTGGAAGAGTTTGAGAACGATGGGTGTTAGCTCTTCTCTAAATGTTTGATAGAATTCACCTGTGCAGCCATCTGATGCTGGACTTTTGTTTGTTGGAAGATTTTTAATCACAGTTTCAATTTCATTACTTGTGATTGGTCTGCTCATGTTTTCTATTTCTTCCTGGTTCAGTCTTGGAAGGTTATACCTTTCTAAGAATTTGTCCATTTCTTCCAGGTTGTCCATTTAATTGGCATAGAGTTACTTGTAGTAGTCTCTTAGGATGCTTTGTATTTCTGCGGTGTCTGTTGTAACTTCTCCTTTTTCATCTCTAATTTTATTGATTTGAGTCCTCTCCCTCTTTTTCTTGATGAGTCTGGCTAATGGTTTATCAATTATGTTTATCTTCTCAAAGAACCAGCTTTTAGTTTTATTGATCTTTGCTATTGTTTTCTTTGATTCTATTTCATTTATTTCTGCTCTGATCTTGATGATCTTTCCTTCTGCTAACTTTGGGTTTTGTTTGTTCTTCTTTCTCTAGTTCCTTTAGGTGTAACTTTAGATTGTTTATTTGAGATTCTTCTTGTTTCTTGAGGTAGGCTTGTATAGCTATAAACTTCCCTCTTAGAACTGCTTTTGCTGCATCCCATAGGTTTTGGATCGTCGTGTTTTCATTGTCATTTGTCTCTAGGTATTTTTTGATTTCCTCTTTGATTTCTTCAGTGATCTCTTGGTTATTTAGTAACGTATTGTTTAGCCTCCATGTGTTTGTGTTTTTTACATTTTTTTTCCTGTAATTCATTTCTAATCTCATAGCGTTGTGGTCAGAAAAGATGCTGGATTTGATTTCAATTTTCTTAACTTTACTGAGTCTTGATTTGTGACCCAAGATATGATCTATCCTGGAGAATGTTCTGTGCACATTTAAGAAGAAAGTATAATCTGCTGTTTTTGGATGGAATGTCCTGTAAATATCAATTAAATCTATCTTGTCTATTGTGTCATTTAAAGCTTGTGTTTCCTTATTAATTTTCTGTTTGGATGACCTGTCCATTGGTGTAAGTGAGGTGTTAAAGTTCCCCACTATTACTGTGTTGCTGTCGATTTCCTCTTTTATAGCTGTTAGCAGTTGCCTTATGTATTGAGGTGCTCATATGTTGGGTGCATATATATTTAAATTGTTATATTTATGCAATTTAAAATGCATATATATTTATACGTTAGATTGTTGATCCCTTGATCATTATATAGTGTCCTTCCTTGTCTCTAGTAACATTCTTTATTTTAAAGTCTATTTTATCTGATATGAGTATTGCTACTGCAGCTTTCCTTTGATTTCCATTTGCATGGAATATCTTTTTCCATCCCCTCAGTTTCAGTCTGTATGTGTCCCTAGGTCTGAAGTGGGTCTCTTGTAGACAGCATATAGTTGGGTCTTGTTTTTGTATCCATTCAGCAAGCCTGTGTCTTTTGGTTGGAGCATTTAATCCGTTCACGTTTAAGGTAATTATCGATACGTATGTTCCTATGACCATTTTCTTAATTGTTTTGGGTTTGTTTTTGTAGGTCCTTTTCTTCTGTTGTGTTTCCCACTTAGGGAAGTTCCTTTAGCATTTGTTGTAGAGCTGGTTTGGTGGTGCTGAATTCCCTTAGCTTTTGCTTGTTTGTAAAGCTTTTGATTTCTCCATCGAATCTGAATGAGGTCCTTGCTGGGTAGAGTAATCTTCGTTGTAGGTTCTTCCCTTTCATCACTTGAAGTATATCATGCCACTCCCTTCTGGCTTGTAGAGTTTCTGCTGAGAAATCAGCTGTTAACCTTATGGGAGTTCCCTTGTATGTTATTTGTCATCTTTCCCTTGCTGCTTTCAATAATTTTTCTTTGTCTTTAATTTTTGCCAGTTTGATTGCTATGTGTCTCGGCATGTTTCTGCTTGGGTTTATCCTGTATGGGACTCTCTGCACTTCCTGGACTTGGGTGGCTATTTCCTTTCCCATGTTAGGGAAGTTTTCGACTATAATCTCTTCAAATATTTTCTTGGGTCCTTTCTCTCTCTCTTCTCCTTCTGGGACCCCTATAACGTGAATGTTGTTGTGTTTAAGGTTCTCCCAGAGGTCTCTTAGGCTGTCTTCATTTCTTTTCATTCTTTTTTCTTTATTCTGTTCCGCAGCAGTGAATTCCACCATTCTGTCTTCCAGGTCACTTATCCGTTCTTCAGCTTCAGTTATTCTGCTACTGATTCCTTCTAGTGTAGTTTTCATTTCAGTTATTGTATTGTTCATCTTTTTGTTTGTTCTTTAATTCTTCTAGGTCTTTGTTAAACATTTCTTGCATCTTCTTGATCTTTGCCTCCATTCTTTTTTCTGAGGTCCTGGATCATCTTCACTCTCATTATTCTGAATTCTTTTTCTGGAAGGTTGCCTATCTCCACTTCTTTTAGTTGTTTTTCTGGGGTTTTATCTTGTTCCTTCATCTGGTACATGGCCCTCTGCCTTTTCATCTTCTCTGTCTTTCTGTGAATGTGGTTTTTGTTCCACAGGCTGCAGGATTGTAGTTCTTCTTGCTTCTGCTGTCTGCCCTCTGGTGGATGAGGCTATCTAAGAGGCTTGTGCAAGCTTCCTGATGGGAGGGACTGCCTCACCTGTAGTCTTTGAATAGAGAGCAGTTTGGGGACAAACTGGTACATCAGTTGGCAAACCAATTTGAGATTTGCATACCAAAGGGAGCAGATGATAGCTTTAACTTCTCAAACCTTCCTCATAGGATCCTCTCAACCTCCTCCTCCCATTTCCAATTCTCCCAAGGGGAGACAGAGAAAATCTCAACACCAGAAATGGGACATGGCAAGCTTGGGGCACAGGTTCACATTTCTCTGATATTTTCCATCTCTTAGGTGACTGAAGCAGTGCTACATAGTGGTTAAGAACAGAGCAGGCTCTGAATAGACTATCTTGCACCATCCCTTGTTAGTTTGGTTCTCAAACTTTAGCATGTGTGAAGATCCCCCGGAGAGCTTGTTAAGACACAAACTGCCGGTTCTCCCCCCGAGAGTCTCTGACTCAGCACCTAGGGGTGGAGCCTGAGAATGTGCATTTCTGACAAGTTCCCAGGTGACACTGATGATGCTGGTCCTGGGACCACATGTTGAGAACCATGGCCTTATGAGCTTCCCTAAGATGGCATCCACCTGTGTGAAAGGATAATCTTTGTGCCTACCACTTGTGGTTTCAGGGCTAAGTGAATAAATGTAAAATGCTCTGAGCTGTGAGTCATACTACTGTGCAAACACAGCCAATCTGGAGACTTTTGTCCCTGTTTTGTTTGCATCTGTTTTGTTTTTGTCATGAGCCACTTAGCAGGAACCTCTTCCTCCACTTCCAAGCCCAAGGACACATGACTTTGGAGACTGAGTGTTTAACTTGACTGCAGTCATTGCACTTTTTCAGCTCTTCTGGGACATTATTTGAAATAGGGCTTTGCGTGCTGTGTTCAGCTCTTTGTGTATGTGGTAATGGGAACATACCTACATGAGACCGAAGTTTTGGTGTCAGATCGTTGGCTTCTTTTTAGGGAAGGCAGGAGGGACTCGCCAGCCTTACATCAGCCTTGCCAATGGAGTTGTTATTCCCACTATGTACGAGGTCACAAACTCATGCCTTGAGAAAGCTCCCCCAAGGTTTGACTTAGGTCCAAGGGTAATTGTAAGGACACAAAGAGAAATATGGAAGTCTAGGAAACAACTGATCCATCACCCTGGAGATCGGAGCCTGGTAGGTGGGACCATGAATACAACCAGCCTCATCGACACTGCAGCTCTGCTCCTGGGAAGGGGCCACCCACGCAGCGTCTCCGCTTCTCTCTGGGCATGTCCCGCTGAAACTCTGGGAGTAGAGAGAGTCTGATGGGGTCGTTATGCCAACACTCAGTATGGACTGTCCCTGTAGGGTAGCCCTCGATTTGGGTGTCTTGCTCTGGCTCAATCGTCAAAGCCAGGTAGCAGCCTGGGACTTGCTCCAGGCGCAAATTATGGCAGCGCCATGCTGAAAGAACTGCCGGGGAACTTTCCCCCCAGGGTGGGGTTGGCCCTGGCCTACCTAGAACTTTCAGGGAGATTGAGGCAGCCTGGCGTCATCAGAAGAACACAGATATTGGAATCAGACAGACCTGGGTTTGAACCTTGGTTCTTCCCCTTAAATCAATGAATTGTGGATATCACCCACCACACAGAGGTGTTGTAAAGATCAAGTATTATAAAGTGCACAGCATGGTGCCCGGCACAGTCTCTGAACTTAATAAATGATAAGATTTGGTATTTTATTTTTTAAAAACTGGAGAGACGGAAAAGTGGAGAAAAAAAAAAAGTACTTGGTTTTATCATCCTATCACTTAGCCCCTTATTACCGACAATGTGCAGTTTTCAATTCTTGTAGGGACTCGCCCATTATTTCATTTAAAGCTTTATATGCTTTGGATCTGTTTTCTTCCATGGTATTTTTTTAATGAACAGTCTGTTTTATATGGTTGTAGTTAAATAATTTTGCATTCTGATTTCTTTCACATGATAAAATATTTTTACATTATAAATTCTGTACGTAGTTTGAGTGGACATGCTGTAATTTACATAAAATTACTTAGAGTTGGACACCTAACGATGGAGCAATGGTTGAATAAATGGTGCTGCATTTGTGTAATAAAATACTAAGCAGCCATTTAAAAAGATGTAGTCAAAGAATATATGTTAATATAGAAACATGTTCATGATTATATGGAAAATGAGATGATTTTACCTCAAGATCCACTGCCTCCCAAATCTATCTGGATATTCACTGCCTCAATCTCAGCAGCTTTCAAACTTTAATAGGCCTCAGAATCACCAAGGGAGCCTGTTAAGTGCAGGTTTGGGGCCCTCCCCCTAGAATTTGATTTAGGAGATGGGGCTCAGGGATTGGTGTTTTTCCAAGGATCCAGGTGATTCTGATGTGGGAATGACACTCCCATTTCTACCTGTTGAAGCTGTACTTCATTTTCCAAGCTTCTCCTTCTACTTTCTCCTGAACGCCTAGAGCGTTCTGTTTCCTTGCCTTGTGGATCTTTGTGAAGCCTTCTGAATTGTAAGACTTTTCCTGGTCCTACAAGCAAACTCAGCTGGGCACCATGTCACATCCCTGGGCTTTGTGTCAAGCTCCGAGTGGGCTCCTGGATATAGATACTGAAATCCTGGAATCCAGGTTTTATTTACTTTGCAGTGAAGAGAAAGTGGCCGAGCATTTCAGAACTCTTGAGCACACCTGGTATTAGCAGGACCTTTGAGGAATAAAGGCAGCCTGTCCAACCTTGGCAGAAAAAAATCTTATTTAAATTACCCTCACCTTGGCAATCAAGCTGTGAAAAGTCAATAGTTTGTCCTTTGTGCATTTACTCTGGTCTAAGCCAGAGATAACCAGTGTTCGTTGGAGAGGCTGGTTAACAAACTTTAAGAGGCTTGTCATTCCTGGTGAATATCTCCAGGTTTTCATTCTCAGACTTTGTGCCATGGAGGTTATTCAAGGTAAGTTTCTCATCTTGTGGTTCACTTAGGGGCCATTCGAGCCAAAATTGAGATTGAGTTACCACCCAGCTACTTCTTCACTTAGGTTTTATTGGTTTGATTTCCCTCCTTCCTTAAACCAAATAATATTGGATACCCATGTCAAGTCAGGTTTTTCTTGTCTTACACTATCCTTTATATTACAGGTCAGCTGTTGCAAATGCAGAGTTAGAAATATAACAACTAGTAAACATTATGTTGAGATGATACTGAATTTTTTCCCTTGTCTGTGAGGGAACTAGGCCAGATTCTGTATAAATCTGTGGTTATTCTAGGTTTAAAAGCATTAATAGCTACAGAAAAGAATTCCCCAGAAGGAAACCTAAAGAGCCAAGATTAATAGAAAAAAAGCTCAGAAAAACCTCTCCCTTGCTTCACGTGAAAATATTAACTTGGTAGATTTGAAGCCCTAGATGACCTGAGAATTGGTACTATTGGGGGATGAAAGGATCTGGTTGATGAAGCGGTTCTGGCGGGAAATCACTGGATGGATTGTACTTGTCCACATGACTAACTCGGAGTCATTCTTCAGAACTCTGTTTAGAAGTCAGCTCTAAAACCCCTACATATGTAAAGCTTTATGTGATCCCACTCCTTGGAAAAAGTTCCTCATTTATTCTACAGCCACAGCAGTACCTTATACACACTCCAAGGTCGTGTATGTCACAGTCTAGTGTAATGATGTTTGCACGCTGCTGTTCTCCACTAGACCAGAAACTCACTGGGCGTAGAGAGTGTGACTTATTTGTAGGGTCTAATCACCTGGTTAAATGCCTGGATATAGTGGTACTAAATAAATGGATGTGTAAATGAATGATGTGGGTGTGCTGCACTGAACAGGTGACACCAATCAGATAGACTGCCTTTTGGGGGTGTTTTCTGACAATTTCTGCAGTTACTAAATATAAAGCATCACCCTGTCAAGACGAATTTCCCTATAATTGTTAGAATAAATTAAGAATGAATGGTGAGGGCTTCCCTGGTGACGCAGTGGTTGAGAATCCACCTGCCAATGCAGGGGACACAGGTTCGAGCCGTGGTCCAGGAAGATCCCACATGCCGCAGAGCAACTAAGCCCGTGCACCACAACTACTGAGCCCGCGTGCCACAACTGCTGAGGCCTGTGTGCCTAGAGCCCGTGCTCTGCAGCGGGAGGGGCCACCGCAGTGAGAGGCCCACGCGCCGCAGCTGGGGAAAAGCCTGCGCGCCGCAGCTGGGGAAAAGCCTGCGCACAGCAGCAAAAACCCAACACAGCCAAAAATAAAATAAATAAAATAAATTTATTTTTTTAAAAAAACCTTTCTAAAAAAACAATAAATGGTGAAAAAGACAAGTCCAGTATCTGCTTCTCCCTGGATTCCTTATGGCAACTGGGTATTCCCCAGCCCATTGGACCCCCAGATTGAAGGAACTACACCCGAAATTCTGCAGAAATCCGCTCAACGTTAGCCCACGAGCTGCTGTTAAACTCCTTTCCTGGGTTCTTGAATTCCACAGAAGGCTTAGCTGTCACAGATATGTGAACTTTGTATCTAGGTGCTGGATATCAAATATTTCCCCAATCTCTAATTTTAAAGTGTTTGTATTAAAAGAGCCAGATGATTTTAGAATCGAAAGAAACCTCTTCATTTTACAGATTAGGACACCAACCTTCTTGAGAGACAGGCAGTTTTCGTTAGTGGCAGGAGCCCTAGAGTTGAGTCACATAGGCCAGGATTCAGGTCTTGGCTCTGCGGCTCAAATCACAGCCTCTTACTGGCTGTGTGATCATAAGCAGTTTATTTAATATTTTTTGAAGGTCAGTGTTTTCATTTGTAAAGTCCGGTTAAAAATCCATCTCCCTGGGTCAGGACAAGGGATTGCCTCAGGTAACGTGAACCAGAGATGCAATGGTAACATCTGCCCAGAGCAGATGTTCAACAATCTTGAGTCTCTGTCCTCCTATGCCCAAATCACACCATTTATGGCAGAGTCAGGACTTAGAAGTTTCCCTTGAGGCATTGTTAGGATGGCTTGTGCTTCCCGGCTTACATGGCAGGACTCATGCCCATCAAGGACACTCATTGCTGAGAGGCTGTGTTACATGAGCATTTGAATATGACAGGACTCAGGATTTACTGTAAAAACAATCTCCCTTCTGAGTTACATATTTTCTTGCTGTTGCTTTCTTCACGTTCCTTGCACTGAGAGTTATGGCACCCTCCGTATCAACTATCAGTAATAATTTTGTGTAACTGTGTGAATTAGCAAGATCGCTTCTATAAAGCACCAGAAACTCAGAGCAAACTATATAAACATTTTGGAAAAATAAGATCTACATAGCCTAATAAGTCTTCGATTTTAAAAAGTCACATTCTAGAATAAGAACTTAAATATTTGTGCTAAATTGAAAGGGTTTTGGAAACTAAAAGTGTTTTAAGCAAGGCAGCGTTAGTCACATGAACTGAGGTGGTTGTGAAACATCCATCAGGTGGGAGAAGCAGCATCATTTGTTCACGGTTCTCATTCTCCCAGAGTTCATTCGTCATTTCAAAAGACAACTCATTTCTCTATACTCTTCTTCCCCGTAAAGGCAGAAACCTGTGGGTTCTTACTGTGGGACGCTTTCCAAAGGAACACAGAATCGGGATTCCAGAATTCAAATACGTGGCAAATATGCATGGAGATGAGGTATGTGTATGGCTTGAATATCTGACATGTCACCAGAGAAGCTTCCCCTCGGGTCTCTTGTGCTCTGTCTAAATGCAAAGGAAGCAGCAGACACTGTAGCAAAGAATCTGGAAAGGTCTTCTGGTGAGGCCTTCTGCGAGGATTGAAGGAACCAGGTTCCAAAAACCAGCACAGCCATCTGGTTGTTTACCCAGTGCCCTGTGCAGGTAACTGGAACGTTTTTTGTTTGGGGTCTGGAAGAACGACAGTGCCCCAGCTCTGGACTGCCAGCAAGTCCCCGAACTTCTGCCTGTGTTGGTTTTCCCTGTCTCCTGCTCAGCATCGAGGTGACCCAGCAGAGGAGCAACATTCTATTTGAACTAAAACAATCAGATCCCAACTAGCTATCCAAACTCCTAGGAGCTGGCTTTTTGAATGCTTTTGTCACTTTCTCTTAATCTAACACTTGGCGTTTTCAACGCTTAAGTTTAGAGCAGCGGTCCCCAACCTTTCTGGCACCAGGGACCGGTTTCATAGAAGACAATTATTCCACAGACCGGGAGGAGGCGGGGAATGGTTTCAAGATGATTCAAGCACATTACATTTATTGTGCACTTTATTTCTATTATTATTACATTGTTATATATAATGAAATAATTACACAGCTCGCCATAATGCTGACAGGAGGTGGAGCTCAGGCGGTAATGCGAGCGATGGGAAGCAGCTGTAAATACAGATGAAGCTTTGCTCGCGTGCCCGCCGCTCACCTCCTGCTGTGCGGCCCGGTTCATAACAGCTTGCAGACCGGTGCCAGTCCTCGGCCCAGGGTTGGGGGACCCCTGGTTTAGACCGTCAAGCTTAGGGCTCTGTCATCCCCATCATTCAGCAAACCCTTAAATTCCATCATGATGTCTCGCCTCTTTTCCAGCTTATCGGGGATCCACTCTCTTTTTATTTTGCTTTGTTTTGTTTTATGTTATTTATTTTACATTTTGCAAAATACCCTTCACCACGCCTGCCTGCCCAGCCATTCTTGCCAGGTATTTGAAGGTGCTCCTCTCCATTTCTCACCTTCCTTCCTCAGAGTATTTTGAGAATATGACAACTGCAGGATCTTCTGTTCCCCAGAACCCCACACAACTGGGCAATCCAGTGGGAGGGAAAGATAGTGCCCAGTCTTGACAGAAAAGAAAATTGACATAGGAATATCAAACGCACTTAACTTTAAGGAATGTCAAAGAACAGGAATATTCCTATAAGTATAACCTGCTGACTTGTTATGACACTTCCAGGTCTGCAGTAGCGTGGGTGGCACACGCTGCTCGAATGCTGGGCTTCCTGTCCTGGCTTAACCCTCCCCAACCCCGGGGCGCCACCCCGCGTGACACACACACATTCTGCCCTTCCCAGGCACACTGCTCAACCCGTCCTGGTCCTGCCGAGCCAGGGGACTTCTTGTCACTGGAGCTCAGATGCAAACACTTGCCTTTGAGAGAGTGGTTGGTCTTTGAACCTGATTTGGGGGTGGTTGGAAGTTACTTTTTTAAGCATAATGGGCTTTGCTGGAAAAGGCTTGATATTGCTGGGAGTCTGACCAAAGCTGTTTTTAACAAAACAACTATTCATGACAGACGGCAGCCCAGACTTCCTTTCTCTTTTGCTATCTAGTCAACTGATTGAGGTCCTGTGGGATCCATTTTTAATAAGAGACATTGACTCCAGTAGCTTATTTATTGAATTCCTGGCATTTCAGAGGTTGCAGCCTGACGCTCAGAAGTTAATCCTCTCAGTTGAAACTTCCAAAGAAAAGCAAGAGTCCTTCCTCTCACTCACCCCTGAATTCACTTGTACTTTCCCAAATTTCTGACATCTTGCCCTCCAGGTCGTTAATGTATGCCATCAAATCAGGGCTCTCTCGTTCACTGTTGTTCTTTGAGGAATGCTAAGGACTGAGATGACTCAGAGGGAAAAGTCCCAGTGTGTTTCGTGTGTGGGAACCTGAAGTCCTGCTATCCCCTGTGTGTCCCAGCTGGTAGCAGTGTCTGGCGGCTCTGGGGGCCATTGAGAAACTTATTATCCTGAATTTAGATCTTGTATGTTCTGTCCTCCTGGAGCCACTAGGAGCTGGGGAAAGTGATGGCGTAACCCAGGAGCAAAAGGGTCACTTGGATTAGAAGGTTTAATCACCTTACTCATCCTTCTTCTCTTAGACCTTTTGGAATTGAAAGAGCATTTTCAAGAACCCACTCTTAAAAAGCAACATAGATAATATTTGGGGGCAGTAATTCTTAACCTTCTTTAGTTGGATTCCTTGCTATTCTGGCACAGACTTTGAATGCTGATCTCAGGGTCCATGGATCTTCTAGGAGTTTGTGGATCTCACGTGGAGAAGCCCAGCAGGGGTCATATGTGTACGGAGTAGTGTGGTGGACAGAATTGACCACAGTATTTTTTAAATGTTTCCTCTTTTCCCTGGACCCCACCTCAGTGTGTCCGTGTGTGTGTGTGTGTTGCCCACACTTAACCCCATGGCCAGGCAACAGTGAGCGTCAGCACCATCAGGAAGACCCAGTCATGTTGAGCACACACACCATTTTCCCCCGAGAATCTTCACCTACTTCGTGATGCCTTCTTTTAGAATCAGGTCTTTATTAAATTAAAAATAACCTGTTATTATTACAAAATCAACATACGTACATCTTAGAAGAAAGAAAACATTGTATACTGACCTTCTACGAATTAGGACTGCCGATTCCTTATCATTTATCCTTCCAGATATTTTTGTGTGTGCAGTTTCACCAAATGAGCATGGTAATTTGCTCTTTGTAACATTTTTCAGTTAATACAAGCTACCCTTTCATGTCAGTAAATGTTTATCCTATCTTTACCTTATATCCCATGTTCTAGTTTCTCCAGTTGTCCTCAAAATGTCCCCCAAAGTGTCCATTCAGAATTCTGTCCAAGATTATGCATCATATGTGGTTGACATATCCCTTGAATCTCTTTTCATCTAGCATGTAAAGAATCTTTTCATGACGCTAGACTTAAGCGAGAACGTTGATCCATTGTGTGTCCTGCAGAACGTCCCACATTTTGGATTGTTTCCTTCCTTATAATATCATCGATTTTGTGCCTCTCATCCCCCTATTCAAACTGGAAGTTAAATCTAAAGGTTTGTGGGATTCAGGTGAAACAATTTTGGCTACTGTGTATCTTCAGAATCGTGAGTTCAGGCTAATTAGCCTGGCTACATCTGGAATGCATGAAGCACGCTGAGGGGAGCAAAATCTACTTAAAACGGCCCATTTTCAGGTGAGAATTGTTACAAAAGAGTGAAGTCAAACCTCCTCTGGTTTTGTATGATATTCCTCTTGTTCTCAATCACCTTGTCATGAGCTCATGTCCTCACAATGCTGCATCGATCAGGCTGGCAAGTTCCCCTCCATACAGCACTCTTCGACAAGAAAAGAGTAACAGTAGCCAACATTTACTGCGCATGGACTACGCTAAGTGCTTTGTAGGCGGCCTTTCTTTTGCTCACTTCTGCAGAAGGCATGTTTGTTAGTGCGTTGACCAGGAAGGGAATGCAGGTTTCTTTCTGTTGGTCCTCTGGGCCTGCATCAGAGCCTGAGCAGTGAGCCTTTCCCAGCTATGGCTCTGCCTCCTTGACCCCCTCCACTGCCTTTGGAACGCTCTTTTTTTAGTGTTTTCCTTTTTACATATAGATCTATGATCTATCTCAAATTAATTTTTGTTTGGATGGATTCCCAGTTGTTCCAGCCCCGTTTGATTAGAAGATTTGGGCTCATTCACCGTGTGAAAGCGTAGCAAACTCTTAGAGTAAGACTGGAGTGAGCATCTCCATGTCACTTTTCTCTGTCCCTGTCTCATGCCTGCTGCCCGCCTCCCCTCCCTGATTGCCGGGGAGTCACACGGGGGAGCCGACGGAAAGAGCACCTGCCGCCCTTGATAAACCTTTGTCACCTGCTGTTCATGCTTTTTCAGAGTGAGGGAGACATTTCTGAGCTTCTAACTTTTCTCATTTTAGTAAGACTAGCAGGTGTTTTCCTGGTTTATCCAGGTTCTTGTCTGTACACACATCAGCGTGTGGAATTGTAGAAGCCCCAGTCCCAGATGTCATTCACACAGGCTCCTAATCGGCAGTGTGCGCACACCTGACGTCCAATCCTCGTTATTCATTGGGAGGGATGAGACCAGAGGTCCCTGGGCGGGGCTCTCTGCCATTCTCCTGCTCCACAAACATTCACATCATTTGGGAGTGGGGTCTTTGTCCCCCTCGCCCTCCCCTGACACCTCATTCTGCTACTGGCTGGCTTTGTAGTAAACTATTACCTATAATCTAAAATCAGAGCTTTAATGAACACTGGGACCATCATACTGGAAATGGAAACATCTAGTACCCTCAGCCTAAATGTGGGTGCAGGAGAGAAGCCTGGAAAATCACTCCTTGCTCCTTCCTCGAGCCCTCCCTGTTCTATGTTTTGTGCCTATCTGCCATCCCATGTTTTAAAATTTTTGCAGGAAAGAAAATCTTATACCTGGGCAATCTCTAGATTGTTAAGACATCTCTAATCCCTGTCTAATGGAAATATCCAAGTGAGGCATGACTATGTGTTTAAAAAGTTGGGTGCCTGGAATTTTAAGCTAATCCAGGAGCAGGCAAAGTGCAGGTGAGAGGTTGGGTCCACAGGTTCCCTTGACTGCAGGGCCCATGGTCTTTAAGTATGGGGGGAGGTATTCAGTCTATGTCTGTTAAGCATAACTGAATTGCCAATTCTGATTCTTTTTATTTTCTAGAGTTTTTTTTTTTTTAAGCTTCTGTTTCGTAAACATCAATGAATTATTTTTCCTATGATGGTTTATTTGGGTATAGAGTTCTGAAATACCCACATCACACTTAGAATTTCACTTTGGTGGCATTAATTTATAGTTTATTGGATTCCAGACACATAGTGGAAAGGAAAAACATTGCAAAAATATGGATAATAGTGATCATAGTTTTCAACCTAAAAATAAAGGCTAAATGGTTTTTTGCACACCTTCTAGGTATAAGAGACATTTAGACAGTAGTTTGTACGTCTAAATGTCTATATTTAGAGGGTATTTTAATGTTCTACATGAACAACAGGACATAATATCCAAAATTGTGCCTATCCTGGAAAATCTTGGGCTGTGTAGTCAACATGCAATAGAGGTTCCAAACTTACTAAAACAAGACAAAACAAAGCTTGCCACTGCTCAAGCCCTTTTTTCCACCACTATCCCAGATGATGACAAAATGTCCTCAGTTACACAGCATGGCTTTGGATAATTATTTCCTTTTGCATTTAGACCAAACTAATCCTTATTCCAGGCGAAGTGTCTAATTCCTTTTAAGCATGTATTAAATTCCTCATATAATTATCCTCTTTCTCTCCATCTCCTTTTGGTGAGGGTGGGCCGGGGAGCCAGGGTGTCGAGTCCTTGGCATGATCAGAATTGCTGGCCCCCAGCCCTGTGAAGTGTGTTCAGTATTGAACATCCTTTCAATGAACTAACTTGATCATTTGTATCTCCCCTCTCACTGAGAACCTTAAGTCCTCATGTTTTCAGAAAGTTCCTCCTCAGAATAGTCATGACTTTGTAATGGATTTGGCAACAGTAACCAACAGTCATTTATTGAGCACGTGATATACCAGGAGCTGGGCGAGATACCAGGGCTACACAGGAAGCTGGTTAGGATCCCTGCCATCAGACCTTGGATGGTGGAGTTGCGGGGGGGTAGGGGGGTCAGTCAGGGTCGGTCAGGCCATTGTAATATGTGTGAGCCCTATCAGGAGAGCACAGGTGAGGAGAGTTAAAGGACCACCTAGGCAGGTCATGGAACCCGGACTTGGGGAGGCCACGGAAAAGCGTGCTAGATAATGTAATATTTAGGCTAATACTTGAAGATGAAGGATTTAGCTAGGCAATCAGACAAATGAATTAAGTCTGTACCACACCATGTGGAGCCCCAGAACTGACAGGCTTATTTTCACCCAGAAGCTGCATTACAGTGTAGCATTTCAAGAACGGACTCCACCATTGGGAGAGCTGAAGTGTTGGCACTACCCTGTAATTCACTCTCGCACAATACACTACCCAGTTGTGGACTGTTGCTTCAAAATTTTTTTCCAATTGTTCTTAGAAGTGCTAGAACACTCGTTTTTTTCTATCTAACAAATTCCCACTTGACTGAATTGAAGAAAAACTGATAGAGAATTTATTTTCTGCTTTCTGGGTTCTTGCCATCTTTTTTTTTTTTTTTTTTTAATTTATTTTATTTATTTATTTTTGGCTGCATTGGGTCTTCATTGCTGCACGTGGTCTTTCTCTAGTTGCGGCGAGCAGGGGCTACTCTTCACTGCGGTGCGCGGGCTTCTCATTGCGGTGGCTTCTCTTGTTGCAGAGCACAGGCTCTAGGCGCGCGGGCTTCAGTAGTTGTGACACACGGGCTCAGTTGCTTCACGGCATGTGGGATCTTCCCGGACCAGGCCTCGAACCCGTGTCCCCTGCATTGGCAGGCAGATTCTTAACCACTGCACTACCAGGGAAGCCCCATCCTTTTTTTTTTTTTTAACTTTTTATTTTATACTGGAGTATAGTTGATTAACAATATTGTGTTAGTTTTAGGTATGCAGCAAAATGATTCATATACATATACATGTATCTATTCTTCTTCAAATTCTTTTCCCGTTTAGGTTGTTACATAATATTGAGCAGCATTCCCTGTGCTGTACAGTAGGTCCTTGTTGGTTACCTATTTTAAATGTAGACATGTGTACATGTCAATCCCAAACTCCCTGACTGTCCCTTCCCCCCCACCCTCCCCCCGGTAACCATAAGTTCCTTCTCTAAGTCTGTGAGTCTGTTTCTGTTTTGTAATAAGTTCATTTGTATCATTTTTTTTTAGATTCTGCATATAAGCGATATTATACAATATTTCTCTTTCTGACTTACTTCACTCAGTATGACGATCTCTAGGTCCATCCTGGGTTCCTGCCATCTTAATGACCAGATGAATTATCAGAGAAAGACTCTAGAAGCTGATGTGCTCACCCAGACTTTCAGGCTCTTCATTAGGGATTCTTTCATTAAGTCCACACTCTCACAAAAGGAGCTAAATGAAAGGCTGGTTAAGCTAACGGAAACAGTTTTGACCACATTCTTTTTTAAAATTTTAGTCTCTCTAAGGTTTCATATTCAAAGACTTAATTTTAAATGAAGGGAGGTCTATACATAAAACATGAATGAGTGTTTGAGACATTTATATTAAGGTTGAGAAGAATTAACTTGAATAATATGTGGCATAAATTTGCTGTTACAGAGACAGGAAAATGTGGTCCAAGAAAACAAGAGGACTTTGTTTAACTCCCTCTGAAATTTCATCTGTTTACCTCACCATTTTTTTAATTATCTGACTCTTAATTGGTTCTTTATCATACTTCCAAGATTTTTCTTTCATCCTCTGCAGTTACGAACTTGTGGTTTGTTTTGGAATATGGAGACAAACAGAAAATACCTCGGTGACACATTCGTTACCTTGAAAGAATCATGATTTTATCGTTTTTGTAAAAATAACATAGGTTTTCTTTAATTTAAAAAGCAATACTAGAAAAATAAGAGGAAATAAAAACTTCAGAATACTGTCGCTCAGAAATCACCATCATTAGTATTTGCCAGATGCTATTCTAGACATCTATGTATTTCTACAGTAATAGAATGAGAGGAATCAAAAGGATATAAAATGAAATGTGTGTCATATTATATGTGTTATCTTTAAATAAGAAGTATGAGGTTTAACTTTACTTGAATTTAACAGAATAGAACTGAAGTGAAATGAAAATAATTGGTGAACTTGGTATTTTCTCAAAATAAGAAATTATCGGAAGATTCTTCTAAAGTCAAAAAATTAGGAAAAACTGAAATTATAATGATTTGAAATATATGTATTTTTAAACTTTGGATAATATCCTATGACCCATTGCTGGGAAAAGTGAAGGAATTAGCACTTTGAAAAGTCTTCTGTCCTCTCCTTTCCTCTCCCCCGGCACCCACCCTTGCCGTTAGCTATAAACCTTAACTTTTACCTTCTATCCTATACCCACACCACCACAGTTGCTTAATTTAGTTCTATAGCTTAATCACAGCTTCTTACTGTTTGTTTTCATTTTCTTGTGGGTGGATGAATTTAACTGCCAACTCCTGTCTTGAGTTTAGGCGTGCATGACAATGTAGGATTCAGATAGTTAAGAGGAAATTCACATTTAGAACCATGTGGGGATTCCAATATATCTCACTTGGTACTTGACCTGGGACTCAGAGGGGCCTCAGGTTTTTCCTGGTACGTCCCTCTAATGGAACCATCCTACAGTCTCCAACCAGCATTTAGAAATCTCTCTTCCTTCTCTCTTTCCTTGACCTTTTCTCTTCCCCAACCCCTGGCCAGAAAAGCCCCTTCAGCCAACCACACTGCCCACCTTTAAAGCCACCTTTCACAGCTTAAAATTGCCAGCCCCTCCTGCACTGGTTTCAGGGAAGCCAGTAAGGAGTGTCCAAATGTGCGTGATCTTCCAAAACACTGAACTGGAAACCCAGTGTGTGACTCACTTGACTTTTTTGGTTATTAAGGACCTTTTGTAAGGTTTGTAAGGACCTTTTTCAAGTGACAATTTTGACTGTAAAAACAAAAATTACAGTGGTGGAAGAAGATAGACATGAGTAGGAAAAAAATTGCAGTCAGAATGGAATTTACTTCCACTCTGAATTTTATGGCTACCTATAAATATGTAATTTACATATTTAAAATTTTCTTAGTTCCATTTTAATTATTCTGTGTTCATTAGGATAATAAGTTCATAAAATGTGATCTCTTTGCTTGCCAGCGAGGGGCATAAAATATGGAATTGCTCATCCTTTGTCCCAACAATGAATTGCTACAGAGCAGTCATAAATGAAAATTCTTTTCCTGCCCACGGCCTTCATTAATGCACCAGAAGCACTGTCCTTATTTAACCACCTGCTGCCCTGATTTCCCATATACTAACTCCTCTACAACATCTGATCGCATGTAAGAGGTAAATATTCCTTACTTAGAAGCAGAATCTTTGAACTCAGGATTACAGGGGGAAAGTAATATAGCCTAATCAAATCTTTCTAGAATAAGGTTGAATATGTGAATTCCTTTAAAAAAAAAAAAAAAAAAGGAAATCTCTCCCTTGGGGATTATAAAGCAAGCTCTTTCACAGGCCTTCAGCTTCCCCGTCATTGTTGGTACATAAGGTAATTTTAGGTGAATGTGACCATGTTTGCTTTCATAGTCATGCTTTTATTTTACTATACAATTAGAAACATATCTAGCAAAATGGTAATTATACAAAGTTTCTTATTTTTAATGTAAGTAAAAAGTGAGCCAATTTAAAGAAAATGCAAACTAAATAATAGTATAGATAATATGCAGATAAGGCAAAAAATTGTGAGGATGTTGTGCCAATGAAACATGAGGATGTGGAAATCAGAAATACAGAGGTATGGCAAAAATTGCACAAATGTGCAAGAGGGGAATTTGGAGATAAAAGAACTTGGAAACAGGGGAATATGAAAATCAGACCTATTTAAATTAACCTACTTAAATTATGCATATTACAAATGCAGATTTTTCTCTATTAAAATCTACATGTCTACTGCAGTGGTTCTCCACATATCATCCACCGAGACACGCACCATGGCTCTTCCGTGTGCCAGGCATGCCTGTGGAGATGCACAAGTCCCTACCTGATCTCTAGCTCCCCCTCTCGCCACCACTCCAGGAAGTATTTGGAAGACAGACAAACTGGAAATAGGATAATAAGAATAACCTTTACTCCACTCTAATTCATTTTTAGTAAATTATTTACGGATAGGTACTTCTTTTTAAATTAACTTAAACCCAAAAAACAAAAACCTTTTACTCACAAAGCTTTTGCAGCACACCAGTGATGGATTGCCACATGCCAGAGTATCAGTATACCTGAGAAACGGTGGTCTGACACCTGGTTTTGGTCTCACATATCATGTGTAGTGTTTCTTGTTGGGGAATTTGTGCTTTGGGGACGGTTTTCCTTGTTTTCCTCTCACCTAACAATATCCTCTTCTCTCTTTAACGCCTATAGACTGTAGGGCGGGAACTGCTGCTCCATTTAATTGAATATCTCGTAACCAGCGATGGAAGAGACCCTGAAATCACAAATCTAATTAATAGTACCCGGATACACATCATGCCTTCAATGAACCCAGACGGATTCGAAGCTGTTGTAAAGCCCGACTGTTTTTACAGTAAGGGAAGGTAAGCACAGGCTAGTCTATCTTTATTTAAAACACAACAAAACCATAAAAAGGCCCCCATCAGATCAGACCCCTTCGCCCTGTAAAGAGAAGTTAGTGAACCATCTCATAACCTGTGTCGTGTCACTGCTGTGCTGGAAACTTTTCAGGGCTGCCCATTGCTTTGACCTTGAGAAGTAAAATCCTGAGCAAGGCTGCTTTACCCCTGCACCTGCCTCACTGCTCCGGCTTCATCGCCTCTTCCCCCGCACTCACCCTGCTGCAGCCGCTCAGACCTCCCTTCATCTCCTGCAACCACCAGCTGCCTTCTCACCCCTGGCATTTCCCACCCCTCCCCCCCGTACCCTGCTTCAACAGCATTTCAAAGCCTCCTTCCCTAACCTATCAGATATTAGATCCCCAATTATTCTCACATCACCTGGCACTTTACCCTCATAGCACAATCTTTAATGTCTCATTTCTTGTTTAATGTCTACCTGAGGGCAGGAATGCTGCCTGTTGTGTTCATCCCTGTTAAATCCCAGGGCCTAGGGTAGTACCTGGACCCTCAATAAACAGGTTGATTTATTAAGCCAGCACACGAACTAATCACAAAGAAGAGTGAGTCTTGTAGTATTTCTGATTTAAAGTTTATTGTGTTTCAAGCAGCCTCAGGAAGTTTGGAACTTCTCAAATGTCTGATAAACATTGATATTTGTGCAATTAAAAATTTGTTTTTACCAAAGATTAATAAATCACCACTTGATTCCCTTCCACGTTTAAGTTTTTTAGCATATTTAAACATGGCCAGTCCGCTTTTCAGAAATACATTTGTATAAAATAGCACATTCCTGTTGTTTCTGTTACCAATTGCTATGGAACAAACTGCCCCCAAATTGAGGGACTTAAAACAACCACCTCTTTATTTACTCTCCACTATGTAAGTTAGGCATTTGGGCAGGGCAGAGCAGGGATGGCTAATCTCTATGCCATGATGTCAGGGGCCTCAGCTGGGGTCTGGCTGGGACCGTATCTCTAGAGTCTCAGTGCTGGCTGTCACCTGGGTTCCTCATTCTTGCACATGGACCCTTGACGTGGACAGCATTGGGGTCTCAGGGCTCCAAGTGGGAGTGTCAAGAGCAAAAGCCCCGAAATGCAAACACTTATCAGACCTCCGCTTACATCCGAATCACTACTGTCCCACTGGCAAGAACAGGTCTCACAGGAGGGGACAACATATTGTGTGAATGCCAGCTGTGATTCATTGGAGGCTGCCCAGGCAACCATCTACCACCTCTGTATTCATATTTGGAAAAACACCTGGAGCCCAAAGCAAAGGTCTACACACTGCACGAATCTGCTCCCTCAGACAGCAATAGTAAACCCTAAAAAATTCTTTCTTTTAAAGGGAAAATAGTAACTTCTATGACCTGAATAGAAATTTCCCCGATGCTTTTGAATTTAATAATGTACCAAGGCAGCCTGAAACTGTGGCAGTCATGAAGTGGCTGAATACAGAGACATTTGTCCTTTCTGCAAACCTCCACGGTGGTGCCCTGGTGGCCAGTTACCCATTTGATAATGGTGTTCCAGGTAAGCAAACTTGGGCCCAGCTCTTGCTTTCTAAGTCCAGAGTGAAACTGCAAACTCTCTGCCTCTGAATGGGGATACACTCTTCCTCTCCCCTCTTAACTTCTCTGGCAGGGATAGAAAGAGCCCCATTCTCTTGACCCTCAGCTATCCTTCCTACAATTTATAAACGGTAGATGGGCAAAGTGGCTGAACTGATAACAACACGGGATTACTTGACATTCATCAGTGAAACGGTAACATTGGGATTTAAATTAGCCCACAAGAGGCAACACGGCTAAATAAATAAATAAATAAAACTAGTCATGTAAGTAATCATTCCTGATTCCTCTTAAAACTGTGGGATAAGGTATGTACCAAGGACTTAAAGTATTCGAGTGGCTTCATTTAACCCCTACAGTACCTAAGGAAAGTTTACTGACCTCCAGAAATCAGCAAGAGTGACTAAGAGGGTATTTAACTTTTAAGCTGACTGAGAAGGAGTTTAGACATGTACATGGTTATTTTGTGTGATATTGCCTTCTGTATGTCCATTAAAAACTAGGAAGAGGACTAAAGGGCGTATTCGTGGAAGTGGGTAGAGGATCTCACTAGGAAATTAGAGCCTTTGTGTGTGATGTGATGATGCATGTGCTAATATGGTGTGTGCTTCCTCCGACTATAACTTCAACTAAAAGGTCTTGGTCCGTCTTTCACGTACAGCCACTGGGACATTATACTCTCGGAGCTTAACCCCTGATGATGATGTTTTTCAATATCTTGCACGTACCTATGCTTCAAGAAATCCTGACATGAGGAAAAGAAATCCATGTAGAGCTAAAATAGAGTTTCCTGGTGGAATTGTAAATGGATACTTTTGGTATCCACTCAAAGGTGAGTTTCTCTTCGTTCTGCTATTCTCCTTACTGCCTTCACCCAGAGGTGCCAGCTGGCCTTCACCCCAGCAGTTGCCAAAAGTTAGGCACAGTGCAGTCCCTTCAGTCGTGTCTCTGTCAGCTAATATCACAGAGCAGTGAGGGGAACTGATCATTTGAGAGATGCTCAGGCATGCTCCCCACTGCCAAAGCCTCCTGAGTTCAGACACTGGTTCAGCATTTACCTTGGAGCTGGGAACTGTGCCAAGAAAGATGAACAGGACACAGATATTAAGCCCAAGTTTAAGAGAGAAGAGCAACATACAAATAAATAATTGTGATGGCATGTAATGTGAATAAAAGTAGAGATTTAGGGCTTCCCTTGGTGGCGCAGTGGTTAAGAATCCGCCTGCCAATGCAGGGGACACGGGTTTGAGCCCTGGTCCGGGAAGATCTCACATCTTAGTTGCACAGAGCAACTAAGCCCGTGCACCACAACTACTCAGCCTGCACTCTAGAGCCCGCAATCCACAACTACTGAGCCCGCGTGCCTAGAGCCCGTGCTCTGCAACAAGGAGAGCCACTGTAATGAGAAGCCCGCCACCGCATCGAAGAGTAGCCCCCGCTCGCTGCAACTAGAGAAAGCCCGCGTGCAGCAAGGAAGACCCCACGCAGCCAAAAAATAAAATAAAATTTTTTTAAAAGTATAGATTTAGAAAAGGTACAGTGTACCACAGAGGTGTAAAGCCAAAATACATCGGGGAGTAGTGAAGGCCTTAGAGAAATGTAATGCTTATGTCTCATCCAGTGGGGACAGCTGCTACTTAGAACAAGGCAATTATTGCCATGCAGCAGTGGGGGGCAGTATTGCCAGATCTTCCAGTTTGTGAAGCAAGCTGGATATTTCCATGAAGTCTCCTGATTTTAAAACCACTTTGCAGGCTAAACAAAAGAGCCCTCTAGTTTTTCTCCCTTGGAACAGGATGGCCAGGTGAGGGAGGGAGGGAGTGAGGAGCTGGCCATGTAGGGAACATGGTGGAGGGGTGTTCTTGTCAGAAGGAATAATATAAGCAGAAGCCCAGGGGTGTCAGAGTCCTAGTCTGGAAATTGACAGAGAATAGGAGGGACCTAGGACAGAAGGGTGAGAGGGGAGACAGTGGGCTGGAACCAGGTTTCCACTGCCTCAGTGGAAAGTGCCCCCCTTCCAGACTGCTCAGCTGATCCTACCAACAGCAACCCCCAGCCTGCATTTCTGCATACAGGCTACTTCCTCAGTCGTCACTTTGGATGCACAGGCTATCAAGTAGTCTTGCACAAGCTGGGACTTTTGTGTCTGGGCGGGTCTCTGCCAGCTTTCCAGATAATATAAATAAGTATAGACCACAAGTGAGAGGAACCAGGACCAGCCAGATACCACAACATCCCAAACTTCTCTCCGCTGTCCGAGAGAGAGCCTCCCCACTCCCACCACAGGGCTGAGTCCCCGCTCACTACTCTCCACAGGGAGGAAAGGGCCCTCCTGCCCAGTAGCAGCGCTGTCCTTCATGTGCGTTGTCTGTAACTTTCAAGACAGATCCAGATGTGTGGGAGATTAACTAGAAACCTAATTTTGCTGTTGGGAGTTGTTCCCAAGTGTGCCTGTGTGTCAGCTGTGTATCTCTGTGAGAAGAAAAGAGGGCAGAGCCAGAAACTTTGAGGAGCTTGGAACAGAGCATTCTGGCTCAGTCTGGAGGTTTTTGTAGCCAGGCCTGACTGGCATTATCTGGAGCGGCACACACTCTCCACACTTGGTATTCTCCATCCAGCGCGCTTTGCACACCTGTTGTGCACACCTGTTTTGCCATTTAACTTCTTTCTACCTGAGACACAGCCATCCAGCCAAGGGCTTTTGTTTTGTTTCGTTTCTCTCTTCCTTTTTTCCTTCTTCTATTTCTTGGTGAAAATGAGGTCAGAGAGAAATACAAAACTTGTAAGTAAAGGAAAAGAAAGGATAGAGTAATTCTTCCTGGCTAAAATCTGTACGTACATAGATATTACTCAATGTTTACATAATATTTTGACCATTTTCTGAGCATAAATTTTTTTTACTTCATTACTTCCCAAATACCCTGATGAAATTGAGAATATATATTTCACTGGGCAGATAGCAAGTATAGCTAATTAAAATCTGGCAGAGACTACTTCCTTCAAAGTTACCATATTTCTTCAAATCCAACATGCCACTGATTGTAAAACATGTCCCACCAAGAAAGAAAAAAGTTTCCAGCCAAACTAATAACCCAATGATGTTATTCAGCCATCAAATTTAAGATACTTCCCAATTCAGAGATTTTAAAATATGAAAAGTTTTTCATCTTAGAAAATATAAAATACAGTTATAACCCTTTGAAAATAGGGTGTTGAGAGGTAAGAACTAGAAAGTGAGCATGGGCAGTGGTAACCCCAGAAGTACCAGGGGACTGTGTCTTCCCCTGATCCCTGAGAATCAGCATGGCACCTTCCCTCTCATTCCCAAACACAGTGTGGTGTGATGGCTGAGAGCATGGGGGCGCTAGGAAGATGGCCTGTGCTCCAGTCTCAGCCATTCACTGGCAAGAATCCCTGGGCACATGAACTACCATTTGTGATTAAGCTTCCTCATCTGTAAAATACGAGTGATAATTACTGTGAGGATTAAATGAGTGGATGGTGAAGCTCTTCAAACAGTACCTAGCAAGAGCGAACACTCAGTAAACACTGGCCATTATTATTCCTCCAAATTCATATACTTAGCTTTATAGAACAAATGTGTTTATGAATGGTTTGTAGAAATATTTTAAAAGAAATCTCACTCTAGTTTATATCTGTTTAAAATGTAATTTAGGAAGAAATGTAACTTGAAGAATCCTTTTTTTTTTTTTTTTAATAAATTTATTTATTTTTGGCTGCGTTGGGTCTTCGTTGTGGTGCACGGGCTTCTCATTGAGGTGGCTTCTCTTGTTGTGGAGCACGGGCTCTAGGCGCACGGGCTTCAGTAGTTGTGGCTCGCGGGCCCTAGAGCGCAGGCTCAGTAGTTGTGGCACACGGGCTTAGTTGCTCCGTGGCATGTGGGATCTTTCCAGACCAGGGGTTGAACCTGTGTCCCCTGCATTCGCAGGTGGATTCTTAACCACTGCGCCACCAGGGAAGCCCTTGAAGAATCCTTTTTGTAATTGTGATTTTAAAAAAGGACCCTTCCTCTATCCCTCACTTAATTTTGATGCACAGCTGAACATCAGTCAGCTCTGATTCAGTTACCCATATGGGAATATTTAGGATTGCTTTGTCATGTCTGGATAATAAAATGTCAAGCTCTAATTGTACTTGCTAATATGTCAAATTCATCTTTTCCTGTTTACGTGTACTTTCATTACAACCGTCTGATTCACCTGTCCCCAAGGTACGTGATACTTGGCTTCACTCCAATTTCAGACCTTAAAAAAAATTAAATATGCTTGTGTTTAGGTGGAATGCAAGATTACAACTACATCTGGGCCCAGTGTTTTGAAATTACGTTGGAGCTGTCATGCTGTAAATATCCTCGCAAGGAGAAGCTTCCAAGCTTCTGGAACGATAACAAAGACTCGCTGATTGACTATATAAAACAGGTGCACATAGGTTTGTAAGATTTTCTTATTAATTCCTGTTAACACAAAATATAGCATCTGGCAAACCCTCTGGGTTGAGAAAATGCAAGCCCCTATTTATGTTTTCTAGGTATAGCCTCATTTTTAGTACCAGAACAGTGGTTCAGAATTCTCTCTGCGTGAACATCTGCAGCCTGTGAGAAATGCAGCACCCATCAGTTCATATAAGAGAAAGCATGGTGTGTTACTTTAATATGGGGGTGTAAAATCCAGGGTACTTCTAATTTTACAAGTTGAATGACCTGGAAATCTGGCAAAAGATCAGGAAAACAGGCTGTTACTCTGTTACATCATCACCCATTTAGAAAGAAGCCAAGTTTGCTTGTCACTTGCCATATAATATCACAGACCAGAGAACGTTGGACATGCCATTTTGCATTTTTTCTAGAACTGGGGTGGTAACCTAGCACCGTTAGCTTCAACCCCTCCCACCCCTCAACTCTGCCAAATGACCTGGCATTGGGAGTCTTTGCAGCCTGTTTTTTGATGGCTGTCTGGCCTTTATCACAGATGAGCAGACTTAATGTGACAGGAGTGGTCCTTCTCAAACACGTGCAGCAGACTCACCAGGAGGGTTTGTTAAAATGCGATTGCCAGGCCCCATCCCCAGAGTTGCTGATTTAGTGGGTCTGGAATGATTAACATCTCCCCTGGTGATGCTGACGCTGCCGGTCCAGGGACTACTCTTCGGAAACCATTGTACTAGAGCAACACATTGCTTGTGATGATGATGGAATCCTGGGCAGGGTGTGGAAGGCTCTTCTGCATTGCCCGGGTTAGTTACTTTTCTCCATTCAGAACGGCTTGGGGGGAGAAAGGTATCAGGAATTAGGGCGACAGTTATGCTACCGCATCAAGCCAAAGTGGAGGATGTGTGTTTGTGAAGAGGTTTGCATCATGGGCCTGCTGCATAATTGCATAATTCCTGGATTTTCTGCATGCTTCACACCAAAGCTTCCCACCTGCTGAAAAGAGATGGAGACGGTTGAGGCAGGGAAAAGTCAGAAGCAGAGGGGTACAGGGCTGAGTGCAAGGACAATTAGGAGCTCCCCTTGGCCACACATCCCTAACATGGCTACTCCTTCCCCCTTTCATACTTGACCCCCAACCTCTTCACCCCCATGACACAAGTACACAAAGATTATTTTTGAATTGGCAGGGCTGCATCTAACTGGCTGAGACATTTATGGGGTAGGTTGATGGGAGAGATTACGAAATGTCATCTTTCTTTTTCACCAGCATCTTAATAATTTTTATTAAGCTTATTATTGGGTCTTTCTCCTTTTTCATTATGTCACTAGACTTTGTATTCTGGTATGTCTCTACTTGACTTTTCTCATGCGGCACATTTCTACTTTTACTGTATTTCTACCTATGTCAGTCTTTTAGTGTGTACTCTGTCCTTTTCTAAAATTCCTCCTTCAGAAGCATCAGCATGGGAGTGCAACTAAACACGAAATACACTCCACGAACTGCACTGCTATCTTCGGAATTTCAGTCTAGCCGGAAAGGTTATTTACTGAGCCCTGAATTAAGGTGGGCTCTGAAGTATGCTGCTGAAATAACATTGCCAGTGAAGGAGCTTTGTAAACTGTTAAATAACATACAAGTTACAGCCTAACCATTGTTATTTATTAATTTAAAGTGCTTACAAGTCCATTTAACTAGGTTTTATAAAGAATATTCATACATCTACCTGTCCCTATAATCAGATGTGCACAGCTTACTTAAAAAAACATATGTGTATATTAACACATCAACCCTGCCCCCTGTGGTTTAAGACAGGGGTTTTTTTGTTTTGTTTTGTTTTTGTTTTCTAGTTTAATAATGAAACTCTATTTCAAAACACTGATACAGTGTGGTTACTGTTACTTGATAGAGAGGTTCTCTCCTTATTGGTGCCCAATAGGAAGCCAAAGAGTATCTTTGATTGTGAATAATGGAAGCAAACATCTTTTTACCACTATTGCTCTGGTTTAAGAAAATTACTGATGTTTGTCAAGCTGCATCACATTCACTGGTTCAGTGTCACCACTTGCTAAGATGGTCTCTGAGAGTTCCAGATGGGTCAAGGTCTCTGGCCTACCTTGTCTGGGAAGGAAAGGCCTCCTGCTCTAATGGAAAGACCAGGCCTAGATGGCAGGAGCCTGGGTAAGGCCTAAGCTGTTCTGTCATCTGCCCCTGTGTGAAACTTTGCAAGCCACTTGTCTCAACTGGTTTTAGTCAACTGATAGCTAAGAGTAATAGCATATGCCTTGTCTCACCCCAGCTTGGTCTAAGTCTCCGATGGGGTCATTCTTTCAATTAAATCTCACTGCCAACCTCAATCTAAACTCAGGCCCTTTGGTGCTGTGTTGTCATGCTTAGAGGGTTGACTAGGCTCCTGTTGGGATGAGGGTAAGGCAGACGTTAAGGCGAGTGTGAATTCTAGGGACCTGGAACGTCCTGCTTGTTCCCTCTCTGGGGAGAAGCAAAGATGAGCAAGACGTGATATTACCTGCTGCTGTTCTCTCCCTTGAACTCCTCAGAGCAGATCTGAGCCCAGAGGTTTGGGGGATGGCCCACAGCATCCAGAAACCTAAGCAACCTGGACCTGAGAGAATCTGGTATGTGTTGAGTTCCAGAAGCCTGTGAGACACAGATACGCATCTGTTATCAGATCCAAAGTCAGTGGCAGCTATAATCATTAGGTGGGGACATGGGAGTGAACAGTCTCCCGAGTACCACCGGCTCAGACTCTGCGCTGCAGCCAGTCCTTGCCCAGCAGGGGCTTTTCATCCACGGAGCTTGATACATCCCCAAGGGAAGGAGAGCTTTACATTTCTCCCCCTCATTTCCAGATGTGGCCACAAAATTTAAGTCTCAGATTTTATTCTCCTTTGCTTATTATCGGAGCTTTTTTCAAAATTTTGCTTTTTGTTCTCCTGATGTCATAGTGCTGGCTGTCTCTGCATCTCTTTTGATCTACTGGTCTTTTTTCAATTTTTGATTTCAGCATATAGAAATAAATAATCTCTTCTGGTAAAACAATCACTTCCTTCTAAGTGAAAAGTTTGGTGGTGCCTGGACAGAATATTGAAAAGACGTATAAGATCCAAAGACAGCTTATATTTGGCTGGTGCTATGGGGTTATCCTCTAATAGAAATTCTGTATTTAAGCATGGTCTGTGTTTGTTCAATAACGGAGTGATATTCAGATATTCCCAGCTTGAACAACTGTCTCTAGGTTTGGCTAAGGGTCATACAGAAATGAATCTTTTAATCTTTAGAGGACATTGAATGAGAGTGAAAACTGGAATATGAAGACTTTTGGCAATCGACCTGAATCCAAGTTACTCTTCCTTTTCCCATGTTTGAGGATAGTCAGACTACCGGTCCCTGGAAACCTTTGTTTAGTTTGACACATGATATAGGGGTGTTGTGTGGGTACCTAAGGCCATCTAAAAACGCTGTTCATAGACTGTCAAAAAAATTCAAATCTGTTCTGTTAAAGTGTAACAACCAATTCCAGCCAAGAAGGAATTCGCAAATTTTTTTAATTTGAAGTATAGTTGATTTACAAGTTGTCTTAATTTCTGCTGTACAGCTATATATATATATATAGCTGAATATATATGTATATTCTTTTTCATGTTCTTTTCCATTATGGTTTATCACAGGATATTGAATATAGTTCCCTGTGCTATACAGTAGGACCTTGTTGTTTATCCATTCTATACATAATAGTTTGCATCTGCTAATCCCAAACCCCCAATCCAACCCTCTCCCACCCCCTCCCCATCCCTCTCCCACCCCCTCCCCCTTGGCAACCACAGTCTGTTTTCTATGTCTGTGAGTCTGTTTCTGTTTCGTAGATAAGTTCATTTGTGGCATATTTTAGATTCTACATATAGTGATATCATATGGTATTTGTCTTTCTCTTTCTGACTTCACTTAATATGATAATCTCAAGGTCCATCCACGTTGCTGCAAATGGCATTATTTCATTCTTTTTTATGGCTGAGTAGTATTCCATTGTACGTATGTACCACATCTTCTTTATCCATTCATCTGTCAATGGACGTTTTAGGTTGTTTCCATGTCTTGGCCTTTGTGAACAGTGCTGCTATGAACATAGGAGTGCATGGATCTTTTTGAATTATAGTTTTGTCTGGATATATGCCCCAGAGTGGGATTGCTGGATAATATGGTAATTCTATTTTTAGTTTTTTGAGGGACCTCCATAGTGTTTTCGATAGTGGCTGCACCAACTTACATTCCCACCAACAGTGTAGGAGGGTTCCATTTTCTCCACACCCTCTCCAGCATTTGTTATTTGTGGACTTTTTAATGATGGCCATTCTGACTAGTGTGAGATAATACCTCATTGTAGTTTTGATTTGCATTTCTCTAATAATTAGCGATGTTGCGTGTCTTTTCATGTGCCTGTTGGCCATCTGTATGTTTTCTTTGGAGAACTGTATATTTAGGTTGTCTGCCCAGTTTTCAATTGGGTTTTTTTTTTCTTTTAATTGAATTGTATGAGCTGTTTGTATATTTTGGAGATTAATCCCTTGTCAGTCGCATAGTTTGTAAATATTTTATCTCAGTCCGCAGGTTGTCTTTTCATTTTGTTTATGGTTTCCTTTGCTGTGCAAAAGCTTATAAATTTGATTAGGTCCTGTTTGTTTATTTTTGTTTTTATTTGTTGCCTTGGGAGACTGACCTATGAAAACATTGCTTCGATTTATGTCAGAGAATGTTTTGCCTATGTTCTCTTCTAGGAGTTTATGGTATCGTGTCTTATATTTAAGTCTTTAAGCCATTTTGAGCTTATTTTTGTGTATGGTATAACAGTGTATTCTAACTTCATTGGTTTACGTGCAGCAGTCCAGCTTTCCCAATACCACTTGCTGAAGAGACTGTCTTTTGTCCATTGTATATTCTTGCCTCCTTTGTCAAAGATTAATTGACCATAGGTGTGTGGGTTTATTTCTGGGCTCTCTATTCTGTTCCATTGATCCATATGTCCGTTTTTGTGCCAGTACCATTCTGTTTTGATTACTGTTTGCTAAATATTTTTAAGGCACCGTGACATCTTTTTTCTTGGTGTCTTCTGCCTTAGCATCCTGAATCTTAGGTGTAAAGTCAATTTCAAAGATAGCTTAATTTTTTATGAGTTTGGGTTGGTTTTGTTTGGTTTGGTTGGTTTTGAAGAAGACAATGAAAAATACAAAAGATGCCAACACACATACTGCCAATACTACAAGCTATCTTGCTCAAATGCACAGACTTTCAAAGTGGCAGGAAGACTATAAGCTAGTTCAGAGACCTAAGGAAGGAAGAAATAAGCATAGCTTCCTCCTTCACATATTCTTGCTCTTGCAGAACAAAGTTGAACTGAGATCCCAGCAACTTATCCAGTATTTCTGTGTCAACTTCAAACTTATATGGCTAGTCTTTCTTTTCCTTTGTATCATTTTTCTTATCCAAATAAGAAGAAAGAGAAGGATTAAGAAAGGATTAATATTTCTTGAGCCTCCTGTTCTGTTACTTGTGTTTGATCTTCACGACAATCCTGGAAGATATACATATTATCCCCATATTATAGGTGATGAAATTGAGGCTTGGGAATGTTTAGTGACTTGGGAGCTGGGATTCTAATGTATCACAGGACTTCCTAAGAAGGCCATAATGGAAATCTCTCTTCAAAAAAGAATGCCATTGAAATTCAATGAATAAATGCAGAATCAGTTTACTAAATTATGACTGATTATGGTTGGGTACTCCCTGAAGATCAAAAGGATACATATGACCCTTGAACAACATGAGTTTGAACTGTGTGGATACACTTATATGTGTGTGTTGGGGGGGAGCAAGGGAATTGGTTTTTGTTTTGTTTTGTTTTTTCACTAAATATGTACTACAGTACTTCACAGTCCATGGTTGATTGAATCTGCCAGTGCAGAGAGGGCCAACCGTAAAGCTATATGTGGATTTTCAACTGTGTGGAGGGTCGACGTCCCTAATCTTGCATTGTTCAAAGGTCAACTGTGGTAGGAATAAATATAAATAGGACCTATTTTTTTAAAAGGCAAAAGAGGAACAAATTAAAATGGAGGTTTACATAGTTGACCTAAATAGAAAAAGTGAGAAGGAAATGTGGAATTTAATCATTCCTTCTCTTGAGGAAAATAATGAAGAGTCAAGAATCAGGAAAAAGTTAAAGGCAACTTGGGTCAGATAGAACTTAATGTTCGAGGTAAAAATGTTGTTGGTAAATGTCAAAACTTTTACATTTCATTTTAACCTTTTCTGAAGGAAACTATTTAATGTGTGCCTCCTATTTTTCCTGTCCTGGTAAATAATTACTAAGTATTACTGTTTGGGGACATTTCAGGGAACTTTTTTCATTGTGGCCTCTTCTTTCTCATTTATGTCATTACGATAACATGACTTGTCACTGAAGTGAACAAACTGGAATAGGAAAATAGGGTTTAAAATGAGAGGAATCTTAAAATATAAATGGTCTTTTATTAACTGTATTCTTGAAATTTCAAGGTGAGGGGTATGGCATTGGGTTCAGTGTGGGCTCTGAAGACTAGCATGGATTTACAGCCAGGCTGTGCTGCTTTGTTGGTTATATGAGCTTGAAAAGGTTATTTAATAATCCAAAGCCTTAGTTTCCTCATCAGTAAAATTGTGATAATAACATTGCCTACCTCATAGAGTGGATGTGATGATGCAGTGAGAAAATGCACATTAAGCACTTAGCATAGAGCCTGAACTATACTAACTGCTCTGTAAATGTTGGCTCCCATTGTTAGTAATAATAAGACTCCTTCAATCGATTCCATGCTTCCAAGCAATGCTGTGATTATAACTGTTTCCCAAGTAGTTTGCCTGACCATGAGACAAAACCATTGAGTCCCTTACACAGATAAGTATCTTATTGTAAATTGGCATTTTTGACCTTTATTTAGGATTTTATGGAACTCAGGCAGTACAGTTTGGTGACTGAGTGAACATCTTGGAAATGGTAGGAGTAGATTTAGACTGTTATCTATGTTTTCTTATTTTGATAATATGCTATAAATGGAATATTCAACAACAACAACAAACAAACAAATTTAACCTATAAATCAGATTGGTAGTTTGACTGTATTTTAAGTTATATCGAAAATAATGTTCATTGCAGCACTGTTTACAATAGCCAAGACATGGAAGCAACCTAAATGTCCATCGACAGAGGAATGGATAAAGAAGATGTGATACATATATACTATGGAATATTACTCAGCCATTAAAGAGAATGAAATAATATCATTTGCAGCAACATGGATGGACCTAGAGATTGTTATACTGAGTGAAGTAAGTCAGAAAGAGAAAGAGAAATATCGTATGGTATCGCTTATATGTGGATTCTAAAAATAAATGATACAAGTGAACTTATTTACAAAACAAACAGACTCACAGACTTAGAGAATGAACTTATGGTTACCAGGGGGGAAGGGTGGGAAGGGATAGTTAGGGAGTTTTGGGTTGACGTATACACACTGCTATGTTTAAAATGGATAACCAACAAGGATCTACTGTATAGCACAGGGAACTCTGCTTAATGTTTTGTGGCAGCCTGGATGGTAGGGGAGTTTAGGGGAGAATGGATACATTTATATGTATGGCTGAGTCGCTTTGCTGTGCACCTGAAACTATCACAACATTGTTGATTGGCTATACTCCAATATAAAATAAAAAGTTAAAAAAAGTTTACCAAGTTCTGATTCAAGATGGTGACATAGGAGGATCCTGAACTCACCTCCTCCCATGGACACACCAAATCCACAATTGCATATGGAACAGTTTTCTCTGAAGGAAACCTAAAAACTACCTGAGCGACTTCTACACAAGAAAAAACCCACATGGAAATGGGTGGGAGAGTCTGAGACATAACCTTGCCATAAACCCATCTCCAGCACAGCAACCCAAAATCAGGAAGGAACTCACAACTCTAAGCTTCTCCCTGAGGAGTAAATGGTTTGAACTACACATCTGGTACCCCAACTTTTAAGACGTGCACCCAGGAGATAATCCCACAAAACATCTAGCTTTGGGGTTTTTAGGTTTTAAAATAACACTGAATTATTTTTCATGCTAAATCTTTTATTAACTTTTTAAAAATTTTTTATTTTATACTAGAGTATAGTTGATTAACAATGTTGTTAGTTTCAGGTGTACAGCAGAGTGATTCAGTTCTACATATACATGTATCTATTCTTTTTCAAATTCTGTTCCCATTTTGGTTATCACAGAGTACTGAGCAGAGTTCCCTGTGCTATACAGTAGGTCCTTGTTGGTTATCTATTTTAAATATAGCAGTGTGTACAGGTCAATCCTAAACTCCCAATCTATCCCTCCCCTCCACCCTTCCCCCCAGTAACCATAAGTTTGTTCTCTAAGTTTGTGTGTGTTTCTGTTTCGTAAATAAGTTCACTTGTATCATTATTTTTTGGATTCCGCATATAAGCGATATCATATATTTCTCTTTGTCTGACTTACTTCACTTACTGTGATAATCTCTAGGTCCATCCATGTTGCTACAAATGGCATTATTTCATTCTTTTTTAATGGCTGAGTAATATTCCATTGTATATATGTACCACATCTTCTTTATCCATTCCTCTGTTGATGGGCATTTAGGTTGCTTCCATACATACAACTGTTGGCTATTGTCAACAGTGCTGCAATGAACATTGGGGTGCATGTATCCTTATGAACCATGTTTTTCTCTGGATATATGCCCAGGAGTGGGATTGTTGGATCATATGGTAATTCTATTTTTAGTTTCTTAAGGAACCTCCATATGGTTCTCCATAGTGGCTGTACCAATTTACATTCCCACCAACAGTGTAGGAGGGTTCCCTTCTCTTCACACCCTCTCCAGCATTCATTGTTTGTAGACTTCTTGATGATGGCCATTCTGACTGGTGTGAGGTGATACCTTATTGTAGTTTTGATTTGCATTTCTCTAATTTTTAGTGACATTGAGCATCTTTTCATGTGCCTCTTGTCCATCTGTATGTCTTTTTGGAGAAACGTCTGTTTAGGTCTTCTGCCCCTTTTTAGACTGGGTTGTTTTTTTGATATTGAGCCCATGAGCTGTTTGTAAAATCTGGAGATTAACTCCTTGTCAGTCGCATCGTTTGCAAATATTTTCTCCCATTCTGTGGGTTGTCTTTTTGTTTTGTTTATGGTTTCCTTTGCTGTGCAAAGGCTTCTGAGTTTCATTAGGTCCCATTTGTTTATTTTTGTGTTTATTTCCATTACTCTTGGAGACGGATGCAAAAAGATGTTGCTGCAATTTATACCAAAGAGTGTTCTGCCTGTTTTCCTCTAAGAGTGTTCTAGTATCCGATCTTACATTTAGGTCCATAATCCATTTTGAGTTTATTTTTATGTATGGTGTTAAAGAATGTTCTAATTTTATTTTTTTACATGTAGCTGTCCAGTTTTCCCAGCACCATTTACTGAAGAGACTGTCTTTTCTCCATTGTATAGTCTTGACTCCTTTGTTGTAGATTAATTGACCATAGGTGTGTGGGTCTATTTCTGGGCTTTCTATCCTATTCCATTGATCTATATTTCTGTTTTTGTGCCAGTACCATACTGTTCTGATGACTGTAGCTTTGTAGTATGGTCTGAGGTCAGGGAGCCTGATTCCTCCAGCTCCATTTTTCTTTCTCAAGATTGCTTTGGCTATTCAGGGTCTTTTGTGTCTCCATACAAATTTTAAGATTTTTTGTTCTAATTCTATGAACAATGCCGTTGGTAATTTGATAGGGATTGCATTTGTAGATTGCCTTGGGCAGTATAGTCATTTTGACAATATGATAATATTTTGACAATTTTGACATTTTGACAATTTTGACAATATTTCTTCCAATCCAAGAACATGATATATCTTTCCATCTGTTTGTGTCATCTTCAGTTTCTTTCATCAGCATCTTATAGTTTTCTGAGTACAGATCTTTTGCCTCCTTAGGTAGGTTTATTCCTAGGTATTTTATTCCTTTTGATGTGATGGTAAATGGGATTGTTTCTTTAATTTCTCTTTTTGATCTTTCATTATTAGTGTATAGAAATGCAACAGACTTCTGTGTATTTATTTTGTATCCTTCAACTTTACCGAATTCATTGATGAGCTCTAGTAGTTTTCTGGTAGCATCTTTAGGATTCTCTATGTATAGTATCATGTCATCTGCAAACAGTGACAGTTTTACTTCTTCTTTCTCAGTTTGGATTCCTTTTACTTCTTTTTCTTCTCTGACTGCCATGGCTAGGACTTCCAAAACTATGTTGAATGAAAGTGGCAAGAGTGGACATCCTTGTCTTGTTCCTGATCTTATAGGAAATGCTTTCAGCTTTTCACCATTGAGTATGATGTTAGCTGTAGGCTTGTCACATATGGCCGTTATTATGTTGAGGTAGATTCCCTCTATGCACACTTTCTGGAGAGTTTTTATCCTAAATGGGTGTTGAATTTTGTCAGAAGCTTTTTCTACGTCTATTGAGATGATCATATGGTTTTTATTCTTCAATTTGTTGATGTGGTGTATCACAGATTGATTTGTAGATACTGAAAAATCCTTGCATCCCTGTGATAAATCCCACTTGATCATGGTTTATGATCCTTTTTGTGTATTGTCAGATTCAGTTTGCTAGTATTTTGTTGAGGATTTCTGCGTCCTTGTTCATCCGTGATATTGGCCTGTAATTTTCTTTTTTGTGGCATCTTTATCTGGTTTTGGTATCAGGGTGATGGTGGCCTCATAGAATGAGTTGGGAAGTGTTCCTTCCTCTGCAATTTTTTGGAATAGTTTCAGAAGGATAGGTGTTAACTCTTCTCTAAATGTTTGATAGAATTCACCTGTGAAGCCATCTGGTCCTGGACTTTTGTTTGTTGGGAGTTTTTTATTCACAGTTTTAATTCCAGTACTTGTGATTGGTCTGTTCATATTTTCTAATTCTTCCTAGTTCAGTCTTGGGAGATTGCACCTTTCTAAGAATCTGTCCATTTCTTCTAGGTTATCCATTTTATTGGCATATGGTTGCTTGTAGTAGTCTCTTATGATCCTTTGTATTTCTGTGGTGTCCATTGTAACTTTTTTCATCTCTAATTTTATTGATTTGAGCCCTCTCTTTTTCCTTGATGAGTCTGGCTAAAGGTTTGTCAATCTTGTTTATCTTTTCAAAGAACCAGCTTTTAGTTTCATTGATCTTTTCTCTTGTTTTCTTTGTCTCTATTTCATTTATTTCTGCTCTGATCTTTATGATTTCTTTCCTTCTAAGTTTGGGTTTTGTTTGTTCTTCTTCCTCTGTTTGCTTCAGGTGTAAGGTTAGGTTGTTTGAGATTTTTCTTGTTTCCTAAGATTGTATTGCTATAAACTTCCCTCTTAGAACTGCTTTTGCTGTGTCTCGTAGGTTTTGGATTGTCATGTTTTCATTTTCATTTGTCTCTAGGTATTTTTTTATTTCCTTTGATTTCTTCAGTGCCCCATTGGTTGTTTAGTAGCATTTGTTTAGCCCCCACGTGTTTTTTTTTTTTTTTAAGGATTATATCATATAGACTGTATTTTCTGTTCAAAATGCAGTTAAACTAGAAATCAATAACAAATATACAATATATATTTGGAAATTATGAAACATAATTCTAAGTAACTCATAAGTCAAAGAAGAAGAAATAATGGAAATCAGAAAATATTTAAATCTTAATGATAATGAAAAATACTGCCTATCCAAATTTGTGGGATTTTGTTAAAACAATGTGTAGAGGGAAATTTATAGCATTTAAATGCTTATGTCAGTGTAGAAGGGCTGGTGATTAATGAATATTATAATAGTTTCTACTGTTGCAAGACGAATTACACCAAAAGCTAATGGTGTAGAACAACAATAAATATCTATCCTCTTTCATAGTTTTTGTGGGTCAGGATTTCAAAAGCATGGCTACGTGGTTCTGGCTTGAGGTGTCTCGTGAGGTTGCAGTTACAGCATCTGAAGGCTTGAATGAAACAGAAGCATCCACTTCCAAGGTTGTTAGCCGGCAAGCTGGTGCTGGCTGTTGGCAGGGAGGCCTCAGTTTCTCTCCATGTGGCCCTTCACAGAGCGCTGCTTGTGTGTTCTCACTAGATGGTGGCTAGGTTCTCCCAAGTGGGTGATCCAAAAGAGAAAAAGCCAGGCAGAAGCTATTCTTTTTGTGACCTATTCTTGGAAGCCACATACCATCATTTTTGCCACATTCTATTTGTGAGAAGTGAGTCACTAAGTCTTGTTCACAAGAGGAGGAAAATCAGGTCCCTTTTTTTTTTTTTTTTTTAAGGAAAGGGTGTCAAAGCATTTTAAAACAATCACAATGAGCTGAGCACCTATTCATTGTAGGGGTGAGAAAAAAACTCTAGCAAAATAAGTCCAAGGAAACAGAAAAAAAGGCAATTTTAAATGATAACATCATAAATTAACAGAATAGAAAACAGATACACAATAATCTGCAAAGTCCAATTTTGGTTTTTTGAAAAAGCTGACAAAATTGACAAACTTCTAGTGAGACTGAACAAGAAAAAAAGAGAGGAGGTACAAATAAACAACATGAGAAATAAGGAAGGAACAAGTACAGATGCTACAGAGAGTAACAGGGGCACTGTGAGTATATTCTTTAAAAACAAGAGGATATTATACATAACTTTATGCCACTAATTTTTTAAAATCATAAACGGATACATTTCTAGAAAACTGTAACCTACTAAAACAGGCTAAGAAACAGAAAAACTGAATAATCCTATAACAATTTAAAAATCTGTCAGTTTAAAATCCTCCCTCAAAAAGAACACTAAATTAAGAAGGTCTTACAGGCAAGCTCTACCAAATGGAAAAATACACTAGTAATTCCAGTCTTAAACAAACTATTCCAGATTATATAAAAGGGAAAAGAAGACGTAGGAACACTCTCTAACTCCTTTTCCGAAGCAAGAATAACCTTGATAGCAAAATCTAAAAATGTCATTGCAAAATAGGAAAATTACAGGTCAAATACATGATGTGAACATTCCTTAAGATGTTAGCAAATCAAATCAAAAGTAAATTTCTATAAACGAGCAGCAAACAAAGTGTTCACAGCAGCACTGCTAATAATAATAATGGAAACAGCCCAAATGCCTATCAACAGTAAAATAGATACTAGAAATTATAGTATATTAACATAATGGAATATATTCAGCAATGAAAATCAATGAAATACAGCTACAAGCAATAACACGGGTGAATCACTGGAATATAATATTGAAAAAAAGCCATGAAAGAAGATGTAATAAAATTCCATAGGATTAAGTCTAAAAACATGCAAAATGATTAAACACATATGATAAAATGACAAAATCCAGGATGGTGCTCTCTCAAAGGGAAAAGAAGTTAATAGGATCAGGGAGAGGCACATAAGAAATAACAGAGGTAACAGTAATGTTCTTTATATCTTCTGTAAGCTTCATAAGCTTTCTTTTATAGCTACTCAATATTTAATTTAAAAACCTCAAAACAACTAACAGAATGAACAATAGCTCCTAGTATGGTCTCGTCCATCTCATATGCTCTAAATTTCTTTACAGCATAGGAAGGAGTACTGCAGCTCACCATTCTGTAACAATAGGTGAGAATTTTCTCCAAGCTCTCCTGAATGTTGATTTTTAAAAGAAATTTGGAATATATGCCAAATAGAACTCTTTCATAATGTTGATTATCTAGCCACATATTAAAACAACCATACCATTTGCTCTGTCATTTTAATAAGTATGTTTCAGTCTTAACCATATTCCAGCTACAAGTAAAAAAACTGGAAAGCTATTCAAGCTTTCAGTCATAATAACGTCAAAAACTGTCCTGTGGTTTTTTAATTTACCCAATCCAAATAGCACAGACAAAAAATTTTTGCTTGAATTCACTTTAACTCTCTGGTTGTTTAATCTTCTCTATTATTGTTCCAATTTGTCACCCTTAACTACCATAATAACATGATTTTTAGACCTTCATACCAAAATAACTACTTGGTTCCTTGAAAGTGGAGGGGGAAGGTGGGCAGGAATCCGTGGTTTCACTGAAACTATAGCGTGTGTTTGACAGGCCAAAAGAAATATTCAAGAGTACTTCCATGGCAACATAGCTTTAGACAACAAATGAACCAAAGACTATATAGGTACTGGTGGTGATAAATGCTAAATGGCTGAGAGGAGTTCTATTTTTTCTGGTCTCTGATGGAGACCTGTTCTTTCAGGTCCAACTCTTAGACTGTTTTGAGAGCTTCAAGTAATTTAAGTAAATCCAAAAGTATAAACAATATGAATAAAACATGTTTAGACCTATTATTTCAGCTTTACTGAGGTATAATTGACATAAAATTACAAGACGTTTAAAATGTACATCATGGTGATTTGATGTATGTGTATATTGTGAAATGTACATTCATCTCATTAATTAACACATCCATCACCTCACGTATTTATCCTTTTTGGGGGGAGGTAAGAACATTTAAGTTTACTCTTTCAGCAAATTTCAATTATACAATACAGTGTTATCACTACAGTCACCACGTTTTTCGTTAGATCCTCAGACCTTATTCATCTTATAACTGAAACTCTGTACCCTGTTACCAACCTCACCTTATTTCCCCCACCCCCCACCCTGGCAACCACTTTTCGGCTCTGTTTCTAGCCTTTGACTTTTTTTTTTTTTTAAGATTTCACATATAAGTGATTCTATGCAGTATTTGTCTTCCTCTGCCTGGCTTATTTTAGATTAATTACATTTAAAAAGTATTCCAACCCATGTCCTCAAAAGCTGTATAATCTTCCTTTACAAACCAGAGTTTTTATTTAAATTGTATAAAAACCATATATATGGTTTGTTTTTTTTAATTAGTCATCAATTTTATACACATCAGTGTATACATGTCAATCCCAATCGCCCAATTCATCACACCGCCACCCCCACCCCCCCGCCACTTTCCCCCCTTGGTGTACATACGTTTGTTCTCTACATCTGTGTCTCAATTTCTGCCCTGCAAACTGGTTCATCTGTACCATTTTTCTAGGTTCCACATATATGTGTTAATATACGATATTTGTTTTTCTGACTTACTTCACTCTGTATGACAGTCTCTAGATCCATCCACGTCTCAACAAATGACCAATTTTGTTCCTTTTTACGGCTGAGTAATATTCCATTGTATATATGTGCCACATCTTTATCCCTTCGTCTGTCAAAGAGCATTTAGGTTGCTTCCATGACCTGGCTATTGTAAATAGTGCTGCAATGAACATTGGGGTGCATGTGTCTTTTTGAATTATGGTTTTCTCTGGGTATATGCCCAGTAGTGGGATTGCTGGACCATATGGTAATTCTATTTTTAGTTTTTTAAGGAACCTCCATACTGTTCTCCATAGTGGCTGTATCAATTTACATTCCCACCAACAGTGCAAGAGGGTTCCCTTTCCTCCACACCCTCTCCAGCATTTGTGGTTTGTAGATTTTCTGATGATGGCCATTCTGACTGGTGTGAGGTGATACCTCATGGTAGTTTTGATTTGCATTTCTCTAATAATTAGTGATGTTGAGCAGCTTTTCATGTCCTTCTTGGCCATCTGGATGTCTTCTTTGGAGAAACGTCTATTTAGTTCTTCTGCCCATTTTTGGATTGGGTTGTTTGTTTTTGTAATATTGAGCTGCATGAGCTGTTTATATATTTTGGAGATTAATCCTTTGTCCGATGATCGTTTGCAAATATTTTCTCCCATTCTGGGGGTTGTCTTTTCGTCTTGTTTATGGTTTCCTTTGCTGTGCAAAAGCTTTGAAGTTTCATTAGGTCCCATTTGTTCATTTTTGTTTTTATTTCCATTACTCTAGGAGGTGGATCAAAAAAGATCTTGCTGTGATTTATGTCAAAGAGTGTTCTTCCTATGTTTTCCACTAAGAGTTGTATAGTGTCTGGCCTTACATTTAGGTCTCTAATCCATTTTGAGTTTATTTTTGTGTATGGTGTTAGGGAGTGTTCTAATTTCATTCTTTTACATGTAGCTGACCAGTTTTCCCAGCACCACTTATTGAGGAGACTGTCTTTTCTCCATTGTATATCCTTGCCTCCTTTGTCATAGATTAGTTGACCATATGTGGGTTTATCTCTGGGCTTTCTATCTTGTTCCATTGATCTATGTTTCTCTTTTTGTGCCAGTACCATATTGTGTAGATTACTGTAGCTTTGTAGTATAGTCTGAAGCCAGGGAGACTGATTCCTCCAGCTCTGGTTTTTTCCCTCAAGACTGCTTTGGCTATTCGGGGTCTTTTTTGTCTCCATACAAATTTTAAGATTTTTTGTTGTAGTTCTGTAAAAAAATGCCATTGGTAGTTTGATAGGGATTGCATTGAATCTGTAGATTGCTTTGGGTAGTATAGTCATTTTCACAATGTTGATTCTTCCATTCCAAGAACATGGTATATCTCTCCATTTGTTGGTATCATCTTTAATTTCTTTCATCAGTGTCTTATAGTTTTCTGCATACAGGTCTTTTGTCTCCCTAGGTAGGTTTATTCCTAGGTATTTTATTCTTTTTGTTTCAATGGTAAATGGGAGTGTTTCCTTAATTTCTCTTTCAGATTTTTCATCATTAGTGTATAGGAATGCAAATTTCTTTGCATTAATTTTGTATCCTGCAACTTTACCAAATTTATTGATTAGTTCTAGTAGTTTTCTGGTGGCATCTTTAGGATTCTCTATGTATAGTATCATGTCATCTGCAAACAGTGACAGTTTTACTTCTTCTTTTCCAATTTGTATTCCTTTTATTTCTTTTTCTTCTCTGATTGCCATGGCTAGGACTTCCAAAACTATGTTGAATAATAGTGGTGAGAGTGGACATCCTTGTCTTGTTCCTGATCTTAGAGGAAATGCTTTCAGTTTTTCACCATTGAGAATGATGTTTGTTGTGGGTTTGTCACATATGGCCTTTATTATGTTGAGGTAGGTTCCCTCTACGCCCACTTTCTGGAGAGTTTTTATCATAAATGGGTGTTGAATTTTGTCAAAAGCTTTTTCTGCATCTATTGAGATGATCATATGGTTTTTATTCTTCTATTTGTTAATATGCTGTATCACATTGATTGATCTGTGTATATTGAAGAATCCTTGAATCCCTGGGATAAACCCCACTTGATCATGGTGTATGATCCTTTTAATGTGTTGTTGGATTCTGTTTGCTAGTATTTTGTTGAGGATTTTTGCATCTATATTCATCAGTGATATTGGTCTGTAATTTGCTTTTTTGTAGTATCTTTGTCTGGTTTTGGTATCAGGGTGATGGTGGCCTCATAGAATGAGTTTGGGAGTGTTCCCTCCTCTGCAATTTTTGGAAGAGTTTGAGAAGGATGGGTGTTAGCTCTTCTCTAAATGTTTGATAGAATTCACCTGTGAAGCCATCTGGTGCTGGACTTTGGTTTGTTGGAAGATTTTTTAAATTATTTATTTATTTTTGGCTGCTTTGTGTCTTCATTGCTGTGTGCAGGCTTTCTCTAGTTGCGGTGAACAGGGGGGCTACTCTTCGTTGTGGTGTGCAGGCTTCTCATTGCGATGGCGTCTTTTGTTGCAGAGCACAGGCTCTAGGCGTGCAGGCTTCAGTAGCTGTGGCTCGTGGGCTCTAGAGCACAGGCTCAGTAGTTGTGGCACACAGGCCTAGCTACTCCGAGGCATGTGGGATCTTCCCAGACCAGGGCTCGAACACGTGTCCCCTGCATTGGCAGGTGGATTCTTAACCACTGTGCCACCAGGGAAGTCCCCTGTTGGAAGATTTTTAATCACAGTTTCAACTTCATTACTTGTGATTGGTCTGTTCATATTTTCTATTTCTTCCTGCTTCAGTCTTGGAAGGTTATACCTTTCTAAAAATTTGTCCATTTCTTCCAGGTTGTCCATTTTATTGGCATAGAGTTTCTTGTAGCAATCTCTTAGGATGCTTTGTATTTCTGCGGTGTCTGTCGTAACTTCTCCTTTTTCATTTCTAATTTTATTGATTTGAGTCCTCTCCCTCTTTTTCTTGATGAGTCTGGCTAATGGTTTATCAATTTTATTTATCTTCTCAAAGAACCAGCTTTTAGTTTTATTGATCTTTGCTATTGTTTTCTTTGTTTCTATTTCATTTATTTCTGCTCTGATCTTGATGATTTCTTTCCTTCTGCTAACTTTGGGTTTTGTTTGTTCTTCTTTCTCTAGTTCCTTTAGGTGTAAGGTTAGATTGTTTATTTGAGAATTTTCCTATTTCTTGAGGTAGGCTTGTATGGCTGTAAACTTCCCTCTTAGAACTGCTTTTGCTGCATCCCATAGGTTTTGCGTTTTCGTGTTTTCATTTTCATTTGTCTCTAGGTATATTTTGATTTCCTCTTTGATTTCTTCAGTGATCTCTTGGTTATTTAGTAACGTGTTGTTTAGCCTCCATGTGTTTGTGTTTTTTACGTTTTTTTCCCTGTAATTCATTTCTAATCTCATAGCATTGTGGTCAGAAAAGATGCTGGATATGATTTCAATTTTCTTAAATTTACTGAGGCTTGATTTGTGACCCAAGATGTGATCTATCCTGGAGAATGTTCCATGCGCACTTGAGAAGAAAGTGTAATCTGCTGTTTTTGGATGGAATGTCCTATAAATATCAATTAAATCTATCTGGTCTATTGTGTCATTTAAAACTTCTGTTTCCTTATTTATTTTCATTTTGGATGATCTGTCCATTGGTGTAAGTGAAGTGTTAAGGTCCCCCACTATTATTGTGTTACTGTCGATTTCCTCTTTTATAGCTGTTAGCAGTTGCCTTATGTATTGAGGTGCTCCTATGTTGGGTGCATATATATTTATAATAGTTATATCTTCTTCTTGGATTGATCCCTTGATCATTATGTAGTGTCCTTCCTTGTCTCTAGTAACATTCTTTATTTTAAAGTCTATTTTATCTGATATGAGTATAGCTACTCCAGCTTTCTTTTGATTTCCATTTGCATGGAATATCTTTTTCCATCCCCTCACTTTCAGTCTGTATGTGTCCCTAGGTCTGAAGTGGGTCTCTTGTAGACAGCATACATATGGGTCTTGTTTTTGTATCCATTCAGCAAGCCTGTGTCTTTTGGTTGGAGCATTTAATCCATTCACGTTTAAGGTAATTATCGAGATGTATGTTCCTATGACCATTCTCTTAATTGTTTTGGGTTTGTTTTTGTAGGTCCTTTTCTTCTCTTGTGTTTCCCACTTACAGAAGTTCCTTTAGCATTTGTTGTAGAGCTGGTTTGGTGGTGCTGAATCCTCTTAGCTTTTGCTTGTCTCTAAAGCTTTTGATTTCTCCATCGAATCTGAATGAGATCTTTGCTGGGTAGAGTAATCTTGGTTGTAGGTTCTTCCCTTTCATCACTTGAAGTATATCATGCCACTCCCTTCTGGGTTGTAGAGTTTCTGCTCAGAAATCAGCTGTTAACCTTATGGGAGTTCCCTTGTATGTTATTTGTCGTTTTTTCCTTGCTGCTTTCAATAATTTTTCTTTGTCTTTAATTTTTGCCAATTTGATTACTGTGTGTCTCAGCGTGTTTCTGCTTGGGTTTATCGTGTATGGGACTCTCTGCACTTCCTGGACTTGGGTGGCTATTTCCTTTCCCATGTTAGGGAGGTTTTCGACTATAATCTCTTCAAATATTTTCTCTGGTCATTTCTCTCTCTCTCCTCTTTCTGGGACCCCTATAATGCGAATGTTGTTGCATTTAATGTTGTCCCAGAGGTCTCTTAGGCTGTCTTCATTTCTTTTCATCCTTTTTTCTTTATTCTGTTCCGCAGCAGTGAATTCTACCATTCTGTCTTCCAGGTCACTTATCCGTTCTTCTGCCTCAGTTGTTCTGCTATGGATTCCTTCTAGTGTAGTTTCCATTTTAGTTATTGTATTGTTCATCTTTTTGTTTGTCCTTTAATTCTTCTAGGTCTTTGTTAAACATTTCTTGCATCTTCTCGATCTTTGCCTCCATTCTTTTTTCTGAGGTCCTGGATCATCTTCACTCTCATTATTCTGAATTCTTTTTCTGGAAGGTTGCCTATCTCCACTTCATTTAGTTGTTTTTCTGGGGTTTTATCTTGTTCCTTCATCTGGTACATAGCCCTCTGCCTTTTCATCTTGTCTGTCTTTCTGTGAATGTGGTTTTTGTTCCACAGGCTGCAGGATTGTAGTTCTTCTTGCTTCTGCTGTCTGCTCTCTGGTGGATGAGGCTATCTAAGAGGCTTGTGCAAGCTTCCTGATGGGAGGGACTGGTGGAGGGTAGAGCTGACTGTTGCTCTGGTGGGCAGAGCTCAGTAAAACTTTAATCCTCTTGATTGCTGATGGGTGGGGCTGGGTTCCCTCCCTGTTGGTTGTTTGGTCTGAAGCAACCCAACACTGGAGACTACCTGGGCTCTTTGGTGGGGCTAATGGTGGACTCTGGGAAGGCTCACGCCAAGGAGTACTTCCCAGAACTTCTGCTGCCAGTGTCCTGTCCCCACGGTGAGCCACAGCCACCCCCTGCCCCTGCAGGAGACCCTCCAACACTAGCAGGTCTGGTTCAGTCTCCCCTGGGGTCACTGCTCCTTCCCCTGGGTCCTGATGCACACACTACTTTGTGTGTGCCCTCCGAGAGTGGAGTCTCTGTTTCCCCCAGTCCTGTTGAAGTCCTGCAATCAAATCCCACTAGCCTTCAAAGTCTGATTCTCTAGGAATTCCTCCTCCTGTTGCCAGACCCCCAGGTTGGGAAGCCTGATGTGGGGCTCAGAACTTTCACTCCAGTGGGTGGACTTCTATGGCATAAGTGTTCTCCAGTTTGTGAGTCACCCACCCAGCAGTTATGGGATTTGATTTTACTGTGATTGCACCCCTCCTACTGTCTCATTGTGGCTTCTCCTTTGTCTTTGGATGTGGGGTATCTTTTTTGGTGAGTTCCAGTGTCTTCCTGTCGATGATTGTCCAGCAACTAGTTGTGATTCTCGTGTTCTCACAAGAGGGAGTGAGAGCTAGTCCTTCTACTCTGCTATCTTGGTTCAGGCTATATCCCCCACGTGTATTTTACAGTTTTTTTTTTTTTTTCTTGTAGTTGATTTCTAATCTCATACGTTGTGGTTGGAAAAGATGCTTGATATGATTTCAGTTTTCTCAAATTTACCAAGGCTCGCTTTGTGGCCCAGCATGTGATCAATCCTGGAGAATGTTCCTTGTGCACTTGAGAGGAATGTGTATTCTGCTCCTTTTGGATGGAATGCTCTATAAACATCAATTAAGTCCATCTGGTCTAATGTGTCATTTAAGGCCTGTGTTTCCTTATTGATTTTCTGTCTGGATAATCTGTCCATTGATGAAAGTGGGGTATTAAAGTCCCCTACTATTACTGTGTTACTGTCAATTTCTGCTTCTATGGCTTTTAGTATTTGCCTTATATATTGAGGTGCTCCTATGTTGGGTGCATATATATTTACAATTGTCATATCTTCTTCTTGGATTGCTCCCTTGATCATTATGTAGTGTCCTTCTTTGTCTCTTGTAATAGTCTTTATTTTAAAGTCTATTTTGTCTGATATGAGTATTGCTACTCCAGCTTTCTTTTGATTTCCATTTGCATGGAATGCCTTTTTACATCCCCTCACTTTCAGTCTAAATGTGTCCCTAGGTCTGAAGTGCTCTTGTAGACAGCATATATATGGGCCTTGTTTTTGTATCCATTCAGCCAGTCTATGTCTTTTGGTTGGAGCATTTGATCTGTTTATGTTTAAGGTTATTATTGATATGTATGTTCTTATTGCCATTTTGTTAATTGTTTTGGATTTGTTTTTGTAGGTCTTTTTTCTTCCCTTCCTCTTTTGTTCTCTTGTGATTTGATGACTAAGTTTAGCATTGTGTTTGAATGACTTTTCCTTTTTTGTGTGTGTCTCTGTTGTAGATTTTCAGTTTGTGGTTACCATGAGGTTTTGCTATAGCAGTCTATATATAAACAAGATTGTTTTAAGTTGCCAGTCTTTTAATTTCAAATGCATTTCCTGTATCCTGCATCTTGCTCTCTTCTTCTCACAATTGCTGGGTTTGATATCATATTTCTGTGCCTATGATTTCCTACCTTTACTGTATGTTTGCCTTTACCAGCGAGTTTTTCCATTCGTAATTTTTTTGTTTCTAGTTGTGGCCTTTTCTTTTGACCATAGAGAAGTTCCTTTAGTATTTGTTGCAAAGCTGGTCTGTTGGTGCTGAATTCTCTTAGCTTTTGTTTGTCTGTAAAGCTTTTGATTTCTCTGTTGAATCTGAATGAGAGCCTTGCTGGGTATTCTTGGTTGTAGGTTATTCCCTTTCATCACATTAAATATATCATGCCACTCCCTTCTGGCCTGCAGAGTTTCTGCTGAGAAATCAGCTGCTAACCTTATGGGAATTCCCTTGTATGTTATTTGTTGCTTTTCACTTGTTGCTTTTAATATTTTTTCTTTGTCTTTAATTTTTTGTCAGTTTGATTACTGTGTGTCTTGGTGTGTTCCTCCTTGGGTTTATCCTGCTTGGGACTCTCTCTGGTTCCTGGACTTGTGCGACTGTTTCCTTTCCCATGTTAAGGAATTTTTCAGCTGTTATCTCTTCAGATATTTTCTCAGGTCCTTTATCTCTCTCTTCTCCTTCTAGGACCCCTATAATGAGAATGTTCATGCATTTAATGTTGTCCCAGAGGTCTCTTAGACTGGCCTCATTTCTCTTCTTTCTTTTTTCTTTGTCCCACTGCAGTGAATTCCACCATTCTCTCTTCCAGGTCACTCATCCATTCTTCTGCCTGTTACTCTGCTATTGATTCCTTCTAGTGTACTTTTCATTACATTTATTGTATTGTTCATCTCTGCTTGTTCTTTAGTTCTTCTAGGTCTTTGTTAAACATTTCTTGTATCTTCTCGATCTGTGCCTCCATTCTTTTTCTGAGATCTCAGATCATCTTTACTATCATTACTCTGAATTATTTTTCAGGTAGACTGCCTGTCTCCCCTTCACTTAGTTGTTGTTCTGGGGTTTTATCTTGTTCCTTCATCTGGGACATATTTCTCTGCCATCTCAATTTGTCTAACTTTCTGTGATTGCAGTTTCCATTCTGCGGGCTGCAGGATTGTAGTTCTTCTTGCTTCTGCTGTCGCCCCCCACCCCCCGGTGGATGAGACTGTTTAAGAGGCTTGTGCAGGCTTCCTGGTGGGAGGGACTGGTTCCTGCCCATGGGTGGGTGGAGCTGGGTCTTGTCCCTCTGGTGGGCAAGGCCATGTCAGGGGGTGTGTTTATCAGGCAGCTGTGTGCTCAGGAAGACATTAAGCAGCCCGTCTGCTGATGGGTGGGGCTGTGTTCCTACCCTGTTGGTTATCTGGCCTGAGGCGTCCCAGCACTGGAGCCTACAGGCTGTTGGGTGGGGCCAGGACTCGGTGAGAAAACGGCAGCCTCCAAGAGGGCTCATGCCAATGAGTACTCCCCAGAACTACCACACCACCACCAGCAGTGTCCTTGTCCCTACAGTGAGCCACAGCTGCCCCCACCCCCTGCTTCTGCAGGAGACCCTGCAATACTAGCAGGTAAGTCTGGCCCAGTCTATTATGAGGTCACTGCTTTTTTCCCCTGGGTCCTGGTGCATACAAGACCCTGTGTGTGCCCTCCAAGGATGGAGTTTCTGTTTCCCCCAGTCCTGTGGAATCCCTGTGACCAAAACCCACTGGCCTTCAAAGCCAGATTCTCTGTGGGCTCCTCCTCCCATTGCCAGACTCCCAGGCTGGGAAGCCTGACACAGGGCTCAGAACTTTCACTCCTGTGGGAGAACTTCTGTTTCCAGTTTTTGGGTCACCCACCTGGCATGTATGGGATTTGATTTTATTGCGATTGCACCCCCTCCTACTGTTTTGTTGTGGCTTCTTCTTTGTCTCTGGATGTAGGGTATCTTTTTTGGTAGGTTTCAGCATTTTTGGTCAATGGTTGTACAGCAGTTAGTTGTGATTTTGGTGTTTCCATAAGAAGTGGTGAGCTCACCTTCTACTCTGCCATCTTGTCTCCTCTCAACAGTGAATTTAAATGTACAGTTCTGGAGGTTAGAAGTTCAAAACCAGTATCACTGGGCTAAAGTCCAGGTGTTGGCAGGGCTGGTTCCTTCTGGAGGCTCTCAAAACATCTAGCTTTGAAAATGATGGGGCTCACATCCATGAGACCCACAAGGCTATAGAAAACTGAGAAAGTTCTTAAAGACTTACCTGGCTACCCGCCAGGACCCAGCGCTAAGGCAGCTGACTGAAAAGTGCCCAGTCTTTCTGTGAAAGAGGCGTATCTGCTTGTCTGAAAGTTTCAGTCTGAGGGGCAGTCATCTAATTTAACATACATCTAGGAGCCAACTGAAATACTCTCCAAAGATGGATGCTTGTGGCTGCCATCTTTGCCCTGTCCCTTCACCTCCCTCCAGGATCCTGGTATCTCCTGGAGAAGAGTTTGTGCACTTGTCTGGTGCACTGTTTTCTGCAGTTGCCACCCAGGGGCTACCCCTTGATTTCCTGGTTCTGTTGGCCAGCAGGTCTTGTGTTCATAAATCCCACAGAACTGAAACAAACAGAGAAGGAGTTCTTAACCAGCTACACTCAGGGCACAGTGGAGAGGCAGCAGACTGAAAACCCAGTCTTTCTGTGAAAGAAGACTATTAGTTTATCTTCATAGTTATGGCCTAAGGAGCAGGATTCTAATTAAATACACATCTAGTGGCTGACTACAATCATTCATCAGAGGCCACTGGGCACCATCTTCACTCTCAACCTATGCCCTACCCCAGATCACCAGTGTCTCCAAGAAAGGAGCCTGTGTACCCATCTGGCCCCTTGGCTTTTTTGGCTACTGCCCAGAGAACACAACCCTTGATAGCCTGGCTCTGTTGGCCAACAGGGCTTGTGTTCATGAGTTCAAAGAGATGAGCAAAGCAAACAAAAAAATGGCTCTTAATTGGCTGTCAGTCACCCCAGGGCTCAGTGCAGAGGGAGTAGACAGAAACACCCATCTCCCAGTCTTCCCCCGAAAGAGGTATATTTGTATACTTTCGAAGCTGTGGGTTTGGCTTCCGATCTGCCTGAACCTTTGTGCTGACTGAGATACTCCCCTTTGGGACACTGACAGGTCTTGGCACACCCTCAACTACTGGAGCCATTAAGACTAAAGTAAGCTGCTGGGATAATCATAAAAGTTTGAGAGAAAACCCAGAGCTGGGGCAGGGTTGAACAGTAAGTTCACCTCTTACACAAAGCCACTCCTTCAAGACTGGAAGAGATGGTTGTTTTATATAATGCATAGAAACCAACACAGAGAGTCAGCACAGAGGAATATGTTCCAAATGAAAGAACAAGATAAAACCCCAGAAAAGAGCTTAATGAAATAGAGGTAGGTGATTTACCTGATAAAGAGTTCAAAATAACGGTCATAAAGATGCTCACTGAGCTCAGTAGAACTATGCATGAACAAAATGAGAATTTCAACAAAGAGAAAGAAAATATAAGGAAGTACCAAATAAAAGTCATGGAGCTGAAAAATACAGTAGAGGAGTTCAACAGCAGACTAGATGAGGCAGAAGAAAGGATAAGTGAACCTGAAGACAGGACAATGGAATTCATCCAATCAATCAGAGAAGCAAAAAGAAAAAGAATGAAAAAGAGTGAAGATGGCTTAAAGAACTTATGGGACAACGTCAACAGACAAACATTTGCATTGTAGGGGTCCCAGAAGGAGGAGAGAGAGAAAAAGGGATATAAAACTTATTTGAAGGAAAAATGGCTGAAAAGTTCCCTAACCTGGGGAAGGAAGCAGACATCCAGATCCAGGAAGCCTGGAGAGTTCCAAATAAGATGAACCAAAAGAGACCCACATTAAGACACATTGTAATTAAAGTATCAAGAGTTAAAGACAAGTAGAGATATCACCTTACCCCTGTTAGAAAGGCTATTGTCAAAAAAGACAAGAAGCAACAAGTGTTGGCAAGGATGTGGAGAAAAGGGAACCCTTGTGCACTGCTGATGGGAATGTAAATTGGTGCAGCACTATGGAAAACAGTATGGAGATTCTAAGAAAAATTAAAAATAGAACTACCATATGATCCAGTAATTCTACTTCTGGGTATTTATCCAAAAGAAATGAAAAAACTAACTTGAAAAGATATCTGCACCCTCCATGTTCACTGCAGCATTATTTATAATAGCCGAGACACAGAAGCAACTTAATTGGATGGATGAATAAAGAAAACGGGGTATATTTATACAATGGAATACTATTCTGCCATAAGAAGAAATCTTGCCATTTGTGACAATATGGACAGACACTGAGGGCATTATACTAAGTGAAACATCAATAAATCAGAGAAAGACAAATATCTTATGATGTCATTATTATGTGGAATCTTTAAAAAAAAAAACAAAAAACCAACTCATGATACAGAGAATAGATTGGTAGTTGCCAGAGGCAGGGGGTGGGGAAAAATACGTGAAGGAAGTCAGAAAGTACAAACTTCCAGTTATAAAATAAGTCCTGGGGATGTAATGTACAGCATGGTAAATATAGTTAAATACTGTATTGTATATTTGAAATTAGCTAAGAGTAAATCTTAAAAGTTTTCATCACTAGAAAAAAAATGTGTATGTTAACTGGGCATATTATGGTGACTGTTTCACAATACATATATTAAATCATTATGTTGTACACCTGAAACTAATATGATGTTATATTTTTATTATATCTCAATTTTTTTTAAAGTTTACCATCCCTTCTCAAATACTCGATTAACTCAAAACAGCTAATAAATATTGGGCATATTTTTCTTAAATAATTACAAGAATTTTTTTTCATATGCCATAAAATGTGGTATTAACATTTAATTCTTTTTGTCTTGCAGGTGTAAAGGGTCAAATTTTTGATCAGAATGGGACTCCATTACCCAATGTAACTGTAGAAGTCCAAGACAGAAAACATGTCTGCCCCTATAGAACCAACAAATTTGGAGAGTATTACCTCCTTCTCTTGCCTGGATTCTATGTAATAGAGGTAAGTATACAGTGCTAACTATTGTTATGAAAATATTATAGAACTCACAATACTTACTTACCTAGAAAGAATCTAAAATAAGTCTGGAAAGTCCAAAAGTAGATACATCAGGACAGAATAAAAGGCCAACTTGCATTTAGCGGGGAGTGAGTGAGGTGGCAATAATAGGAACAAACTCAGAAAATCATGTTTTTTCCCCAACTGGCAATTTTTTAAATAGAAGCCAAATCCCATTTCGGGTGGTACCTTTTATGATTAAAAAAATGGAACAAACCTTATTAATAATAAGAATAAATAAACAATGTGGGGTGGTGGGATGAATTGGGAGATTGGGATTAACATATATACACTACTATGTATAACACAGATAACTAATGAGAACCTACTGTATAGCACAGGGAACTCTACTCAATGCTCTGTGGTGTCCTAAATGGGAAGGAAATCCAAAGAGGAGGGGCTATATACATAGAGCTGATTCATTTTGTTGTACAGCAGAAACTAACACAACATTGTAAAGCAACTATACGCCAATAAAAATTTAAAAAGCAAAAACAAAAAAAAAAATGTAGCCACAGTTCTTCCAAGCTTCATGGAATACCAGTTTAACATCTGTTCCGTGAACCATAACTTCTACTATTAAAAAATTGATTGTGACACAAGTTCCTTAGAATTCACTACAAATAAAATTTGATCCACAAAGTTTACCACTATATTAAGTGATACATATTTTGCAGCCTGCTCATAAGCAAACGATGGTGAGTTTTCCAATCAATGCAAGTAAAATTCCAGATTTTAATTTTATTTAGATGCATGTTTCTAAGGCTTTTCTTCCTCTAAGGACGCATGGACTAGTTTGAGGCTGAGTGGGTTTATGTGAATGAACTAAATGAATAAGTATCTGATTTATTTGGCCAGATTATGACTCTTCCTCTGTGATGTGACTTTATCTAAGAATGTCAAGATTCATCTAGTTTGCTTAGTGGGTCTAATGCCAGCCATAGTAGTCATTCTGTATAGAGCTACTCCTGAGAGAAGGTAGTCATCTATTCTGTAGTAAAAACTGGCTTTGTAGTTGTTTCATCTTTAGGACATAATAAAGGGCATGGTTTTCAGTTCATAAAACTCTGTAGGATTAAAAACCCCTGCTCCATAGGTTATCGCCAAAGTACCCAGCACTTTGAGTGAGGGGCTCATGCTTATCTTTCCTCCTACTGAGGACATGAATAGAGCTGGAAAAACCTCAACTCACTATGAATCTTTGCCTAAAAAGGCCCTTTATTTTCCTGTTATTTACTGTGACATTTTCATTCTGTGGAAAAAAAGGGTTTTCCTTGTAGTGAATCTATCAATAAACTGTTTTTATGCAATCCCATAAATAAGCCACATCTTGGATATATGTATATGTATAGCAGATTCACTTTGCTATACACCTGAAACTAACAATTTGTAAATTAACTATACTCCAATAAAAAATTTAAAAAATAAGCCGCATATTTATAGAATAAAGTTATGAATTGTTCATTTCCAGTTAGACTAACACAGCACAAGTTGGCTTTAGTTACTAGCTCTAGGACAAAAGCGGAAGGTAAGACTCTGGAAGCTGAAATGAATGGCTAAAATACATGCCAATTAGTGGTTATGTAAATGTTATTCCCTATTCTTTTCCCTCTCTACCATATGTAATAAAAGCATTTCTCAGTAGCAATAGTCTATAGTTAGTTTAGCATTTGTCATTATTTTCCTGATCATTTCCTCCACCAAAAAGATAAATCTAGCTGAAGATTCAGACTCATGGACAAAACCAGGTAAAATCAAAGCTTTTTAAAGAAGCAATAACTTATATATACACTTAGATCAGCTGCAAGGAAAATGGAATAAATTGAGAAAAAAATTCCACTTATAAATAATATTGACACAGAATCAGGATATTAAGTACAGACTTGAGACAAAGAGAAACAGTCAACTCTTTACCTTTGCGCTCCATGAAAACGATGGGGACAGAAATCAGTCTATTGCTTCTGACTTACATCTCCAGATAAAGGAACTGTCTTTATTTCACTTTGTAATTCTCAGCAACAGCATTAACAACGGTGGTCCATATCAGTAGGCACTTGGTAACTCATTCACCGAGCAGGACTGAAGCTGTTTCTAGACCGGGGAGACCTGGCAGGTTGTTACATGTGTTTCATAAAGGCTGCATTTTAGTGGTGGATATCAGTGTTTTTCACTGTTGGCACCACAAAACATCTGAAATCACTCAGATAACTTTCTTGTTTCCTCTCAGGTTACAGTCCCTGGACACAATCCACATCTCACAAAGGTGACTATTCCCCCAAAATCCCAGAACTTCAGTGCTCTTAAAAAGGATATTTTACTTCCATTCAGAGCACAGTTGGATCGTATCCCAGAATCAGATCCTTTATGTCCAATGATTCCTCTTTACGGAGATTTGCAAGGCCACTCAGCTGCAACAAAGCCCAGTCTGTTCTTGTTTTTAGTGACTCTTTTTCACATATTGTTCAAATAAAGCAAAATGTGAAACTCAACCCCCATCACCACCTTGAATCAGGGCTTACTCGTGCCAGGTTACTGCAACTCTAACTCCCTCTGTGGGACCTTGACTGGATAAACTCCACGGTCCTTCCCTAAGAAGAGGAATGTTTGTTTGTTTCCAAATCCTGCAACAAGCAATGTATGGTGATAATGAAAGGAATGATTTAGTCTTAATGATGGAAGACACCTACCCATCAAGTACTGCTCACTTACACTTAATCTTGAAGTAGTCTTAGAAATTTGTAAGAAGTTAAACTTGAGAAGCATGAAAGAAGTTCCTGCAAGAAAAAAAAGGAGGTAATTTTGTATACAGAGAGCCATTTGAATATAAGCAATGAAGATGAACATTTATTGATCACCTACTATATACAAGACCTTGCCATGTGTACTATATTTGAAGAGATAGTGCCATATATAATTTTCAGTGCAGGGAAAAATGATGATAGCACTGGGAATATTAAGTTTTGCCAACGTTCTAAGGAAATATGAGAGAAAATAGGCAACCACGTCTCAGTGGCCCAAGAAAATATGGACCTGATGGGATGACAAATTTGTCTACAGAGCCCCAAAATAATAGGTCAATTAAGGTAAGGGTCCCTGCCTTTCTGCAACCAGGTGCCACAGTCTTCGGTTATGCTGATGACCCCCAAATGCCTGAGCTTCAGACTCAGGTATGACTGCCCACTGGACACATCTACCTGGATGTGACCCATAGATACCTCAAACTCATCATGTTGAAAAATTGAACATACTTCTCTCCCCAGAGCTGCTCTTCCTCCTGCATTCTCTGTCTCAGTTACTGATAGCACCAAAGTAGAAACCTGGGAGCCACCCTTGATACCTCCTCCTCCTCCTCCATCCCATCTATTCAGTCACTAAAGATTGATGTTATTTGTATGAGTTGATTGATTCTACCCTCTCTTCATGGCTACTAACACCACCAGGTTTACGCCATCATAGCTCACCTGTACCACGACAACAGCTCTACTGGTCTCTTGCTTCCAGCTTTCTCCTCTTCACATCCAACCTCCACACAGCACTGGAGAAAGGGGTCTATTTAAAACAAAAATCGGCAATCAACTGCTTGTAGTTCCTACACACATAACACGCTGTGTGTCCCCTGTGTCTGCAATGCCATTCTGACCCACTACATTTTCTTTCCCACTCCTCCTTTAAAACCCAGTTCAGGTTGTTTAATGGGTACAGAGTTTCTGTTTGTCATGATGAGAAAGTTCTGGAAATAGATAGTGATGATGGTTGTACAACATTGTGAAGTATTTAATGCCACTGAATTGTATACTCAAAACTGGTTAAAATGGTAAATTTTATGTTATGTATATTATACCACAATAAAAAAAGAGGATAGTGACTATTAAATATTAAAATAATGCTTCATTAGGTGCTTCGTAATAATGTACTCTGCAAAGTGAAGGCTCCAAGGCATACATGCTGTGTAAATTACATGTCTTACTTAGGTGAAACTCCAACAGAAACAAAGACTAGTCTGTTAAAGAGTAAACAAGTAAAATATAAAGATCAATGATGATTCCCTTAAAAAAAAAAAAAAAAAACAAGAAAAACCTCAGTTCAGGTATCAACTCCTCTGGGAAACCTTTGCCGACCATTGTCCCATTCCACTCAGTTTCATCCCCTCCCAGCCAACCTGGGGGCCCTCTTTGCTCCGCAAATTAAACAGGTTACCTCTGTTGTGGGATTTATAGCACTGCACTATGCTCTTCTATTTCCATGAGTGATTTTCTCTGGCAGAGTGTGAGGTCTCTGAGACCAGGGTCTATTTAATTTGTTTGAAAAACTTATTCTAAATCCTATCACATGGTGACACCTGAATGAAGGAACCAAGTGCTCCAGCAAACTGCTGCTCTTGAAACATTATGTGCAAGAATTAGGGGAGGTGGGGGTACCAAACAGCAGACCAGCAACTCTGGGGAGCAGGTTTCTGAGTGCTGTGTATCGCTCATGAAAGTGAGTTGCCTTGGCTCTTATTTTAAATTGAAAGTCCTGTAGGGTCTGGAAACAGAAACTATAGTCGGCTTGGTACCTGCTTGAGACCCACAAATGAAAGGGAGATACATGGGCATTTAGGAGCTATTCCCATGCAAGTTTATTCAACATGCACAAAATCATACATGTTAATATCAGCAATATTTGTAGACCTCTTTTAAATCTGGTAATAACCTAAATATCTTGATCATTTTTATTTAAATAAGTGGTAATTTATCATATACTTGAAAGTATATATTAATATTGCAGAAAATGATTTTGGTAATATTACAGATAAAAGTATACAAAACTCAACTTGATTTACCATCAAGTCCTAAACAATTTTCAGTCAGGCATTCTGAGTTCTAACTTTTCCTTTTCTAAGATAGCAATTCTGAAGGGACATGAACCAAAATCTGATTTGGTTCATGAGCCTTAATGTAAATTTCTGAAGGAAATAATGCTTTTAAAATCAGAAATTTTATCAGAATCAAACTTAAAACCATTTAGAGACAAGCAAAACAATTTAGAAAATTTCCAAACCAAATATAAACCAAACCTGAATTTAGTTCAGAGCAGGTTTGGGGTATATTTTGCAGCGACAGCTCTGTGCTTGAAAGTGAAGTTTGCTGCAAGGATTTAGTATGGTAGAATCCCAGATACACCCTCCACTCATCAAGTGACGTGTTCAAGAGAAAAAACGACCATGGAATTCTGACTACAGTGAGACCAGATCCCCAACACCTTTCCTACTGTTCTCCGCCCTCTTAGGCTGTTGATTATGCTCCCCGGGTTCTAAGTTCAGGTGTAATTCCTTTTATAGAGAAACCAACATAGTAAAAGATTTTCAAGATAGGCGAAAAGAAGATAGCATGTATAATAAAATGATAATTAGGAGGCAGGAGCCCTGTGATTCAACCCACCACAGTTCAGTTTCCTTACCTGTAAAATGAAGGTCTCTGCTTGACTGTGATTCTATGACTATCAGTAGCAGCGGTGTAAGATGCCACACTCTGGTGCCAGTTTTGGGTACCTGCCCAGGTGGAGGAAGGATAATTAACACTCAAGAGGCATAAATATTTTGAAGGCAGTATAACTTATTAGAGACCAATAAACAGAATTGGTCTGAAAGCTGAAATATTGGCTAGCTAGAATGACCACTTAATAATATTTAAGGAAATGTTCATGAAGTAACACAGCTTTTACCCGTGTACCTCCTCAAATTATAATAAATGTTAACATGATGAATTTAAATGGTGGGGAGCATTTTAGAGAAATGTTAAGTCTCTGCAGGTAACTATCAGTGTTGATTTTGGTGCTTAATTTGTCACAGACTTGAGCTGTTGGATGTATCAGAAATGTTAAAAAGCCTCTTCTCAATATTTCTGAAAGTCTAAGAAATCAACATTTTTGTTCTAGAAGCAAATTTGCATTTGTAATATTTCTTAAAATGGTATGAGAGGCTAGCTCTACCTTTAGAAAGTAAAAATATCTGGCACTGGATTAAAAATATCTTTTCCTAGGGAATCTAGAAAAATGAGCATAGCATATTGTCTCACTGTGACAGGGGAAGTTGCTTATTGAGAAATTTGGTTCTTATTCTACATGGTGACAATACAGTTGATGCCTATGTCATGACAGATTTAGATTTGGGGGAAGGGGAGAAAATTATGATGGTTAAAGTGAAAAAAAGTTCACAGCACCTAAAGTAGAAATTTGGGGAAACAGTCTAACTTCATTATAGACTTTACATTGTATCACTGATAAGCAGATATTGTACTGTATTGCTCACAAACCATTTTATCATACTTCAGCATATGAACTACTCCATAGCCTTTTATAGATGTTGCATAAGCTGATTTTATAAGTTTTCTCAGTGACTTTCTTTTGTACTATAATTAAAAACTTAAAATGTACAAATTGTCTAAGACTAAAAAGTGTTATTGGGCAGGGGCCAAGACTACCTCTGAATTCAGTAAAATCAGAATATTTCTGATTCTCAATAAAGAATTAATATTTCTGTAAACAATAAATGCTGTTTCTTTCCATTACATTACTTTGAAAACAAATACTTACACCAGTGTACAAAGTCCACATACCAGAGAGAACTGATTGCCATCAAATAAAGACCAAATCTAATGACCTTTTATGAGGCAATAATATTGTAATAATTCTTCAAAGCCCAGAGAGTCCTTCCACAACAGTTCATATGATATATACCCATCCAAATTACTTTGTGCCATGGGGGAGATAATGGATGAAAAGTGTGCCTACTGGCACGAAAACCAAAAAACACACAAAAAATCACACAAAACACACATACCACACACACACACACACACACACACACACACACACACACACAAAATCTTTGGAAAATTCCCAGCGCACACTGTAAAGGGTCTGAGAAATCAAGCAGGAAGGAAATGGATTCCCCAAACAGACTCAGCCATGGAACCATTTTCTTAAATAATTTAGCCTAGTACCATCTCTTTGAACTTATATATCTAGAAATTTTGGGAAATGCTGGTATAGGGAGGGGTCTTTTGTCTTGAATAATATTTTATTGATTTCAAAGTGCTTTTGAAACACAGAATAATAAAAAATTTGCCTCTTCTAGGAACTGGATAACTAACAGCCCTAACCCTCATCCCTTCATCGATGTAACCTCTTAACATCGAATTTCTAGTCATAGGACGGAGAGGTTGGGCTCAAGTGTATGTCTGCCCCCTGAAACATGCTAAACAAATAATCGTTTAAATAAGACAAGACTGAGTAGGAACTGACTAATTTACAGGTACCAATTTCTAAAAAGTGACAAATGTCTCAATTTTGAAAATGAACTGGGGCCAGTTTTTCTATTTTCAAAAGAGAATTCATTATATAGGACCGCCTTCAGCAGGAGTTTCCCGGTATATCTTAGCTAGACTTTGATACTTTTTTAAAAAAATTTTTTGGCCGTACCACACGGCATATGGGATCTTAGTTCCCCAGCCAGGGATCGAATTCACACCCCCTGCAGTGGAAGCGCCGAGTCTTAACCACTGGACCGCAGGGAAGTCCCTAGACGTTGATACTTAACTTTGCAGCTCCTTATAGCATTTATTACTCCCTACTCCACCGTCCAAAGCAAAGTACAAATGAACTAAATTTTAAACTATTAGACATAGAGGGGAAAAAAAGTAAAAGAAGATAAACTGTAAAAAGGATTAGTCAGCTTTTGGGTTGGTAGTATGTTTTCGTTTTTTCCTACTTCATTTTTGAAATTTTCTACTATCTACTTTTAGAATGAAAGAAAAGCAACTGATTTAAAAAATGGAACCTCAAATTTCAGAAGCACCAGCGTACACAATTGCTACACCTTCTTAAATATTCATTGAAATTTCCAGATCTTAAAATAATAGTTTATTAACTTAGCTCAGTTACTTAAACTTTTCCCTAATTGATCAAGAACATGTTCTTCAACACTAACACATAGTATTTTTACACAGTGTTTGTCTCATGAAGCCCTGAAGGGTGAATAGTGAAGGATTTCAGGACCAAAATGTGTAACAACTCCCATTATTTCTTTGCTTTCTAGCCCAGCAATCTGTCTTCCAGGAGTATTCTGTACTTACTGTTAGGAGTCTACCTACCAGTAGTTAGGAGCTGGCGGTTGCCTTCCGAGAACTCCCAATGCGGTGCTTCCACCTGGTGGTTAAAGTGCTTAACTACAGAGACCTGGTCTTCTCACATGCCTCTTAAAAAAGAAAAATGAACGATTGTGAGAAAAGGTGAAAAAAAGTATTTTTTTAATACAGAGGGATGTTCTGTTTTTAAGAAAAGCTTTCCCAATTCTATTACAAGTCTGATACCATATCAACTTTTAAAGACCACTGTTTCCTTAGAATGTTTCTCTTTTGCCATTTAAGTAATTTATTGCATGGACAATATTTTTTCAGGATGATTCTTACAACTGTCTTGTCCTCTTGTAAATTAGAAAAAACTGCACAGCTGATTTCCTTGCCAAGCAACATCCTTTACTGAATGCTTACTGTGCACACAATGCATTATATGAGGCACCTGAGGGAACAAGGCAACACAAAAGGATGCTACAATCTGCTACTGAAAGATACAAAGCAGCAAGGCAGTGAATTTAAGTGTGAACAGAGTACCAGGCAACGTGGGAAAAAAAAGGGCAGGGTGAATTCAAGTCTAGCTCAGTGGGTTTATGGTCATGAATGGATGCAAGGAGGATATTATTAAACGACTTCTGGTCCTTCCCACCAGCCAGACTCCATCCCAGGCTCTATGCATTTATTGTCTCTAATTCTAAGGCCACTAAGCAAGTAAGTACCAGATCTGCTATTTTGAATTTAGCCTGTCCCAGTCCACTAGGATGAAAATTAAAAGTCATGAGAGACTCAGGAGGCCTATGACCTTTGTTGCAGCAAGAAAGATGAGAGAAGAGAGTGGTGAAAAGAAAGCACCTGTTCCAGACAGCTGTAAAAGTAAAATGATCAGGCAAACATCTGAGATAATGTCCAACAAGCAGTGAAATTATTGAAGTTTTTTTTTTAATATTTAAATCAGGGAAGCAACATGAAAATATCTGTAAATTATCTATAAATGAACCAAAAAAGAAAAAAAAAAGGTGGTGAAGTCAATTTAGGCAGATGTTACTGTGATCTTGGAAGAAGGCCTAATACAGGGTATTGCCTGGAAAGGTGTGAACCAAAAATAAGCACATAAAAATACTAAAACTTAACCGAGAAATAAATGAAATTCACCTAACATGACAGTAACAAAAAATGTTTTGAAAAAGTTGACACTTTGAATATGAAAGATATTTTGATAAGCTGACTTCAAGTTGTTGGGTGAACATATAAATAGTTGTATTCTGAAGGCAGATCTATGGGACTGAAACAAGGATGAGAGGGCAATGCTGGGAATTCACTGGTTGTCCAGTGGTTAGGACTCAATGCTTTCACTGCCATGGGCCCGGGTTTCATCCCTGGTCAGGGAACTAAGATCCCACAGGCCGTGGCAAAAAAAAAAAAAAAGAGAGAGAGAGAGGCAATGTCTATCAATTTTTTAAAATACGAATTTTTAAAGGAGAGTTTTAGAAGAGTGGTAAGAATTCAAGTATGTTTTAGGATCACCACCCTCCTAAAAACAATCAATTATGGTTCTCTTATCCAAAATAATAATATTCTAACAATATTTTAATATATAATTTCAAATGCATCACCTGCTAGTAAATTACTAAACACACGTGGAGTCTCCCAACTGCTTGTCACTGCACAATGCCCTTGTTCTATTTTCTGTTGCTCTTTGCTAGTTCCTGTTAACAGTTCATTTTACAATTTGTTATTATAATTAAACACTTCTGAGCACCTTCTAAATGTGCTGGTGCTTTCAGATAATTATCTTTTTACAGCAGTATTTGTAAATGTCAAAAATTCCCTATCATATCTAATTGAAAGCTGGCTGTATGATAGACAATATGGCCACAAACTTTTAAACAACTGGTACTTTTTAAAGAAATAATTATTAAGAAATAATTTTTTTATAAATACTAAGTCAAAACCCAATTCAGAATCCACATAACCAGAAAATGCAACTACCAACTTTTCACAATACAATGAATGACTACTTGCAGTTATTGTCATCAGCCTACAGACCTAAACACTAATCAGTACCTTTAAAACATTTATTAAAATTAAAAATCTAAATTATGCCAACAACTAACCCTGGTTTAGCTTTGGGACCCACAATCTCCTGCTTTTAAAGCCGGCTTCAAGACTCAAGTCCCAGTGCTTTGATTCATTCAATAAACTCTTATTGAGCACCTATATGTGTATCACAATCAAGATGTTCTTGGCTTCATGGAATTTAGTTTCATAGATGACACAGAGAAGTTACAGGCAATTACGATAGGGCTTTTCATGCTGACAAGTGACAGGGTAGCTAACCCTAGTCCCATCCGTGCACTAGCTACATCTCTTCCAGACCGTTCAGAACTATCACGTGTTGAGAAACCACTTAAGCCAGGCTGCCATATGGTAACACAAGTGAACAGGATAGGAAAACAACAGCATTTCGTGGCCCTACTAAATTGTAACATCATTCTCTCATGTTGGTCTTATTCGATGCCTTAGAGGCTCCCAACTGCCCATATATGTGTACTTCCAAAGTGGGCAAGCATGGACCTGCCAAAAAAAAAAAGAAGCATATTCAGACTACTGCCTTTGATTACCCAAACAGATGATATTCAAATATAATTTTTATTTTAACAAAACTAATTATAATGGGGGAGAAATGTGGCCAAGATGGCAGAAAAGGAAGACACTGAGCACACCTCCTCCCATGGGCACACCAAAATTACAACAGGGAAACTACTGATGAGAAAAACTGGAAGACTAGCAGAAAAGATCTTCAACCAAAGATATAAAGAAGGAACCACAATGAGCAGGGTAAGAGGGGTGGTGACGCAGTATAGTCAAAATCCATACCCGCGGGTGTGTCACCCACCAAGGAGCGAGTGGTCTGCCCCACATTGGGCTCCCCAGCCTGGGGAGTCCTGCACCAAGAGGATGAGCCCCTGGACGTTCTGACTTTAAAGGCCAGCAGGGCTTACTTTTGGGAGAGCCAGAGGGCTGTGGGAAATAGAGACACCACTCTTAAAGGTGCACACAAACTCTCACATACTCCAGGACCCAGAGTAGAAGCAGTAATTTGAAAGGAGCATCAGTCCCACCATCTGATCTTGGAGTCTCCTGGAGAGGTAGGAGGCAACTGCAGCTCACCCTGGGGACATAGACACTGGCAGCAGCCATCTTTGGGAGCTTGTTCTACCACATGAACACTGTGCTGGCAAGTGCCATTTTGGAGTCCTCGCTCTAGCTTATTAGCCTTGGGATCCAGCCCCTCCCACCAGCCTGTCATTATCAGTACTGGGATGCCTCAGCCCAAGCAACTAACCAGGTGGAGAGACAGCCCCACCCACCAGCAGGCCTGCCGCCTTAAGATCCCCTGAGCCCACAGTCAACCCAGGACCTGGCTCTGTCTACCAGAGGCCTCAGACCCTGGCCCTGCCTACCAATGGGCTGGCACTAGCCACAAGACCAGGCTCACCCACCAGTGGGTAGACACCAGTCCCAGGATCCCATGGGCACCAGCCCTACCCACCACCAGGCCAAAACGCCAACTCCAGGACCCACAGGACACTGTAGCTAAAGACCCCAGGACCTGGATCTGCCAACCAGTGAGCCAGCACTAGCCCCAGGACATGCTGGGCCTTGGCCCTGCCCACCATCAGGTGGACACCAGCCCCAGGACCACTTCAGTCCTGCAGCCTACAGTATCAGGACTCAGCCCACCCATCAGTAGGCCTGCACCAGTCACAAGACCCTCTGAGCCCTGGCCCTGCCCAACAGCAGGCCAAAACCAGCTCTGGGACACCTTGGGACCCTCAGCCAGCTGGTCCAGGATCCAGCCCCACCTACCAACAGGACACCAGCTCTAGGACCCTCAGGGCCCTGCAGCCAGAGACATGGGAACACAGTCCTGCCCACCAGTGAGCTAGCACTAGCTCCAGCACTGTCTACCTGCAGGCCAACACCAGCCCCAGGAACCCCCAGGCCCCGATCCCACCCACCAGCAGGCAGACACCAGCTCCAAGACCCTTTGGACCCATTAGCCAGCTGCCCCAGGATCCAGCCCCATTCACCAACACCGGCTTTGGGACACCTCAGACCCAGCAGCCAGCTGTGTCAGGAACTGGCCCCACCCACCAGCAAGCCAACATTAGATCCAGGACACACTCCCCCACCTCCATCCCCCGCAACCACCCACTCTAGTACCCGGCTCCACTCACTAGTGGATTAGCTGGAGCCCAGGATCCCCCAGGGCCCCATAGCCAGCAACCTTGTAATCCAGCCCTACCCACCAGCAGATGGCAGCCTCTACACAAGGCAGGGCTTGGAAACCAACCAGAATGGGACCAGCCACACCCACCAGATGGCCCATAGTAATCAGCCCACCACAACAGAAGGGTTCAAGCAGCCCAAATAGGCTGCCCTTAGAGCACATAGCCCTAGTCACCAGATAATGATCATAATGATGTTCAGAACTTTAGATAAAGTTCTATGGGTGAACAGAGCAAAAAGTTAGACAGTTTTAATGAAGAGTTAGAAAATATAAAGAAGAGCCAAACAGAGATGAAGAATACAATAACTGAAATGAAAAATACACTAGAAAGAATCAACAGTAGATTAGATGGTACAAAGGAATGGATCCACAAGCTAGAAGACAGAGTAGTGGGAATCACTGGAGCTGAACAGAAAAAGCAAACAAACAAGCAAACAAATAAAAAGAAATTAGGACAATCCCAATGTTCATAGCAGCATTATTTACAATAGCCAAGATATGGAAGCAACCTAAGTGTCCATCAACAGACAAATGGATAAATAAGATGTGGTATATATATAATGGAATACTACTCAGCCATAAAAGAGAATGGAATTTTGCCATTTGAAACAACATGGATGGACTTGAAGGGTGTTATGTTTAGTGAAATAAGTCAGAGAAAGCCAAATAATGTATGATATCACTTATATGTATAATCTGAAAAATAAAACAAACTTGTGAATGTAACAAAAAGAAACAGACTTACAAATAGAAACAAGCTAGTGTTTACCAATGGGGAGAGGGGAGAAGGAAGAGGGGCGGGGCAAGATAGGGGTAGAAGATTAAGAGGTACAAACTACTATGTATAAAATAAATAAGCTACAAGGATATATTGTGCAGCACAGGGAATATAGCTAATATTTTGTAACTATAAATGGGGTATAATCTTTGAAAATTGTGAATCACTATGTTTTACACCTGAAATTTATATTGTACATCAACTATACTTCAATTAAAAAAAAGAAAAGAAAATGAGGAGTTTAAGAGACCTGAGGGACATCTAGCGTACCAACATTCACATTATAGGAGTCTCAGAAGGAGAAGAGAGAAAGGGGCAGAGAATATATATGAGGACATAATAGCTAAAATCTTCCCTAACCTGGGAAAGAAAACAGACATCCAGGTCCAGGAAGCCCAGAGAGTCCCAAACAGGGTAAACTCAGAGGACCACACCAAGACAAAAATTGAATAGCAGGACTTCCCTGGCGGTCCAGTAGGTAAGACTGCACACTCCCAGTGCAGGAGGCCTGGGTTTGATCCCTGTTCAGGGAACTAGATCCCACATGCATGCCATAACTAAGTCTGCATGCCACAACTGAAAGTCCACATGCTGCAACTAAGAAGTCCGCATGGAACAACTGAAAAAAAAAAAAAATAAGATCCCACATGCCACAACTAAGAGTCAGTGCAGCCAAAACAAATAAATAAATGATAAATATTTTTAAAAATTAAATGGCAAAAATTAAAGATAAAGAGAGAATATTAAAGGCAGCAAAGGAAAAGCAACTACTTATGTACAAGGGAACTCCCATAAGGCTATAAGCTGACTTTTCAGCAGAAACTGCAGGTCAGAAGGGAGTGGCACAATATACTTAAAGTGATGAAAGGGAAAAACCTACAACAAAAAATACTCTACCAGGCAAGGCTTTCACTTGAGGGCGAGATCAAAAGTTTTACAGACAAGCAAAAGCTAAAAGAGTTCAGCATCAGCAAACCAGCTTTACAAGAAATGTTAAAGGGACTTCCTAAGTGGAAAAAAAAAAAAAAAGCCACAACTAGAAAAATGGAAACTACAGAAGGAAAAATCTCATTGGTAAAGACAAATATACAGTAAAGGTAGTCAGTCAACCATGTACAAAGCTAGTAAGAAGGTTAAAAGACAAAAGTAGTAAAACTGTGTATATCCACAATAAGTAGTTAGGGGATACACAAAAAAGATGCAAAATGTGATGTCAAAAACAGTTAACATGGGGGGGATGACTAGTGAAAATGCAGGATTGTTGAAATGCGTTTGAACTTAAGAGATCAGCAACTTAAAATAATCATAGATAGGTAGGTAGATAGATACGTAGATAGATAGACAGATAGATAGATAGATACCTCATGGTAACTGGAAACCAAAAACCTATAATATAAACACACAGAAAAAAGAAAAGAATTCAAACATACATTAAAGACAGTCTTCAAATCACAAGGGAAGAGATCAAAAGAAGGACCAAAAACAACTATAAAAACAACCCCAAAGCAATTAACAAAATGGCAATAAGTACATACCTATCAAAAATCACATTAAATGTAAATGAACTAAATGCTCCAATCAAAACACATAGATTGGCTGAACAGCTACAAAAACAATACCAATATATATGCTGCCTACAAAAGACTTGCTTCAGATCTGAAGAAACATACAAACTGAAAGTAAGGGGATGGAAAAAAGTATTCCATGCAAATGGAAATTTAAAAAAAACAACAACAACGAGGTAGCAGTACTTACATCAGACAGAATAGATTTGAAAACAAAGACAGTCACAAGAGACTAAGGACAATACATAATGATAAAGTGATAAACCTAAGAAAAAGATACATAACAGTTATAAATGCACCTAACATAGGCGCACCTAAACACATAAAGCAGGGACTTCTCTGGTGGCGCAGTGGTTAAGAATCTGCCTGCCAATGCAAGTGACACGGGTTTGCACTCTGGTCCGGGAAGATCCCACATGCCGCGGAGCAACTAAGCCCATGCACCACAACTACTGAGACTGCACTCTAGAGCCCACGAGCCACAACTACTAAGCCTGCATGTCACAAGTACTGAAGCCCGCTCGCCTAAAGCCTGTGCTCTGCAACAGAGAAGCCACTGCAGTGAGAAGCCTGCGCACCACAACGAAGAGTAGCCTCCACTAGCCACAATTAGAGAAAGCCCGTCTGCAGCAACAAAAGACCCAATGCAGCCAAAAATAAATAAATAAGTAAATAAATTTATTTTTAAAAAAGCACATAAAGCAATATTAACAGACATAAAGGGAGAAACTGACAGTAATACAATAATACTAGGTAGGCCTTAAATGACATATTAGACCACATGAACTTAATAGATATATACAGAACATTTCATCCAAAAGCCACAGAATACATTCTTTTCAAATGCACAAGGAATATGCTCCAGGACAGATCACATACTAGGCCACAAAACAAGTCTCCATAAATGTAACAAAACTGAAATCATATCATCTTTTCTGACCACAATCAACTATAATAAAAAAAACCTGCAAAAAACACAACCCCAAAACAATGAACAAAATGGCAATAAGTACATACCTATCAATAATCACATTAAATGTGAATGTGAGGCTAAACAATATGCTACTAAACAACCAATGGATCACTGAAGATATCAAAAAAGAAATTGAAAAATACGTGGAAACAAATGAAAACAAAAACACAACAATCCAAAGTCTTTGGGGTGCAGCAAAAGCAGTTCTAAAAGAAAAGGTTACAGTGACACAAGCCTACCTCAGGAAAGAAGAAAAACCTGAAATAAACAACCTAATCTTACACCTAAAGGAACCAGAAAAGGAAGAACAAATAAAACCCAAAGTTAGTAGAGGGAAAGAAATCATAAAGATTAGAGCAGAAATAAAAGAAATAGACTAAAAAAACTACAGAAAAGATTAATGAAACTAAGAGCTGGTTCTCTGAAAACATAAACAAAATTGATAAACCAGACTGAACAAGAAAAAAAAGAGAGCCCAAATCAATAAAATCAGAAATGAAAAAGAAGTTACAACTGACACCACAGAATTACAAAGGATTATAAAAGATTACTACAAATAATTATACACCAATAAAATGGACAACCTCAAAGAAATGACAAATTCCTAGAAATGTACAATGTCCTCAGAATGAACCAGGAAGAAATAGAAAATACGAATAGACCAATTACCAGTAATAAAATTGAATCAGTAATAAAACAACTCCCAAAAAACAGAAGTCCAGGACCAGATGGCTTCACAGGTGAATTCCACCATTTAGAGAAGAGTTAACACCTATTCTTCTCAAACTATTCGAAAAACTGCAGAGGAAGGAACACTTCCAAACTCATTCTATGAGACCAGTATCATCCCGCTACCAAACCCAGACAAAGATATCACAAAAAAAGAAAGTTGCAGGCCAATATCACTGACGAACACAGATGCAAAAATCCTCAACAAAATATTAGCAAACTGAATTCAACAATTCATTAAAAGGATCATACACCAGGATCAAGTGAGATTTATACCAGGGATGCAAGGATGGATCAATATCCACAAATTAATCAATGTGATACACCACATTAACAAAATGCTGAATAAAAATCATATGATCATCTCAATAGATGTAGAAAAATTTGACAAAATTCAACATCCACTTATGATAAAAACTCTCAACAAAGTGGGTATAGAGGGAACATATCTCAAAATAATAAAGGCCATATATGACAAGGCCACAGCTAATGTCATACTCAATGGTGAAAAGGCAAAAGCATCTCCTCTAAGATCAGGAACAAGACAATGATGCCCACTCTTGTCACTTTTACTCATCATAGTATTGGAAGTCCTAGTCACAGCAATCAGGTAAGAAAAAGAAATAAAGGGAATCCAAACTGCAAAGAAAGAAGTAAAACTGTCACTGTTTACAGATAACATGATACTACACATAGAAAATCCTGGGAATTCCCTGCCAGTCCAGTGGTTAGGACTCGGCACTCTGTCAGGGCCCTGGGTTCAATCCCTGCTTGGGGAACTAAGATCCTACAAGCCGCATGGCACACCAAAGAAAAGAAAATCCTCAAGACGCCACCAGAAACTACTAGAGCTCATCAATGAATTTGGTAAAGTTGCTGGAGACAAAATTAATATACAGAAATCTGTTGCATTTCTATATGGTAACAATGAACAATCAGAAAGAGAAATTAAGAAAACAATACCATTTATAATTGCATCAAAAGGAATAAAATTCTTAGGATAAATCTAACTAATGAGGTTACAGATGCTCAACATCACTAAAAATTAGAGAAATGCAACTCAAAACTATGAAGTATCACCTCACACCAGTCAAAATGGCCATCAACAAAAAAAATCTACAAACAATAAATGCTGGAGAGGGAGCAGAGAAAAGGGAACCCTCTTGCACTATTGGTGGGAATGTAAATTGATACAGCCATTGTGGAGAACAGTATTGAGGTTCCTTAAAAAACTAAAAATAGAACTACCATATGACCCAGCAATCCCACTACTGGGCATATACCCAGAGAAAACCATAATTCAAAAAGACACACGTACCCCAATGTTCACTGCAGCACTATTTACAATAGCCAGGACATGGAAACAACCTAAGTGTCCATCAACAGATGAATGGATAAAGAAGATGTGGCATATATATACAATGGAATATTACTCAGCCATAAAAAGAAATGAAATTGGGTCATTTGTAGAGATGTGGATGGATGTAGAGTCTGTCATACAGTGAAGTCAGAAAGAGAAAAACAAAATATCACATGTTAACGCATATACGTGGAATCTAGAAAAATGGTACAGATGAACCAGTTTGCAAGGCAGAAATAGTGACACAGGTATAGAGAACAAACGTACAGACAACAAGGGGGGAAAGCAGGGGGGAGGGGGGTGGGATGAATTCGGAGATTGGGATTGACATATATACACTAATATGTATAAAACAGATCATAAAAACCTGCTGTATTAAAAAAAAATCACACATTAATGCATATATGTGGAATCTAGAAAAATGATACAGATGAACCTATTTGCAGGGCAGGAACAGAAAGGCAGACATGGAGAACGGATGTGTGGACACAGAGGGGCAGGGGAGGGTGGGATGAACTGGGAGATTAGGTTTGACATAAATACACTACTATGTGTAAAACAGAGAGCTAGTGGGAACCTGCTGTACAGCACAGGGAGCTCATCTTGGTGCTCTGTGATGATCTAGATGGGTGGGATCGGGGTACAGAGGGAGGCCTAAGAGGGAGGGGGTATATGTATACATATAGCAGATTCACTTCACTGTACAGCAGAAACTAACACAACATTGTAAAGCAATTATGCTCCAATAAAAAAGAGAAATTAAGAAAACAATCCCATTTATAATTCCGTCAAAAGAAATAAAATACTTAAGACTAAATCTAACTGAGGTTAAAGACCTGTACTTAGAAACTATAGGACATTGAGGAGACTGGTTCAAGATGGCAGAGAAGAAGGACGTGCTCTCATTCCCTCTTGCAAGAGCATCGGAATCACAACCAACTGCTAAACAATCATTGACAGGAAGACACGGGAACTCACCAAAAAAGATACCCCACATCCAAAGACAAAGGAGAAGCCACAATGAGATGGTAGGAGGGGCAAAATCACAATAAAATCAAATCCCATAACTGCTGGGCGGGTGACTCACAAACTGGAGAACACTTATACCACAGAGGTCCACCCACTGGAGTGAAGGTTCTGAGCCTCACATCAGGCTTCCCAACCTGGGGGTCCAGCAACGGGAGGAGGAATTCCTAGAGAATCAGACTTTGAAGGCTAGTGGGATTTGATTGCAGGACTTCAACAGGACTGGGGGAAACAGAGACTCCACTCTTGGAAGGCACACACAAAGTAGTGTGCACATCAGGACCCAGGGGAAGGAGCAGTGACCCCAGGGGAGACTGAACCAGACCTACCTGCTAGTGTTGGAGGGTCTCCTGCAGAGGTGGGGGGTGGCTGTGTCTCACCATGAGGACAAGGACACTGGCAGCAGAAGTTCTGGGAAGTGCTCCTTGGCGTGAGCCATCCCAGAGTCCACCATTAGCCCCACCAAAGAGCCCAGGTAGGCTCCAGTGTTGGGTCACCTCAGGCCAAACAACAAACAGGGAGGGAACCCAGCCCCATCCATTAGCAGTCAAGTAGATTAAAGTTTTACTGAGCTCTGCCCACCAGAGCAACAGTCAGCTCTACCCTCCACCAGTCCCTCCCATCAGGAAGCTTGCACAAGCCTCTTAGATAGCCTCATCCACCAGAGAGCAGACAGCAGAAGCAAGAAGAACTACAATCCTGCAGCCTGTGGAACAAAAACCACATTCACAGAAAGACAAGATGAAAAGGCAGAGGGGCTATGTACCAGATGAAGGAAAAAGATAAAACCCCAGAAAAACAACTAAATGAAGTGGAGATAGGCAACCTTCCAGAAAAAGAATTCAGAATGATAGTGAAGATGATCCAGGACCTCGGAAAAAGAATGGAGGCAAAGATCGAGAAGATGCAAGAAATGTTTAACAAGACCTAGAAGAATTAAAGGACAAACAGAGGTGAACAATACAATAACTGAAATGAAAACTACACTAGAAGGAATCAATAGCAGAACAACTGAGGCAGAAGAACGGAACGGATAAGTGACCTGGAAGACAGAATGGTGAAATTCACTGCTGTGGAACACAATAGAGAAAAAAGGATGAAAAGAAATGAAGGCAGCCTAAGAGACCTCTGGGACATTAAACGCAACAACATTCACATTATAGGGGACCCAGAAGGAGAAGAGAGAGAGAAAGGACCAGAGAAAATATCTGAAGAGATTATAGTCGAAAACTTCCATAACATGGGAAAGGAAAAAGCCACCCAATTCCAGGAAGTGCAGAGAGTCCCATACAGGATAAACCCAAGGAGAAACACACTGAGACACATAGTAATCAAATTAGCAAAAATTAAGGACAAAGAAAAATGATTGAAAGCAGCAAGGGAGAAACAACAAATAACACACAAGGGAACTCGCATAAGGTTAACAGCTGATGTCTCAGCAGAAACTCTACAAGCCAGAAGGGAGTGGCATGATATACTTCAAGTGATGAAAGGGAAGAACCTACAACCAAGATTACTCTACCCGGCAAGGATCTCATTCAGATTCAATGGAGAAATCAAAAGCTTTACAGACAAGCAAAAGCTACGAGAATTCAGCACCACCAAACCACCTCTACAACAAATGCTAAAGGAACTTCTCTAAGTGGGAAACACAACAGAAGAAAAGGACCTACAAAAACAAACCCAAAACAATTAAGAAAATGGTCATAGGAACATACGTATCGATAATTACCTTAAACGTGAATGGATTAAATGCTCCAACCAAAAGACACAGGCTTGCTGAATGGATACAAAAACAAGACCCATATATATGCTGTCTACAAGAGACCCACTTCAGACCTAGGGACACATACAGACTGAAAGTGAGGGGACGGAAAAAAATATTCCATGAAAATGGAAATCAAAGGAAAGCTGCAGTAGCAATACTCATATCAGATAAAATAGACTTTAAAATAAAGAATGTTACAAGAGACAAGGAAGGACACTACATAATGATCAAGGGATCAACAATTTAACATATAAATATATATGCAATTTAAATTGCATAAATATAACAACTTAAATATATATGCACCCAACATAGGAGCTCCTAAATACATAAGGCAACTGCTAACAGCTATAAAAGAGAAAATCGACAGTAACACAATAATAGTGGGGGGCTTTAACACCTCACTTACACCAATGGACAGATCGTCCAAACAGAAAATTAATAAGGAAAAACAAGCTTCAAATGACACAACAGACCAAATAGATTTAACTGATATTTACAGGACATTCCATCCAAAAACAGTAGATTTCACTTTCTTCTCAAGTGTGCACGGCACATTCTCCAGGATAGATCACATCTTGGGTCACAAATCAAGCCTCAGTAAATTTAAGAAAATTGAAATCATATCAAGCATCTTTTCTGACCACAACGCTATGAGATTAGAAATCAATTACAGGGGAAAAAACGTAAAAAACACAAACACGTGGAGGCTAAACAATACGTTACTAAATAACCAAGAGATCACTGAAGAAGTCAAAGAGGAAATCAAAAAATACCTAGAGACAAATGACAATGAAAACACAATGATCCAAAACCTATGGGATGCAGCAAAAGCAGTTCTAAGAGGGAACTTTATAGCCACACAAGCCAACCTCAAGAAACAAGAAAAATCTCAAATAAACAATCTAAAGTTACACCTAAAGGAACTAGAGAAAGAAGAACAAACAAAACCCAAGGTTAGCAGAAGGAAAGAAATCATAAAAATCAGAGCAGAAATAAATGAAATAGAAACAAAGAAAACAAGAGCAAAGAGGAATAAAACTAAAAGCTGGTTCTTTGAGAAGATAAAATTGATAAACCATTAACCAGACTCATCAAGAAAAAGAGAGAGAGGACTCAAATCAATAAAATTAGAAATGAAAAAGGAGAAGTTACAACAGACACCGCAGAAAATACAAACCATCCTAAGAGACTACTACAAGCAACTCTATGCCAATTAAATGGACAACCTGGAAGAAATGGACAAATTCTTAGAAAGGTATAACCTTCCAAGACTGAACCAGGAAGAAATAGAAAATATGAACAGACCAATCACAAGTAATGAAAATGAAACTGTGACTAAAAATCTTCCAACAAACAAGAGTCCAGGACCAGATGGCTTCACAGGTGAATTCTATCAAACATTTACAGAAGAGCTAACACCCATCCTTCTCAACCTCTTCCAAAAAATTGCAGAGGAAGGAACACTCCCAAACTCATTCTATGAGGCCACCATCACCCTGATACCAAAACCAGACAAAGATACTACACAAAAAGAAAATTACAGACCAATAACACTCATGAATATAGATGCAAAAATCCTCAACAAAATACTAGCAAACAGAATCCAACAACACATTAAAAGGATCATACACCATGATCAAGTGGGATTTATGCCAGGGATGCAAGGATTCTTCAATATATGCAAATCAATCAATGTGATACACCATATCAACAAATTGAAGAAGAACAACTGTATGATCATCTCAATAGATGCAGAAAAAGCTTTTGACAAAATTCAACACCCATTTATGATAAAAACTCTCCAGAAAGTGGGCATAGAGGGAACCTACCCCAACATAATAAAGACCATATATGACAAACCCACAGCAAACATCATTCTCAATGGTGGAAAACTGAAAGAATTTCCTCTAACATCAGGAAAAAGACAAGGATGTCCACTCTCACCACTATTATTCAACATAGTATTGGAAGTCGTAGCCACGGCAATCAGAGAAGAAAGAGAAATAAATGGAATACAAATTGGAAAAGAAGTAAAACTGTCACTGTTTGCAGATGACATGATACTGTACATAGAGAATCCTAAAGGTGCCACCAGAAAACCACTCGAGCTAATCAATGAATTTGGTAAAGTTGCAGGATACAAAATTAATGCACAGAAATCTCTTGCATTCCTATACACTAATGATGAAAAGTCTGAAAGAGAAATTAAGGAAACACTCCCATTTACCATTGCAACAAAAATAATAAAATACCTAGGAATAAACCTACCTAGGGAGACAAAAGACCTGTATGCAGGAAACTGTAAGACACTGATGAAAGAAATTAAAGATGATACAAACAGATGGAGAGATATACCATGTTCTTGGATTGGAAGAATCAATATTGTGAAAATGACTATACTACCCAAAGCAATCTACAGATTCAATGCGATCCCTATCAAATTACCAATGGCATTTTTTACAGAACTAGAACAAATCATCTTAAATTTGTCTGGAGACACAAAAGACCCCGAATAGCCAAAGCAGTCTTGAGGGGAAAAAATGGGAGCTGGAGGAATCAGACTCCCTGAGTTCAGACTATACTACAAAGCTACAGTAACCAAGACAACATGGTACTGACACAAAATCAGAAATATAGATCAATGGAACAGGATAGAAAGCCCAGAGATAAACCCACACACCTATGGTCAACTAATCTATGACAAAGGAGACAAGGATATACAATGGAGAAGACAGTCTCTTCAATAAGTGGTGCTGGGAAAACTGGACAGCTACATGTAAAAGAATGAAATTAGAACACTCCCTAACACCATACACAAAAATAAACTCAAAATGGATTAGAGACCTAAATGTAAGACCAGACACTACAAAACTCTTAGAGGAAAACACAGGAAGAAAACTCTTTGACATAAATCACAGCAAGATCTTTTTTGATCCACCTCCTAGAGTAATGGAAATAAAAACAAAAATAAACAAATGGGACCTAATGAAACTTCAAAGCCTTTGCAAAGCAAAGGAAACTACAAACAAGACGAAAAGACAACCCTCAGAATGGGAGAAAATATTTGCAAATGAATCATCGGACAAAGGATTAATCTCCAAAATATAAAAACAGCACATGCAGCTCAATATTTAAAAAACAACCCAATCCAAAAATGGGCAGAAGACCTAAATAGACATTTCTCCAAAGAAGACATACAGATGGCCAAGAAGCACATGAAAAGCTGCTCAACATCACTAATTATTAGAGAATTGCAAATCAAAACTACCATGAGGTATCACCTCACACCAGTTAGAATGGGCATCATCAGAAAATCTACAAACAACAAATGCCGGAGAGGGTGTGGAGAAAAGGGAAGCCTCTTGCACTGTTGGTGGGAATGTAAAGTGACACAGCCACTATGGAGAAAAGTATGGAGGTTCCTTAAAAAAAAACAGAATTACCATATGACCCAGCAATCCCACTACTGGGCATATACCCAGAGAAAACCATAATTCAAAAAGAGACACGCACCCCAATGTTCATTGCAGCACTATTTACAATAGCCAGGTCACGGAAGCAACATAAATGCCCATCTACAGATGAGCAGATGAAGGAGATGTGGTACATATATGATGGAATATTACTCAGCCATAAAAAGGAATGAAATTGGGTCATTCATAGAGATGCGGATGAATCTAGAGACTGTCATAGTGAAGTAAGTCAGAAAAACAAATATCGTATATTAACGCATGTATGTGGAACCTAGAGAAATGGTACAGATGAATCGGTTTGCAGGGCAGAAATTGAGACACAGATGTAGAGAACAAACGTATGGACACCAAGGGGGGAAAGCTGCGGGGGGGTGGGGGGTGGGGGGGGGTGTGATGAAATGCAAGATTGGGATTGACATATATACACTAATATGTATAAAATGGATAACTAATAAGAACCTGCTGTATAAAAAAATAAAATTCAAAAATTTAAAAAAAAACTATAGGACATCGATGAAAGAAATTGAATATGACACAGACAGAAAGGTATGCTGTGTTCATGGATTGGAAGAATTAACATTATTAAAATGACCATACTACCCAAGGAAATCTACATATCAATCTAATCCTTATCAAAATATCAATGGTATTTTTCACAGAACTAGAACTAATTCTAAAATTTGTATGGAAACACACGCACACATACACACACACACACACACACAAAAAACCCTGAATAGCCAAAACAATCTGTAGAAAAAAGAACAAAGCTGGAGGTCTCACGCTCCCTGTTTCAAACTATACTACAAAGCTAGTCATCAAAATAGTATGGTACTGCCACAAAAACAGACACATGGATCAATGGAACAGAATACAGAGTCCAGAAGCAAACCCACACACTTATGGTCAATTAATCTGTGACAAAGGAGGCAAGAATATACAATGGGAAAAAGACAGCCTCTTCAGTAAGTGGTGTTGAGAAATCGAGACAACTATATGCAAAAGAAACTGGACTAGGCTCTCACACTATTCACAAAAATAAATTCAAAATAGATTAAGGACTTAAATGTAAGACCTGAAACCATAAAACTTCTAGAAGAAAACAGGTAGTTTGCTGTTTAACACTGGTCTTAGTGATTTTTTTTTTTTTGGATATGTGTCCTCAGGCAAGGGAAACAAAAGCAAAAAATAAACAAATGGGACTACATCAAACTAAAAAGCTTTTGCACAGCTAAAGAAACTATCAACAAAATGAAAAGACAACCTATTGAATGGGAGAAGATACTTGCAAATGATATATTTGACACAGGGTTAAAACCTAAAATATATTGCTATAAAGAACTCATACAACTAAGCATCAAAAAAACAATCCTACTAAAAAATGGACAGAAGACCTTAACAGACATTTCTCCAGAGAAGACATACAGATGGCCAACAGGTACATGAAAAGACGCTCAACATCCTTAATCACCAGGGAAATACAAATCAAAATCACAATGAGATATGCCTCACACCTGTCAGAATGGCTATTATCAAGACAACAAATAAGTGATGGTGAGGAATCCTTGCACACTGTTGGTGGACATGTAAATTGCTGCAGCCATTACAGAAAACAGTATGGAGTTTCCTCAAAAAACTAAAAACAGAGCTACCATATGCTCCAGCAATCCCACTCCAGGGCATATATCTAGAAAAAACCAAAGGCACTAATTCAAAAATTTACATGCAGCAGGACTTCGCTGGTGGTCCAGTGGTTAAGACTCCGCACTTCCAACGCAGGGGTCACAGGTTCAATCCCTGGTTAGAGAACTAAAATCCCACAGGCCTTGTGGTGCAGCCAAAAAAAAAAAAAAATGTACATGCACCCGAACGTTCACGGCAGCACTGTTTACAACGGGAAATATATGGAAGCAACCCAAGTGTCCATTAGCAAACAATGGGTAAAGAAGGTGTAGTATACACACACACACGGAATATTAGCCATAAAAAAGAATAAAACCTTGCCATTTGCAACATGTATGGACCTAGAGAGTATTATGCTAAGTGAGAAGTCAGACAGAGAAAGAAAAACACTGTATGATTTTACTTATAAGTGGAATCTATAAAACAAACACAACAAAAAGAGTTATTGATACAGAGAACAAACACGTGGTTGCCAGAGAGAAGGGAGGTGAAAGGAGGAAAGAAATAAGTGAGGGATATTAAGAGGTACAAACCTTCAGTTACAAAGTATTTAAATGAGTCATGGTGTAAAATTTACACCGTGTGGATTATAGGCAATAACTATGTAATACCTTTGCATAGCAACATATCATAATGAGACTTACTGTGGTAATCATTTGAAAATGTACAGAAATACCAAACCACTCTTGTATAACATGAACTAACATATTGATAGTACTGCAGGTCTTTATACTTACAAAAAAACCAAATAAATAGAAAAAGAGATCAGATTTTTGGTTACCAGAGGTGGGGAGTGGGGGGAGAGGGAAATGGATAAAGGCAATAAAACGGTACAAACTTCCAGTTATAAGTACTAAAGATATAATGTACAACATGATATATATAATTAACAGTGTGGTATGTTATATATGAAAGTTAAGAGAATAAACCCTGAGTTGTCATCACAAGAACAAAAATTTTCTGTCTTTAGTGTTGTATCTATGAGATAATGGATGTTCACTAAACTAATTGTAATAATCATTTCATGAATGTAAACAAGTCAAATTATGCTGTACACCTTAAAACTTATACAGTACTGTATGTCAATTACCTCAATAATACTGGAAGAAAAAACTCATTATTATGGGAAAATTGCCTATAAGATCCAATAATCACATTTTTAAAACAATTCTTAAACATTTAATCTTTTATTTGTAAATCAATAAAACGTATGCTACACCTAAAAATTTAGACAATCAAGACTGCATTAGTAATTCATATATATGGTGAATGAAACTCTATTTGCACCAATTTGAATGTTTTGTAAACAGCAGAATCATTGAATAATATACAGTTGCCCCTCAGTATCCATGGTGAATTGGTTCCAAGATGCCCCCCCCCCACCCCGGGACACCAAAATCTTCGATGCTCAAGTCCCTTATATAAAATGGTATGGTATTTGCATATAACCTATGCACATCCTCCCATATACTTTAAATCTCTAGATTTAAATACCTGACACAATGCAAATGCTATGTAGTTGCCAGTGCACAGCAAATTCAAGTGTTCTTTCTGAAACTTTCTGGAATCTTTTTCCTGAATATTTCCAAACCAATGGTTGGTTAAATCCATGGATGCTGAATCCACAGGTATGGAGGGCTGACTATACAGTGTTTATAATCTCATTTTTATTTCTCTGTCCTCAGAGAGGATCAATTCTACTTAGTTCTAGTTGAAGTATTATAAATCCCAAATTAATAAAGCTTTACTGTATTTGAGGACCACTCTTTGGCTAAGGTGCTGATCCTTCAGCCATTACTTACATATCCATACATGGGTAAGTCATATGTGTGTGTGGTTTTTGTTTTTAAAGTTTAATACAATGTTCTGTAACTGGCACACAAACTTGCTGTGCAAAATTATCCCTCAGTTCTATTCTAAACTCACAGCTCAGTTAATTTTATTGTCCTCACCTGAGTATGTACGACTGACATATATGGGAGAAATACACTGGGACCTTAAATCAAAGTTATTTTCCACTATTTCGTTGAAGATTTAATATAAATCAAGATGTTAATCTATACAGTTTGAGAGTTATTCCAGAATTTTATGTTCTGATCCTGTCATTCTTATAGGATGTCATTCTTATAATTTTTGGACAATTTAGAGAGAAGTTAGGACAATTTCAGCTAGTATAAAAACAAACAGTCCTTCTGTTTATTATATCCCTTACCATATCAGAGACTGGAGAATGAGAAATATATAAGTGCTACTTACATAGCACCAAAATGATCTACCTATTTCTTTTATCTAGAAAGAATACGGTAAGTCCCCTGCAACAAACGAGTTCAGTTCCGAGAGCCCGTTCCTAAGTCCAATCTGTTCGTAAGTTCAGCAAAATTAGCCTAGGTACCTAACACAACTAACACAATCGGCTATATAGTACTGTACTGTAATAGGTTTATAATCTTTTCACACAAATAACACATAAAAAACAAACACAAAAAATAAAGAAAACATTTTTAATCTTACAGTACAGTACCTTGTAAAGTACAGTAGTACAGTACAACAGCTGGCATACAGGGGCTAGCATCAAGTGAACAGGCAAGAAGAGTTACTGACTGGAGGAGGGAGAGGAGGTGGGAGATGACAGAGCTGAAGGATTGTCAGCAACAGGAGATGAGGGCAAGCTGCAATTTCACTCACACCAGACGCTGATGGCACAGGTTCTGGTTCCTTGCTGGATTCAATTCTACCTACCCTCTTGAAAAAACGATCCCATGATGTCTGGGTAGTAGCTCTTTTTTTCTCCTCATAGATAACACGGTAGCACTGGATTGCATTCTGAACAGCTGCTGCAACCTTCATGTACCATTCTACGTTCGGGTCCTGTGCCTCAAAAACTAACAGTGCCTCCTCAAATAAAGAAAAAACCCTTGCCATTTTCTGCGTCGTGAATCTCTTTGGTTCTTCTGTTACTTCTTCCTCTTGTCACTCCACTCTCTCAATTATTTTCACTTTTGTTTCCATCAGCAGTACCAGCTACATCACTGCTGCTTTTATGCTTGCTTCCGGACATCCTGGGCTTGAAATAAAGACACTATACTACTGTACTCTATAAAGTACACAAAAGCACAACCATTTGTAGAGGATGCACGCATGTGACAATGTACTCCACTCACGTGAACTTTCGTGACTGGACATGCCAGCTCACGTTCACATCTTTGAAAGTTGGCAATTTGAAGGTTCGTATGCAGAGGACTTATATTTTAAGAGGCTCTGAAAGACTAGAGAAACTAAGGATTGGAAAGTTTAAGAGAGTATGTAAAATTTAAATATTAAATCTTTCACACGAACTTTTCCTCCTTACATGAAAGGTACTGAATAAGTTACATTTAAATGTCCTACTTATATATTTTTTAAAAGGTAAGATACTTCTCATTTAAGAGAAAGTGGAAATTATTTAAAATAATGAGCGGTAGGAATTTCCCTGATGGTACAGTGGTTAAGCCTCTGCACTACCACTGCAGGAGGCGTGCGTTTGATCCCTGGTTGGGGAACTAAGATCCACATGCGGAGCAGTGCAGCCCAAAAAAAAAAAAGGGGTAGAGGGGCAAAGGATGAACTCTATATCCAATCCAAATTACATTAAAACCCAAATATAAAATATCAACAGAAGGGGCATTCTCCTAAAAGGAAGTAACTATTCACTATTGGGAGAAATCTACATGTAGTAAGATACTTTCTTGCTTTGATACAGCTAAAAAAATAAAAATAAATTTCATGTCTAAATTTTGGGGTTTATATAGTTAGAAATATATAATTCTACTTTTATAGGTAGTTCAACTAGGGGAAATAAGTTAGCACAATCATTTGAATTGGTTGTCTGCATACGGGGCAGGGCTTATTCCTTTTTTTTAGCTTCTTTGCACATGTAAAGCATGCCATAAGATGTCCTGTTTTGCCATGGACGATGCAACCATTTTTAGGTCGACCTTGGCAAATCACACAAGGTTCAATGGCATTAAGAGGAAAACTAGATTCCACACTTTCTTCTTTGTCTTGTGTTTCTTCCCTCTCAAACTCTTTGACATCTTCTTGGCTACTATAAATGATACTATTAGAAGTTGATGGCTGAGAATAGTCCTCACTTTCTTGGGATAGGGAGGCTTGTGTGATCTTATCATCATTTTCCTCAACACATGATTCTTTGGAATCATTCACTGTGGATTTCTTACAGTCAGGGACATCAAAGCCCTCTTCTACTTGTGCTGAGTTTTCTAGTTTGGCTTTCTCAGACATTTTCCCTTTATCTTTCCCTTTATCTTCAGGAAGCCAATTTTCACGAAGGGCCCAACATCTGTTGCAATGAGGTGGAAGGGGAGGATTCATTTCACTGCATGAAGTACACTTCCAATAGTCCTTCAAGGAAACAAGACAGTTAGCTCTGTAACCCTTCAATAACCAGTCACAGCAACGCTAGCAACTTGTTCAATATGTCTAAGGTAAAATGTATCATACAGCTCAATTTTCAGCATTCCATGTCTTATATAAAGCACTCAACAGTCCTTCCTCAAGCATGAGCTTGTAAATACATTTTTTTCCCAGCCAAACTATGCTAAGAATTCTAAAATGAAAAACGTATTCACCATGACCTTAACCATGTACCTGTAAAGTTATCTGTTCAAGGACAGCGTTGGTTCATTTAGCTGAAGCAAGTGCTATGGGATCTTCTCTGTAATGAGGCCTGTACCCACTCCACTGCCTTAAAGGCTCAAACCTGATACTGTGCCCAGTCCACCAAATCAATCTAGACAAAACTATCAACCAGTCTGCCATTGACTAAGACTCTCTTAGAAGTGCTCTAAAACCAGGGCTCAACTGGGTGTTCCCTAACTTCACCCACAAAGGAAATGCTAAAACATTCTTTTCAGCAATCACGGCCAGCTAAACTCTGCCATCCTTGTCACTATCCAAAATGTATGCCCCTTACTTGTCTATCCTTTTCTGTGTTCTCGTCTCTGTAACTGCTCGTTGCTTCATCCTTATTCCAACTTATTTCCCAAACCTTTCCACCCACTATGCAATCTGGATAACAAACTCCCCCACATTCCAAGCCTCTTTACTGAACATATCCTTATCTCCCTGCCTTACGAGAAGCATGGTTCTTGCCTGAGGACACTGTACATGTAAAACTTGCCATAAGAGGTCCTTCCAAACTTGCCATGAATAATGTAACCATTTTTAAGTTGCCTGACAAATGACATAAGATATTAGCAATAAGGGTGGAAACTATTCATTCTCCCACAATGGTTCTCTCAAGTTGTAAAAGCAGGTTATCTACTAAATGATAAAACCAAAGACAAAGGTCTTGTAATACGGGAAGAAAGTGCTTCAAGAGTCCGATAAATTACAAGATCTATGTCTAAAACATTTCACTCAGCCTGACATCAAATGACTCAACTAGTTACTTGAATTATTTTCTAATATAGCAAAATATTTTCCTAAGATTTTACAATTTCTCCTCCTTTTTAGTATTTGGATAATTAATAATTGTTTCTATCTCAGAAAGAGAAAAATGAATTTCCTGTCCAAATATAACAAAAGGCAGTATTAAGAACAAAAATTAAAGCAATGATATTTTGTTAAAAAAACACACATCCAATACCTGAGGAACCCTGTGAAGCATGCAATGTAAATGTTTAAGTCCAGATTTCTTTAATAGAAAATCCCACATTTTCTAATACAAATCAATATGATATTCATATTTGATAAGATTGGCAAAATGTTGGTAACTGTTAGACCTGAGTGATAAGTACAATGGAGATACATTATACTATTCTCTATGCTGTACATACCCAAAATTTTCCATAATGAAGTTCTTCAAAAGTTCAAATTCCAACACAAAAAAACTAAAAAGTATAGCAACAGATCCCAACCCAATAAAAGAACAAAAATATTTTAAATCATTAAAACTTAAGAAAAAAATGTTAACTTGATAAAAACTACCTCATGTCAAGTAGTAGACTAGACATATTTTTCTAATCTTGACTTCAATGTTATTTTTTGATTCCTTGAAAAAGTAAATGTATACTTACAGCTAAGGAAATTTCAGGATCTTCTTCAAATGAATCTGTATCACTCTCCCCTGCCTGATACACAGTAACTCGATATACCTAAGAAAAAGAAAAAGAAAAACAAACAAAAAAAAATTAGCATCAATTCATCACCTTTTTTCTTCAACCAGTAAGGCTTCTTAGTGATAAGTCCTAAACAAACAACATGTACTCAGTCATCCCTCCGTATCTGTGGGCAGACTGGTTCCAGGACCCCCAAGGATACCTAAATCTGCAGATGCCCAAGTCCCTTATGTAAGATGGCATAGTATTTGCATACAATCTATGCACATCCTCCCCTACACTTCAAATCATCTCTAGATTACTTATAATACCTAATATAAATGCCATGTGAAAAGCTGTAAATACAACGTAAATGCTATGTAAATAGTTGATGGCCCACAGCAAATTCAAGTTTTGCATTTTGGAACTTTCTGGAATTTTTTTTTTTTACTCGAATATTTCCAATCTGCACTTGGTTGAATCCGCCAATGTGGAACTCGCAAATACCAAGGTCCAATTATGTTATATATGAGAAATCTGAGACAAAGGTCCCATGGAATGAGTGAATATAAAGGGGGAGAAATGGAGGACGGTAAAATCCTCACCCACTATGGTAAAAAGTCAACATACAGGGATGTTTAAAATGAATGAAGTAAAATATTCAGTACAAGCATTTTTGTTTTATAAATATGGAAGTATTAAATTACAGTGAAATAGCTAGAAATGTTGAAGCTGGTCACTTCCAGGAAACAGATCTGGTGGTAGTATGTGACTTTTAACTGCATGCGTGCTTTACTTTTTTATAAATTAAAAATGAAAAAGGAGAATTGAATTAAATATTTTTAAAAACGAGTAGACTATTGTAAGAATGCTCATTAAGGCCTACTGACTTCTTGACATTACATTTTAAAAAATATAAATAAGACAACAAGGAATTACAAAGCCTCAAGTCCACAAACCAATATTCTAGTTTGAATAAATCAAGAGTCAAAGATTGTGATGCGAAATCTGAATACATTATTATTTCAATCTCATCAGTCAACGAATATGGAAAGTATTTAAGAACTTTAGAATATAATCAGAAAAAAAAACTACCTCATCATCTTCATCTGAGAGTTCTTGTCCTTCTTCACTAAGGCTATAATCTTCTGAATCAAGAGACTCAACTTCAAATTCTACACTGAATTGATCTGAAACTGAATCCTGATCCAACCAATCACCTGAATGTTCACTTACACCAGCATCAAGATCCTAAAATCGAGGGGAAAAAAAAGTGACTTAATGTACATTACCTGTTGGCCTGTAACAGCTTAACTCTTCCCTGTTAACCTAATTCCCCCTCAGTTCCATCCTGCACACTGACACTAGGTTAAGCTTCTGGGTTATGATTAGATAAATATTTTCTCTGTTCAAAACCCCATTATATAAAAGAAAAGGCCAAATTCCCTTGGCATTCAAGGTACATACAGGAAGTCTATATTAACATTTTCATATTATCTCCAACTAGACACCCCCCTACCCCCACTAAACAAGAACATTAACCAGATCTAAATTGTTTCCTAAACCAAACTTCAACTTCCACACCTTCCCTCTCTAGCTGGAATAACTTGACAGTTTTCAAATTCTGCTCATCCTTTTTTGCCAAAGCCTTTGTCAATACTATAACTAAAAGAGCACTCCCCACCTTTAATTATCTGTACTACTTATATTATTGAGTATTATATATTTCCACACACAAATTTCATAAAACATAATTTTGCACACATTTCTTATCTGAATTATACATACTGTAAGAGTTAAGACCATGTCTCAATCATCTTTATATCTTCCAACTAGTAGAATGCTAGTAGCTACAACACATACAATAATTATGATTTATGTTTAATGAACTTTGAGAATAATTTCTTTGGAAGAGCTTTCAGATATAATTTTTAAAATCTATTTTTAACATTCTGTATTTGCTCATGTGATTCATTTTAAAACTGATTAATAGTATAAGAACCTAAGAGAACCTTCAGTCCCATAATATTTGCCATCAGTGGCTAAGGGTAGGAACATACACAAAGAAGAAGGCTAGAACCAGAAAAAGTACTTTGGTCTAGTAGTCAGGATACATACATTCTTATTCTAGATTTGCCACAAAGTAACTTTCAACCTAGACATATTTAACTTGTAAAGGCCACAGCTATTTCATCTATGACACATGAGTTTGGATTAAATGATCTCTAATATTCCCATCATTTATAAAAACAAAAACAAGGTATTTATTTTACAACCACTGAGGTCAAAAGACTGTTTTAAACCGTGATGATAGGAAAGTAGTAGTAAAAGCAACATTCATTGAACTGCAGTTCTAATTCCTAAAAAAAGGCTCTATTAACAATCACATTAAATTCACAAGTCAAGCTAGAATACAATAACAGCTCTAATAACCTAAGAAACTGGACACTTCAATTAACTAGGCTTTAGTGTACTGTTTAGAATAAGGGGGTAAAAATCACGACAAACATTAAGTCTCAGAAAGCATCTTCTATGGCAGGAGTCAGCAAACTTGTGCCTCACCACCCATCTATTTTTATAAATAAAGTTTTACTGAACACACCCGTGCCCGTTGTCTATTAGACTTGTTGTCTATGGCCATTTTTGCCTCACAGCCGTAGAGCTGAGTAGCTGAAACAGATACCATATGGCCTGCAAAGCCCCTAATAGTTACTATCCATCCCTTTACAGAAAAAGTTTGCCCACTCCTATTCTAGGGTTCTATGAAGAAAGCAAAATTAAAAGTAGTTTTCAGGACTTCCCTGGTGGTGCAGTGGTTAAGAATCCGCCTGCTAATGCAGGGGACACAGGTTCGAGCCTTGGTCCGGGAAGATCCCACATGCTGCAGAGTAACTACGCCCGTGCGCCACAACTACTGAGCCTGCGCTCCAGAGCCCATGAGCCACAACTACTGAAGCCCGCGCACCTAAAGCCTGTGCTCCACAACAAGAGAAGCCATGGCAATGAGAAGCCCGCGCATAGCCCCAGCTCGCAACACCTAGAGAAAGGACTCGCATAGCAGTGAAGACCCAACGCAGACAAAAATAAATAAACAAATTAAAAAAAAAAAGTTTTCAAAAGTTTTAGCTAATGTTCAAAAAAGAAAAACCTAAAAACTTTTAAATACTGTATATTTAAAAAGTATCAGACAGGCTTGATCTGCAAAGATCTTAAAATCCCTGTTTTTCTGAATTCCAACTGTGACAATTACTAGTTATGTGATCTTAAACAAGTTATTTGAAACACCCCAGTCTTAGTTTTCCCATCTATAAATGGAGTTTGAGGCTGCTGAGGTGATAAAATATGTTAATTGCCTGGTATAGAGCCTAGAATATAGCCTTAGTTCTCCCAATGTATTAAACCCAAAAGAAAAGATGGGAGGCAAATGCACTTTCCTGTAACTCCCTTCACAAATTGGTGAATGACAAGACCAAATAATGTGACGTAAGCTAAAATGAAGGAAAAAAATTAGCCTTATCAAAAGCTTTCACAACTAGGGACTTTGCCTGAAAAACAATAGATCTTTAATAGAGAGGATTTTTAGAAGAGAGCGTAGAATAGGACTAACAAAAAGAAATACCCTCTATACTTTTTGATAACAAGGCAGTGTCCCAGGTAGAAAGAACAAGGACTTTTAATACCATTTAGCTAGAATTCTGAAACAACTTTAACAAAGACTATAAGTTTAAATGGTGCATAGTCGTTGTATTAAAACCATTTGTAAGGAATAAAATTATCCAAACATGAAGTTGGTGACACATCAAGTTTTATTTAATTGGATTCAATTTTTAGATCACACATATTTGCTCTCAAGAACCTGTATATTTTTCATAGCATTTATTCACTGTTTTAATTATTTGTTTGATTGCTGATGACCTATCTCCCATTGAGGGCAGGGATCATAACTACCTTGACCACCACTGTATCTCCAGTGCCAAATGGAACCTGGCATAGAAAAGACACAAATATCTACTGAATGAAGAACTTGCTCTTGGAGGAGCTCACCATGCCATCTAGTGTCCTACATGAGTAACAGCTCTATTAAATACTAACTCTAGAAGGCGCTTCTGCATCCATAAAATCACTGCTTTGGAAGAAAAAAAATGTAAAGATAATAAAGAATAATACATAAAAAGAATATGGTTACTATCACAATTGGTTCAATCCTTTACATCTTCTAGAGAACTATAAAATAATCACTAATATCCAGAATAATCACCATGAGATGTTGCCATATCACAATAAAGATCCCAATTTTAATAACATTTTAAAGACAAATGTGTAATGACAAGAAAGAAAACATTCCATTTGTCAAGCATTCTTGTTAGCAAAAACTTCTTTATAAAACTTCCTTCAGTGATATCTCTTAAGAATGTTAATGCTGGCTAACACTTTGGAATTTTGTATCAATGATCAAAAAGTACTGATACTTTCCCATCATGCATGCAATAATATACCAATATTTCACAGCCTTATTAAAAAGACCTTCCCTGATGTCTAGACCTACGTATGGCAAATGTGGAGATCAGGCTATGTTCACTTATTTGCTGAGAGCTGTAATAAGATATTTTTACTCTAAATATGCGAGACAAAATTGCTTAGAATCTTAAGGTATCTTTGGTGCAGTGGCCCACAAAGGTTCTCCAATACGTAGGGTGACATTAATAACTAACATTGGTACTAATTTTACCAGCACACTCCAGTGCAACTCCATTATCTTCCACCCTTCTCCCCAAACCCGGGGTTGGGAGTGGGGAAGATCTATACAGTTTCATTTGAAAGAAAATTTTACCAAGTGTATAGCAGCAATCAAGCAGCAATCACATATCATACATGTGCATTCTATCTGGATGCTTATTAGGACTGCCAGAACTAGACTTTAAAAATAAGAGAGTCCTGTTTTATTTAAAATGAGAGGATTACCGGATCTGATGGAGTCCCTGTCGATTCACTGCTACTGCTTCTTTCACAACATATCTCCCTTATTACACACAGAGCAAGGCTTTCATCAAAGGAAAGGGAAATATTATCAGATTTGTGGCGCTTTCTTTGTCGTTCACCAGGTAATTCATCTGAATTTTCTTCTGAATATGTAAAGAAAAACAAGTTAATTAAATTGCTATACTGTAATGTATTTAGAAATTGAGCTGTCTTAAGTTACCTATCTGTACTAAAATTGTTTCAATGAAATTAAACAGAGAAAAATAGTGAATTACTGTTTCAAAAGTCAACACTCTTATTGGATCTGTCCAACTTAGAGTTATAGCAGCACACTACATTTTTAAAAGCTTTTTAAGCTTGTTTCAGAACTTTATCAACTCACAATTAATTTAATCCATCTAGACCTTTTATTAACCAGTCTACGATTTTTCTGTCAAAATCAAAATTTAGGATATAAGATTTCACTTTTTTTCCTGGAAAGAACCAAAACTGTTTAACTTACTTAGAAGGTATTCCTAATGTTTCAATTTCCTTAGTATCCAGTACTTTCAACAGGAATCAAAACCAGTTAAAACTGGTCCATTTTATTTTATTTATTTAGTTTTTGGCAGCGCGGCATGAGGGATCTTAGTTCTCCAACCAGGGATCGAACCTGCACCCCCTGCGGAAGCACGGAGTCTTAACCAGTGGACGGCCAGGAAGTCCCTGGTCCATTTTATTTTAAATAAGAAATTATCTCTGACTTAAAGTGAGAATGTTACCAAATCTGTCAGGAACATAAATGAGAGTCCTACCTTACACCAGACATAAAAATAAATTCCAAGTGGATTAAAAAACCAAACACAAGGAACAAAACCACCCAACTACTTATATAAGAGAATATACCAGGGTGGGAAAGTATGATGTGACACTACAAAGCCCTCAAGAAAAAGACTATCAAGATTAAGTTAGTTACTTAAGGCTTACATGGCAAAATAAAATACTATAAAAAAAAAGTTAAAAGGCAAATGTCAGACTAAAAAAAATCTGCAACACATAATAGAAAATGGTTAATATCCACTTTATACAAAGTCCTCCTACCAACCAAGTAAAAGACAAACTTAATTTTACAAAAATTCAAAGATATGAAAGGGCAATGCATAAAACACAAATGACTAATAAACACACGAAAAAATGGCTTACCTCCTAGTGATCAAGGAAATGCAAATTGAAATGAGATACCATGTTTCACCCATGAGAATGACAAAAATTAAAATGAGAGACAGTCTCTATACACTACTGGTAAAAATGCAAAACAGTGTAACATTTTATGGGCAGTTTCTCTATCCTAGACAAATATCCCCATAATCATTTAAGGATTTATGAGCAAGGGTGCTCACTGCAGCCTTACATGTTAAGTATCTAATAGGGTTATGAGATTAAATATAATCCATATGCCTGAAACAGGTACAGCTCACACCTTTGCTCACTCCATTTCCCTCTCTTGACCTTCCTAGTCAGAAGTTATCTCTTCTTCCTCTGAATTCCCAAAACAACGCTTATATCCTCTACTTTAATTTTGTATTTATCTCTACAAGATCACAAGTTCTTGATATAAGTTATTAATGTTTGTATTCCCTATAAGAAAAGGTGATCTTGGTTGAAAGATGTGGGCTAGAAGGCCAAAACCATGCTGTTGATCTATATTTTTTAACTCTATTAATAACATTTGGGGCTTTTTTCTGATTATTAAAGTATTATATTACTCATAGTAGAAATCTCTAAAAAATAGAAAAAATTTTAAATGTAAATCATCTATAATATTACCATTGAGATAACTACTATTAACATTTTAGCATAATAATTTTCCAGCTGTCGTTTAAAAAATTTATTTCCGTCTAAAAAACATATTTATATCACACTATATGTACAATTTGGGGTTGTTCTCTTTTTTTTTTCTCTTTGGCCATACCACGTGGCTTGCAAGATCTTAGTTCCCCACCCGGGGATCAAAACCAGGCCCCTGCAGTGAAAACACTGAGTCCTAACCACTGGACTGCCAGGGAGTTCCCAGGGGTTGTTTTCTCTTAAACATTCTTTTACATTATTTTTAATGGCTGCAGAATATGGTATCCATAATATAGGTTCATCATAATTGTACCATTCAGTCCACAAATCTGAGCACCTTCTTTCCGTCTGGCACAGTGCTAGGCAGTGGGTATACAAAAATGAAGTCAGCCATCATCCCTACCACCAGAGGAAGTTTACGTTCAAACATCAAGGCAACCAAAATACGATCATTTACAAGCTATAATGAGTGCTATGAAGGAAACAAGCAGGGTGCTAAGGGAAAGAATAACAAGAGGGGATCCACTTTTCCGGGTGGTTAGGGACAGCCTCTCTGAGAAAGTAATAATTAAGCAAAAATAGAAAAATGAGGAGCTGGTCTTACAAGACTGAGGTAGAAGAACTTCTGGCAGAAAAAAACTGTGCAAACAGCCTTAAAGCAGGAAAGAATGCTGACTTGTTTGAGGAACCAATCAGTGCAGTTAAAACACAGTGAAGGTGGGGAAAAAGGCCAAAAACCAGATTAAAGGTAGATCAGGGCCTTGTAAGCCAACATAAAAGTGTGGGTTTTATTTGAAGGTCAATGGTAAATAAACAAAGTGGGGAAGTGACACAATCCAATTTACCTTTTATGATCCCTTTTGGTACTGTGATGAAGGACAGAAAGAGCAAGTAACTAGAAACAGAAAATCAGAAGCTGCTGCAGTGGTCTCAGTAAAAGATGACAATGGCCTGGACTAGAGTGATGACATTCTCTAGCATCATATATGTTTTCAACTATGAATAATGCTAAAATTAATATCTCTACATATAATCTTTGCATTTCTGATTATATCCTTAGGATAGATTCCTAGAAGTGGATTGCTGTGATAATGGTAAGAACGCCAAGCCTTTTTATAATTCATGAAGGTTAACCAATTTACACCAATTGATACACCAACAGTGCATCAGTGCCAACACATAGTTAGCAAGGATAAGTTAAAAAAAAAAAAATCATCTTTCCTAATGTGAAAGACCAGAAAAGACACCTTTTTTGCATTTTTTGTTACCTATAAAGCTAAATCACTAAAATCCACTCCTCCTCATATTTATCAGTCATTTCTACTTACTATGAAAAAAACTTTTTTTTGCAAGTTGGATATTTAATATTTTTCTTATTGACTTTTGGAAACTTATAATAAGGATATTAACACTGTCAAATTTAAAGTGAATCTATTTCAATATGTTGTAATTTTTTTCATTTATCTTTTAAACTCATCTATCTTTTAAACTCATTTAGTATTCATTTTTGGCATAAGGCACAGATATAACTTGATTTTTTCCCCCCCAAATAACCATTTGTTCTACTCCGATGTATTTACTCTACACTTGCTGCCCTTTGCCCTCATGTACAAAACTCTACTCTGGGTTTATCTATTCTACTTCACTGATTTGCCAAACTCTTTTTTTTCACCTGAATCATACAGTTTTAGTTATCATGACTTTCATCAGGCAACCGCCTCCTCCTCTACTCTTTTCTCTGTTAAAAATGCTCTCAGCTATTTTCTTTACCTCGTCCTCATTTCTAAGATGCTATTTCTCTGTTTTTAAACTCATTGGTGTGTTTTATTTATTAGAAACAACAAATACTTTAACTGCTAAGGTGACTAAGAATTATGACTAAAATAGAGTTTATATCCTTGTCCTGTTATCGTGCATAGCAAAGAGCTGGCTAACTATAAAATCCAGCAGGACACAGTAAACTGTGCCTGCTGTAGTCAACCAGAAAAATGTTGCTAAGGAAGCAATTTGTAAACCAAATAAATCATATAAAAATAAGAAACTCAAATTCATTCATCTAAACCAAAAAAGCACAATTTCATTAAGCCTAAATGCACTAATTTCAGTAAAGAATGAACACTGAAAAGCTGTTTGAAAGTGCCAATTAAATATTCATATATACCTGTCTCACTAACTGCTCTCCTTCTAGATGAGGTAGATGGTCTAGAAACCAAATCTGAAGATGAAGGTTTCTCTTCCTGTAGCTCTTGCACAAGGTCCTAAGCATTCAAGGGAGAAAAAAACAGAAATAAACCCACAAACTTATAACACCAAGAAGCTAAAAATTCATTGTTTTAAACACTCCCAATTTTCAAGAAACATCAAAGTAGAATGAGTTCAAGATTACCTTTTGAACACTCCCACCTTCAAGGTGACACCTGTTTTCACTCACAGATGTGCCTGAATCTGATGGTTCTGACAGAAAATAAAAACAAAGAATCACAAACTAGGAAAGCAAGGGTTATTCAATAGATGTTATCCAGAACAAACTCCTCATACAATTTAACCTTTTAACCAACACTGAACGCGTAGTCTCCCAAGTGCCATCCTTTGCTGGATACTAGAGATGTAAATAGATAATTCAATTTTAATATAGAAGATACATAAGAATAATTATAAAGTACAATAAAATAAGCACACTAAAAGAAGTATTATAAGATAAATTAATGGAGAAGACGAAGCAATGGTTATTTGGTATGCGGCAAGGTCTGAGTAACAAGCAATCAGGAGAGGTTTCATAGTAGAATATGTGGAAGTACGACTGGGAAAGGCTATTCCAGACTGAGGAAACACTGTGAAAAAAGCATTCAAAAGTGAACTACCAGTGTTTGTTGCAGGAACTACAGGTACTTCATTACTATGGGAATGTAAGCAGATCATAAAGGATCCTGCCTGTCTTGCTAAACAGCACAAAGATATCAACAAGCAATACTCCTGCCACCAATCCCAAATCACTGCAACCTTCCCAGCTAATACTTCACATTCCTCCCTAAGGCACTGCTCCAGCCACGCACCATTAAAAAGGTTTAATCTAAGAGATAAAATTGATTTGCTAGTTCACAGCAAGTACTTTACACCCAGCGAGCAATAAGGAACCTCTAAATGGTCACTATAAGCAGAAGAGTGACAACTCCCTCTGCCAAAATAGGAGAAAAAAGAGAACAGAGGCAGGGAAACCAGTATTAGCAACTGCAATAACACAAATGAAAAGCATTAAAGTCTAAACCAAGACAAGGAAAAAAGATCAATTCCAGAGAAATTAAAAAGGTAAAAACCGACAAAAACCTGGTGTCTGACATACAAGGCAAGGGAGAAAGGAGTCAAGAATTCCAAGATTGTACCTTGGGTGGATAAATGGGTGGTTATCATTCAAACTTCAGATGATGAACAGATTTGGATGGGAAGATAACAAACTGAAAAGTGGATAAAACTTTCAGGTAGGTAGGTTTAGTCTGTATGTGGATGTGCAGACTTGGAGCTCAAGTCAAAATTTCAGATGTGGGATATATACCATCACCTAAGATCATAATCAAATACCCTTTACTACTCCCTTGGAAACATTTTCGTCTTAACACTGAAGCCCGCTCTGAGTATTAACATTTTGAAATTATATGCATTATCATAAGAGTTTATTTATTTTTTATATTATGGGCAAGGTATTATACTGATTTAAGTTGTCCATATAAGTAGGTTATATTTTGTTTTAGTATAAGAGATGTTACAAAACAGATGTAATAAAAAGGAAGCACTAGGTGTGACAAGTTTGAGAACAATGATATAGGCGTTCTGAAGTTAATTATATTAAACTAAAACCTGAAACAAACTCAGAATGGAAATAACATAAGTAATCTACAGGTTACCATCTCATTAATATAATTTTCCTAGCAATCAACCAAGATTTAAATGAATGAATGAATACATCAGGGATAATAATACTTCAGAAAACTTAAAATACTACAATAGATACTGCAGTTGTTTATTTGCCTTCATTTGATTTCCTTTGATTTGATTGCCTTTTTTTGATTTTTTTTTGTAAAGGGCTTTGTAAAACAAAATGTCAAGTCACCAGCCTAATAATTACTTCTATTCTGGGATAAGACGGTGTTGCCCTTTTCTGGGTCTTAAATCCTAACTTTGGAAGAATAAGTATTCAATGCAACAAATTTACTAAACATCGTATTAATAAACACTGTACTGTGTAATGCAGACTGCAAACCTGAATAGGACACACTTGTATAAGTAAGTGTAACAAAGTAATATAACAATAAAATCTAGATACGAAATAATGGGAGCACTAAGGAGTGGTCAGTTCGTTCTGTAAAGTAAACAAGCTTCTGAGAACAGTTCTTAATTATAGATCAAGAATGGACTTCGGGCTTCCCTGGTGGCGCAGTGGTTAAGAACCCACCTGCCAATGCAGGGGACATGGGTTCAAGGCCTGGTCCGGGAAGATCCCACATGCTGCAGAGCAACTGAGCCCGTGCGCCATAACTGCTGAGCCTGTGCTCTGGAGTCCGCGAGCCCGTGCTCCACCACAAGAGAAGCCACCGCAGTGAGAAGGCCATGCACTGCAACGAAGAGTGGCCCCTGCTCACCGCAACTAGAGAAAGCCCGCGCACAGCAACAAAGACCCAATGCAACCAAAAATAAATAATTAAAAAAAAAAAAAAAGAATGGACTTTAAGAAGCCTGTGGTGCAACTACTGAAGCCCGCGTGCCTAGAGCCCATGCTCCACAACAAGAGAAGCCACCGCAATGAGAAGCCCGCACACCGCAACAAAGAGTAGCCCCTGCTCACTGCAACTAGAGAAAGCCCGTGCGCAGCATCAAAGACCCAATGCAACCAAAAATAAATAAATAAAGTAAAAAAAAAAAAAAAGCCTGTAGTGCCAGCTCCTACCAGCACTCCCAAGCAAACTGTGTACATCTCTTCCCAAGTGCATGTTTGTGGCTGAAAATGGTCATGGGGAGGGTATTTATATTATGGAAACCAGTAACCACAAATCAAGGCTCTTCCCCTGGAGAGTGGATTGTTAAAACATTTACCGGCATATCACTGTGTATGTTTAGGTGTACCGTTATGGAATAAGAACCTAGCACTTTCATCAGATTAGCAACAGGATATGTTACCCAAAAATAACCAGTTAAGAACTACAAGTCTAAAGGAAGGGAAGTAAAATGGCACTCACCTGAACAAACTGGTAAACAAAGTTTTGTCTATTATAAAAAACACACAAGACAAGGACCCTTCTATTCAAATGGCCCTACCTAGGTATCTGTATTACTTCCCAAAGCCTTTGAAAACGTTTCAAGGTTTGCTCCTATCTCTACTATGCAGAAGATTTTGAAATTATCTACCTTTAAAAACAAATTCTAACCTGATATCCCAAGGCTTAAATTTATGTAACAGGATATTTAAATATCCACTGCAAATAAATATGCATAAGAAACTTAGTATTATGTTGTTTTAGCTCATATGTATTTCTTCCTGTTAAATTTATCATACCCTTACTATAATTAAATATACAATGAGAGCAACTTTTAAAGAAAATCACAATTATAAGATGTCTGCACATCCACAGAATGTCTTTAATATATTTTTACAGTACATGCTTATGGAATTCAAAATGAACTTACCCTGCTGATTGACTACCACCAAGTTTCTATAAATCATTGTATATATTTTCCTTGTAGAGAGAAAAAAAAAGATGTACATTTTAAAAATGTATTAAACTAGACTTAACAAGACTTTTAAATGCATATTAGTATAAACTATCATGCTACAACCCAAAGTTTAAATCACTACATTCAAGTACTGATAAGCTTCTAGACACTAAAAACCACCATAGTAATTATTTGCACAGTGATTACACACAGCCACTTTTAATAATCACTAAGGTCTCCCTAGTGCGAAGATTTCACATCTCCATTTCCTGAAACATGCCTTGTTGAGACTTTAGCAAAAGTCCCCACAGAACTGGTGTGAACACACGAGGCAGGTTAACATACTTATTTTCAAACAGAAAAGAAATTATCTAGCTCCGGGCATAGACGAAGAGTGCCTAAAAAAGTAGCAGGTTATGCAAAACCCATTATATAGGAACTTCATTATAGTTTTGACTTTTATCAACCTTAGACCAATCATCTAATGGATTTTCTTCCTTGATCTGAAAAGTTATTAAAAGATAGAGCAGTATACAGTCATTTAATACAGACTGAGTACCAGTCACTGTTCTAGAAATAGGGGAAAACAAAGAATGAAATAAAAACAAATCTCTGCCCTCCGGAGCATAAGGAAACAATTCATTTATGCCAATACTCAATGAAGTCATGGTACATTTTTCTTTTTTATCAACTAATGACTTTAGAGAACATTTATTGGTCACAAGATATCATTTCTAACTCTCAAGGTTAAGGAGAAAGTGCCAATCCCAACTAATTTTTTTCATTCTTGGGACTGATGATACAGCTCCCTAAACTCACAAAAAAAATCAATATTCCTACTCATATCTTTTTCCCAAGTCAGTAGTTTCCCCAGTGTTGAACCTCTCAACACATTAGAATTCAAGTCAAAGATAATTTTAAATTTGTGCTTTCAGTATCAGAAATTACAGCTCCAAACATTATCAAGATTCAATACTCAAGACGGTGCAAAATTATCAATACAGTTATTTCTTAAACTTATAAAATTAGAGCTTATATCCCAAGGCCAAGTATAAAATAACATAAATATTAAACAGATATCGTCTGTCAATGGAAAGAAGCTTGTATATTAATTTAAAAGCAGGGTGAAATTAAATATAGTATGTTCACAATGGGGTTAAAACACATCTGTGCATAATATATTGTAAAAACAACAAGTAAAAATACCTTTCAATGACAAATTACACTTTTTTTCCCCTATCATTAGTTTTCTGTCTTTTCTTAATATTCAATAATGAATATATACATATAATAATAGTTATTTTAAAGTTATAAATATCCCACTTAATTATCTTTTTAGCTGTAATATTATTGAGCATTAAACACTAGTAGAATCTAGGTAAATGTTTCAGGTGAAAAGTATTCGTCTCATTAATTAAGATACACTACAAAGAGACTAACAAAATGAAACAAGGAATTCCAAATGTAAAGTAAGAATGACTGAAAAAAAATGTCTTCAGTTCCTGGTAGAGTAATTCTAGAAATGTCATCTGGGTTAAATTCAGTTGATTAAGTGCCATAATGGCATATGACAAAGAAAATGATCTCCAAGGTAACTAGGGCTCAAATTTAAGCCATTACCACAGGGTATTATAAAGACTGTCTTTGGAAGTGACTGCAATAATAATATTTTTTTAATATGCAGTTACTGTAGCTAATATTTAGATGCTTTCCATGTGCCAAACACTATGTTTTTTACACACTGCCTCTTTATAACCTCCACATAAGGTATTTATATTGTTCCTACTTCATATTCAGGGGAAACTTAAGGCTTAAAGAGGGTAAGTCAATTTACCCAGTCTAACAGCTAGTAAATGACTAAGCTGGGTCTCAAACCCAGGCTTGTAAGATTCCAGAACTCAGGTTCTCAAGTAATATGCTATTTTACTAAGAAATTTAATTTCAGCATCTTTTATATATATTATAACAATTTTCTCTGACAAAAGGGAGTAAGGATGGAGGTGAACTGAAATGTTTGCCCAGCTGGCATTTTACAATAGACTAAAGAACTTACCTGTGCTCTTTCACAGAGAAGCTTGGCACTCCAAACAAATCCCCTAGAAGATCATTTGAACAATACACAATATGCTGTTGTTTCTCATCATATAATCGTTTAGTCATAATATACTGGCCAAGATAAAATATAACCTGAAATAGAAATATGATTTCTGAGCGTTAAAGAAAATTAAATGTTAGTTTCAAATACATACAATAACATCTCATTTATCTGAGGAGGGTTAAACAACCAGCAACCACATCAATAACCATCTAAATAACAACCATTCTGTACTCCTAAAAAAAAAAAAAAAGCTGATTTTATATCTTTTTCTTTTAATTTGATCAAAGTAGAGACACTGCTTCTGATTTACTTAAACTTTAAAATGTGTCTTTTTTTTTTTGGGCAGACTTTAACTTTGCCCAAATATCTAGGTACTACTTATTAGGAAGAAAGGAAAAGGCAGCAAAATGCAAAACCACTGATCACAATGAAAAGTTGTAGAATCAAAAACATCAACTAAAATATAGCAGTGACCTGGAGTCATTTAGTCAATAGTCCTGCACACCATATACCTCGACAACCTCTGAGGTCATCACAGATGAGAAGACAGTGACCAATTACATCTACACAACAGTTTGGGAGAATTCAGTGAATGAAATAAACCCTTAAAGATATCATTATAATCTACACAATAAATAATCAAAATAATGACCCTGAATCATGCACATACAGTTAAATTATATTTTGTGTGCTCCATTAAAACAAAGTAGGCAATACATTTTTAAGACATCCACATACAAACCTATTAACAACCACCTAAACACATATGGTGTTTTACAGTTTACAATGTACTTTTACAAGTACTGTCTCATTCTTCTGATATTTCATAGAATTGTTATCACCATATGAGAAATAAGAAACTGACCCGGTCTTCTGACTTCTAGCCCAGTGTGCTTTCTACTACCCCATACTAGCTTTCATTACTCTCCCACATACCACAGAACAAAGATTCTACAACTGAACACTGTGTCAGACAATATATACATCCCTGTTACACGGTTTAATATAAGCATTCTAAGTCTTTATGATGACCTTGATCAATTTTCTCCTTATTTCTACCTACTACTAGTCATACTTTTTTGTTTCCTTAACTGGTTATATAATGATAATATAAGGTTAAACCCAAGTTAACATCCCAAAAACATCATTTACCTTGACACTTCCCTGCAAGCACCGTCTATAGACTTAAATGGCTAAGCAGGCTTCAGACTTAAAGGAATATTCCTGTGACTATGGATGGAAGAGATGGTAGACAATGGAAGGGAAGAAGGAGGAGAACCTAGACTCTTTCTACCAAACATCCCATAAGGAAACTTCTGAATGTGGTTAAAAAGGAAAAGGGTCTGGAATATTTTCCTGCCCACTATCCTGATGTAAGGTCCTTCAGTGTTTTAAGTAATCTGAGTCCCATAAACTAAGTGTGAGAGATGGGGAAGAGGCACATTTCATTCACATCGAAATTTTCCCCAAGATGGCCCATCTCTCAATGAACAGCATGCTTCTGTGCACAAATTTAAAGCTAGAGAACAATACATTGAAATGTATCCATTAAATAGAACATATGTTCACGAATCAGCTCACCTCTATCCCAGAAAGATCAGTACACTGTACTCATGTATCTCTAGTGCAGAAGTTCTTAACCTGGGATCCATGGATGCCCAATAAGTCCTTGGATAGAATTCAGGGGGTCCATTAATTTGAATGGGAAAAAAATGTTTGTCTGTATTTTCACTAACTTTTAACTGAAATTTAGCTTGCCCTTCAATTATGAATATAGGCAACAAATCACAAAGTATTAACAATAACTGTGATTTTGTCACCAATAAAATCACAAGCGTTTTTCACATCATACATACTATGCTTGATGTAAATGTCTCAAAATATCAGTTATGCTCCTCACTACTTCCAAATTACATTTATTAGATCTGCTGCTAAATCTTAAGACTTTACCAGTGCGTCAAGTGGGTTCACAGCACAAAATGGCTAAGAACCCCTAAAGAGCTTCCCTTTGTCTGAGTTCCTGGCTGACAAATGAAATTCGAGTATAAACTGAATTTTCAGCTTCAAATTATAGTCCAAATGACCACAATACTTAATATTCCTGCTTACTGAAAATCCCTCTATATGGCCAATTTCTCCCCATGGCTATATGTAACTAGTAAGACATTAAGTTATCTTTTTAACTTAGTTCAGCTTACCTCTTTCATAGTATAGGTGTCCTTCTGTGCACCAACAGACTTCAACAACTTCAAAAGCAATGGCTTTGGTCTAACCTATAAAGGACAAAGAGTTGCTATTATACTTCCAAATTATTCCAGAACTATAAGCCTGCAGGAAACTCATCCATAAAGAATTTCAATAAAGGTAGCAAACACAATGCTATCTCACAAGGTTAGAGACCTCAAAAACTAAGTCATAATGTTTTCACTAAATGTAATAGACTATGTAAACTGAATACCACAGACTGTGTTTGGGAAGAAAATGCTGGGATCTAATTATTATGCAAATAATCACAGAATCCTCAAGTATCATCAGTTGCCATCAAAACAGTACCCGTGCCAGGGCAGTGAAAATTATTCTTTTCCCTCCAGCTATTTCTATCATCTGCTTATTACCTTACAAACTCAATGGTAAATGGAATACCCCAATGAGCTTACTATAAGCTAAATTACAAAATACGAGAGAAAACAGTAAATCTTTACGGTGGGTGCTTTTACCAATCTTTTCTTTCTACACATTAGGTTCCTGAAGGCTGGGGAACTTTAACCCAAGCTGACACGGATAATTAAGAACAGGTGTGGAGACTGCGACTCACATCCCTCAACTGCAAGCCAGCATTTTCTTCCTACTATAATATCATGCTGCCTTTTAGTTGGTCTACATTCTAAATATCTACTTGACAAACATTTATTGAGCTTCTGCCATGCACCAGACAGCACTGGATACTGCACACACACACAAATGACAAATAAGACATATGACCTATATTGAAGGAGCCAGCCAACTAGATCAGGGTTCAATTTTTTTCTTTAAAGAGCCAGACAGTAAACAGTTTATAGCTTTTCTCGCCAGATAGTATGACTCAGAAGCGTAAATTATATGTAAACCAATGGGTGTAGCTCCATTTCAGCAAAACTTTATTCACAAAAGTAGGCAGCAGGCCAAATTTGGCACATAGGCTGTAGTTTGCCTGCCTCTGACCTAGAGGCTTTGCAAGTTGTAGTAAGAAAATAACTGGCAAGGGGGCAGGGATGTAATGTGTTTATGCTCTTTCTCCCTATCTGTTGCTGTATCAAAATCTTCAAAACTCAAGTATCTTTACAACTACACAGCCACCCCTATACAGACTGGTGCCTCTGCACTCCCTTCAATATACTCTCGTCTTGTCTAACTTTGAAATCTGACAGCAACCCAGTTTGGGATCTAACCCTCAAAACTAGATTTAAGAAAACTGCCTATTTTCAGTTAATCAACAGAATATTATTTAATAACTGAAAGTTTTAAAATATACAATAAATGTATTGAATCATTAATTGTTCTGATCATATGTTTTCTCCTATGTGCTTACATATGCGCTTTACTTTCAGGCTATTTAAAGAATGAATTATCCCAGAAAACATAAAAAGTTACTTTTTTCCCTCCTAAAATTTTATATATATTAACTTCAAATTACATAAAACAACTCAAAGTCTCCAATGGAAAGCCATCAGCTTTTTATTGACTAAAAAGACATGCATTAATAAGAAAACTACTATAAAAGACAATACCATTATTAATCTTACATTTAAGAACAGAAAGATAAATTCTAGATGAGAAAAATCTAGATGTAAAAATAAAAAATACTAGAAGAAAATACAGCAGTATATCTGTATAATCTTGGGATGGGAGAGTTCTTCCAAAACATGACATGAAATTCAAAAGCCAGCAAAAGTCAAACTTTACTTTATAAAAATGTTCTCAATGAGAAAAAGAACAAATAAGCAAAGTTAATTTTTAACATGTGTAAATGATAAAAATTAAATACACTTGAAACACAGAGAACTATTACAAATTATTAAGAAAAACACAATAAGCCTAAAAGAAAAGTGTATAGATAAGACCAAGCAAACCTCAAAAGAAACAAATGACTTAACCAATGATGTGATGCCCAACCTCACCAAAGATTAGGGAAATACACATTTAAACAATAATATAATACCTTTTGCCAAAAAAGGGCAAAATAATAGTGATAATATTCAGTTTTGACAGAGAGGAAAACTATTACACATAACACTTGTGTTAGGATACATATGCAAAGCAGCACCATCTGTAATACTCAAAAACTAAAGGCAATTTTAGAAAACCTATCAGTAAAGGCGTAAATTTCTTAAATGGTACACTAATGCTGTAGATTACCATGCAGCTGTTAAAAAAGAATTCTGTAGGTTTTATTGATTGACATAGATGCTATTTGCTTAACATCTCTAGTATAATCCTATTTTAGTAAAACAAACTGAACCACGACAGATTAAAACTCACATGTGCATATATATATGTGGGTATGCACACAGATAAAGATCTAAAAAGGAGAAATGGTCAAAACAGAAGACTGGAATTTTCAGTTTTTACTTTATACTTTTCTGTAATGCCTAACATCTTTACAACAAGCATGAATTATTTCTGTGACTTCTACAAAAGTTAAATACTGACAGGTCAAAACAGAAAAAAAAAAAAAAGTCATATAATAAACATAACTTCAGCATCCATACTTAAGAAGATAACGAAACTGACTTTTAATCGTGTGGTAAAAAGCTAAGAAAATAAATATTGATTCTTACAGTTAACTTTTGCTCCACAGTTATGCCTGAGTGGCAGGAATTTAAGCTATGTACTACAACTTCACTAAGAGCCATGCTATAATTGGGGTCTATGAAATCTAGTTGATCACCTCATAAAATAAATTTTTGTTAAAGTTACACCGGAGACAAAAATACCAACCAGGGTCTCTTGTTCCGAAGCTGGAATCTGTGAGGTGCTTACAGCACCATCAGTAGACACAGACATGTTGGTATTGCACATTTGCCTACGAGTACGAAAAGAAAACACACGATAAAAACTTGAAATACTGAAACACCTGTAAAAAAAAAAAAAACAAAAAAGGCAAATCATATAGAAATGACATAAATAATGCTTTTATTAGCAAGTGGGTCCTCACCTGGATCAGCAGAAAATGCTACAGCTCGGTGACCACAGGCTCTCTCTCTCTCAAACAGCCAGTGAATACAGCTGGGGAAAGGCATGGTTTAAATAGCCCCAGCTGGAGACAAGTCAGGGCTTAGCTCCTTCTACTGCCGACGCGGAACGTGTCCGAACTTGACCAGCCCCACAGGAAAAGCTGAGTCAACCTGCCCCCAGTACCAGTCCAATCTCGCCCAGACGTAGCGCCCGGTAGATACAAGCTACCGAACAGGCACCTGTCATTATTTTGACGACACCCCCCCCCGCCCCCTGCAGCGCTCCCCGCGCACTTGACCTTTACCCCCGTGCCCGCGGAACCCCCTCCCAAACCCCCGCCCGCTGGGAGCGCGGCCCCGAAAACCCGCCCTCCTCCCGAGCGGCGACAACCTCGCCTCCTTCCAACAAAACCTCCACAGACCCATGTGCCCGGCGCCCCCCACCACGAAATGCACAAAGGCTGCGCGCGGGGCACAGGCGGGGGGTGACAGCGACCGGGGAGACCCAAGTCACAAAGCAAACCCAGAACTGCCCACGCGCTTCCAGGCCGATACCTGCTGCTCACTAATTGGGGTTTGCCGCCTCTGGAGTCGGCGGGGTGGGTGAGGGAGCCGTCCCTCGAGGCTCCCTAGTTCCCGTCACGGGGCGCGCGGAAGCCCGACGCCCTGGGCCTCGGCGACCATTCCACTTGCCGGGCCCAGGCCGCCGGGGCGCTCGAACGCACTAGGTCCGGAGGAGAAGGAGGTTCCTAGCGGCGAAAGCGGCAGGACCTCGGTCAGAGGGGTAAGAGCTACCCCTCAGGCTAGGCGTCTTGCTCCATTTTCCTTCCAGTCACACCGGGCCGCACAGGCCCCCAAAGGTGCCGAGCTGGCCGAGGTGCGCCGGATGCGCGCCCCCTGCCGTCCGAGCGCAGCTCGCCGGAAGCCGCGGCCCATCCGGGCTTTTGCGCGCGCAATCCCCGCCACCCCCGCCCATTGGGGGCGGGGCTGGGCCCGACAGCCTCGGCGAAGGGGGCGGTCCCGGAACTGGGCAAGCGGCCTCGGCCGGTGGGGAGGGGTTGTTGAGCGCGCGCGACCCGCCAGAGTCGGTTGCCCTTTTTCTCGGGGGGAGCTGAGTCCTGGTACTTCCCGCCGCCGCCTGGTTTGGTGCGCCAAGCTTGGGACTTCTTTGTCCCTTGGCGCTATTTTTGTATTTCTGTGTTTGCACCTCCCTACCGCAATGGAAACTCAGGCAAATACGTATCTAAGTGCCGCTACCAAAAAAGAAACCACAATTAACAGCTGTGCGATATATTAAGCCCGCACCGCCAGCCGCTGGAGTTGTTTTTTTAAAAAGTATGATTAAAAATAGCACAGTATGGGCTTGTTCAGGGATGCATACAGTATTCTAGTTGGAGGAATAAAAGGCTGGTGGTTACCGTTAGAGATGGGTGGGGTAAAGAACGGTTACTCTATGCTTTTAGAGTGTTTGGGTTTCTTTTGTTTATATGATGAATGTATTCATTCCCATTAAAAATATCTGTTTCTATATTAGGCATTCAGTACTGAAAGACTCACCTACTTGCCCCTTTTGGCACATAGGCATGGCAGTCTCAAAAATGAGCCAGGACATGAGAATTGAGTTGGCTCACCACAAAAAGCACAGTCATCTCAAAGAACAGCTTCTTTGGCAAGAAGTGACTAGCTCCTTGTGAACGGGGAACTTTTTGATAAAGTTACATCTTTCCTTTCTCCCGCACCCTAGCCTACTAGAAAGCAATCTTCCTTAAACATAGTGGTCGCTCAATTAATTTAATTGCTAACATTATCTTCAGGGATTTGGTTTGGCTTTTTTAAAAAATCTCCTCTTTGTCAAATCAAATATAGTGAGGTTTCTGGTTGTAAAAGCGTGTGCTTGACACAGGATAAAAGAAAATCTCAAGAGATGGAGAAAATAGCATAAAAAGATAAATTATACAAGTTGGCATTTGTTAATGCCAAGTGAAGGAACGGGTATGTGCTACAAGAGTTCAAAGACAGGATTGCTCAGTGAATACCCAGGTGGTTCAAAAAGGCCTCAGACACGTTTAGATATATCTTGTGCCTTGAAGGATGGTAAGACTTAAATTAAGACAGAGGAGAATATTCCAGGCACAAGAAAAATATTCTCCAGAAAGCCCAGAAGTGAAAATGTTGTTTTGTTTCTGTTTTTTTTTTGGCCGTGCCTCGCAGCACGTGGGATCTCAGTTCCCCGACCTTGGATCGAACCTGCGCCCCCTGCAGTGGAAGCATGGAGTCTTAACCACTGGACTGCCAGGGAAGTCCTCAGAAGTGAAAATGTAAAGGACCATTTGAGAAACAATAAGTTTGACTTACAACCAAGGAAAAGAAAAACCAAGAAAAAAAAAATTTTCAGAATTTGGAGGTTCCTTAAATGTCAAGCAAAGGAATTTGGGCTTTGGACAGGGTAGGCAGTGGACAGAGGGGAAGAACGTAAACAAGTGAGTTGCTCCAAACTGTTTTTAACAGCACCACCATGACCAAATTCATGAATAGCCTGGCCAGCCTCCTCTGGACCAACTTTCCCCCTTCTCTTTGGCCCTGTGTTCTGAAAAAATCCTCCTGGCAGAATTAGTAGAGCAGAAGCAAAAGGGCAGAACTGATAGGATTTGTCTTTTTCTTCTAATGGAACCAAAAAAGAAGGGCAGAAATGAAGTGATAGGATTTGGAGTGTTGGGGGAAGAGATGAATGAGGCAAGGATTCTATCTTTCAAGGAATTGATATTGAAAATTTACCGAGTGTACCAAGCACTCCCCAAGGCCCCTATTGGTGAACAAGATGGTCATATCACCTGCCATCATAGAACTTAGCAGGATGACTCTGAATTTCCACCCAAAGAGAATAATGATCCTGCTGACCAAAAGTCTAGAGGAAATGAAGTTGAGTTGTTGAGTTTTAGATGATGTACCACAGAATGAAGAGTTCAGTGGTAGAAAGTGTAGAACTGAAGCTCAGGCTGGCGACAGAGCTATCAAGGTGATGGTTGGCTCCACACTTAAGACCTGATGAGTTCCCCAAAGGAGAGAAGAGACTAGATTGGGATAAGGCAGCAGGGGAACAAACAGCAGAGAATGAGAGGAATGACCAGAAGGCCAACCAACACAGGACCGTATGGTGGCGTCTCAAAACCAGAGGAGCCAAGTAATGGTACTGAATACTGCAGAAGTCAAAGAAAACGAAGAATGAGAAAACACTGGATCTGCTCACTCTAAAAACAGTTCCTGTTGTTTGTGACTTTACCGTTATGAAAAAATGCAGACCAGCTGCTGCTGTTTCCCTGCATTCCACTGTTGTCCTATGTCACTCTGCCCTTGCTGTGCTTCCTGGAGGCTTCTCTGGGGGCATCTTCTGCTTAATATTTCGTAGCATTGTTCTTGACACCCTCCTTTGTTCTAAGAGGTGGAGATACCTTGCGCATCTTTATGTTCTTGGCACCTAAACTCTGCAGATACATGCACAGTAGACTTTTATGCTGGTCCAAGAGCCATTTCATACTTGCATTTATTAATGACAACTGACTAATCTTTAAAGAATGGTAGAAAATAAACAAGATTTATCTCAGAAACAATGTTTAGAATGCTAAAAGTTTTGCAGTATTTATGAGACCGTCTAAAATTACAGAATTAGTTCAAATTCCTCATGTATTTGCAGACATCTGGAGATAGTGTTATTTAAAAAGCAAAAACCCAGCAAATGGTGGCTATAAGTACAGGGTTTTTATTTCTATTTGGAGAATTAATCAACTAACTTTTTGTTTATTTTGGCAAGATTCAAGTATGCAGAAATATTCACAAAACAATTAATATCCAATGTAACCACTGCCTATAATACACATTTGTCATTTCTGCTTTGGATATATTTAAAAAAGGGAACATAAAAAAAGTTGAAATTCCCCTATTCTCATTCCTAATCCCATTCCCCTCCCTCTCTTGAGACAATAATAATTATCAACTTGATGTTTATCTACTGAGTCCACGTTTTTATACATTGGCTCTATAAACAGTAAGCACAATAGACCATATACACATACATATAAAAGGAATTGCTGGCCCATAGGGTATTAATCTTTATGGTAAGTTTCAATATCTAACAGGGAAAGCTGTCCTTATCTTTTTCACTATTGTTTTGGCTCTTCTTGAATGTCACTTTTAGAATCAGTTTGTCTAATTCATAAAAAAGAATCTTACTGGGATTTTGATTCAAATTGCATTGGATTAATAGATTAAATTGACATCTTTTCAGTTTGGATTCTTCCCAAATGAGAACATATCATATTGTTCCTTTTTTTTCAGGTCTCCCTTTTACATCCTTTAATAATGTTTTAAGATTTTCTCCCTAGGTCTCTAGTACCTTTGGCTATTTTTTCTGAGGTAATTTATAACTTTTATTGCTATTATAAATTATATCTTTTTTCTGTTTTATTTCTAGTTGGTTATTTTTGACATATGGGACAATTATTGATTTTTGTATTTTGATCTTAGAGCCAGCAACACTGCTGCATTTTGTTTTATAAATATAACTAGCTTTTCAGTAGATGCTTTTGAATTTTCTATGTAAATAATAATCTCATCTGTAAAAATCAATTTGTCTCTTCCTTTCTTATGTATATGTGTGTGTGTGTATATATTATATATATATATATATGCAGTTGTTTTTTTGTTTTTTGTTTTGCCAGGCCGCATGGCTTGCAGATCTTAGTTCCCCGACCAGGGATCAAACCTGGGCCCTGGGCAGTGAAAGCACAGAGTCCTAACCCCTGGACCGCCAGGGAATTCCCTTATTTTCTTGTCTTAAAATCATTATAAAAATTACTGGGCTTCCCTGGTGGCGCAGTGGTTGAGAATCTGCCTGCCAATGCAGGGGACACGGGTTCAAGCCCTGGTCTGGGAAGATCCCACATGCCACGGAGCAACTAGGCCCGTGAGCCACAACTACTGAGCGAGCCATAACTACTGAGCCTGCGCGTCTGGAGCCTGTGCTCCGCAACAAGAGAGGCCGCAATAGTGAGAGGCCCGCGCACCACGATGAAGAGTGAGAGGCCCGCGCACCGCGATGAAGAGTGGCTCCCACTCTCTGCAAGTAGAGAAAGTCCTCGCACAGAAACGAAGACCCAACACAGCCAAAAATAAATAAATAAATTTTTTTAAAAAATTACTTCTTCAGGGAATAGTAGCAATGAAAGTGGGCATCCTTGTCTTATGCTGGACTTCAATAAAAAATGCTTTTAAAGTTTGATGTTTGCTGTAAGTTTTAGGTAGTTGCCCTTTATTACACTATAAAACTTTCCTTCTATTCACGGGTTTTTAAATTTTTAAAATATATGAATAAGTGTTCAGTTTCATCAAATACTTCTTTATGCATCTGGAGATGATCAAGTGTTTTTCTCCTCAGTCTGTTAATATGGTAAGATTATAGTGATAGATCTGATAATATTGAATCATCCTTGTATTTACTCAGATAAACTCTACTTAGTTATTAGTTACTTAGGGCTTTTTTTCTCTTTTTTAAAGACACTGATGAATTAAATTTGTAACAAGAATTGTGCAACAGGATAATATGGAGCATAACTGATGTCTTGTCCTCAGAGGTTACCAGAGGCTACAGTCCTTAGAGGATTTCAGTGGGGATATTGTACTGTTGAGGACAGTTACTCAGTTCTCCAAGACTAAGTTCAAATTAGGCCCAGTTCTTGACTTGAGACTCTGGTTCCCACAGGGACAATACAGGTTCAGCCAGTTTGATAACTTTTACCATTGAGAGTTTAAAGGGAGGACCAGGAAAAAATAGGTCACCTTTTGGAGGAACAGAGAGTTTATAACATCCCATACCCCCAACTAAATCTGAAACTTGTGATCATATCTTGTCTGGAAGTTGATGAACCACTCAACTGGCAGAATAGACATAGTGAGTTTGAGTAGCATCCTCTGCCTTGATGTGGAAAGTTTGCAGGAGTTTCTCACAGGTCAGTGGTCCCTAAGAAGATGGCAGGGGTGTTAGGAGTTTTACTGGTAGCCCCTAAAATGGACACTGCCTTGTAATAGAACCCTGGCAGCAAAAGACTGTAGGATATGTATGGTGGAATGTGCTCAGTTGGGGCAAAAGAAATTGAACTTCATTCAGATCCCCCTTGTCCAATTTCCCGCCAGGACCAAGCCATAGGACCCCTTTGGAGAACTAGCTTTTGGACACCTGCCACATGGAGGGAACTGATGTCCAACTGGTAAACAGGAATCCAGGACAACCAACAGAAAGGGGACAGAAATATCTCCATCATTTAGCTGGGATTGTTCATATAAAGGAACCATGATTATGTACAACTCATATAAGGGAAACAAACTTCAAGGGCAATCATTTTCCCCCCCTTCCACCTTCCCAACCCAATACCAAAGGAGTAATGTAGTGGTTCTCTATTGCTGTGTAACAAATCACCACAAACACAGTGGCTTAAAGTAACACAAATGTATTAGCTCTCAGATCTATGTATCAGAAGTCCAAGTGAACTCAGCTGGGTTTCTCTGCTCCAGGTCTCACAAAGTCGAACTCAAGATTGGCCAGCTTGAGCTCTCATCTGGAGGCTCTAGAAAAGAACCTGCTTTCTAGCTCATTCAGATTTGGGCCCATAGTCAGATTGTGTTGATTATAGAACCACGGCCCCCTTTTCCTTGCTGACAGTCAGTGGGGGCCACTCTTGGCTCCTGAAGGCTGCCTGCATTCCTTGACACATGGCTCCCTTCATCTTAAAGGCGGCAACAGTATGTTGAGTCGCCCTTATAGAGGCATATCTCATTTTATTGTGCTTCGCTTTATTGCATTTCACAGATGTTGCCTTTTTTTTGGTTACAAATCAAAGGTTTGTGGCAATCCTGCATTGAGCAAGTCTATCAGCACCATTTTTCCCACAGCATTTGCTCACTTCATGTCTGGATGTCATGTTTTGGTAATTCTGGCACTATTTCAAACTTTTTCATTATTATTATATATGTTATGGTGACCTGTGATGAGTAATCTTTGATGTTAATATTGTCATTGTTTTGGGGCGCCACGAACCACACCCATATAAGAAGGCAAACTCAATCGATAAATGTTGTGTGTGTTTTGACTTCTCCACCAACCAGCCATCCTCCTTTCTCTCTCCCTCTCCTTGGGCCTCCCTATTTCCTGGGACACAACAGTATTGTAATTAGGGCAATTAATAACCCTACGATGGCCTCTAAGTGTTCAAATGAAAGGAAGAGTCGCATGTCTCTCACTTTAAATCAAATGCTAAGATTAAGATTAGTGAAGAAGGCATGTCAAAAGCCAAGATAGGCCAAAAGCTAGACCTCTTGCACCAATCAGTTAGCCAAGTTGTGAATGCAAAGTAAAAGTTCTCGAAGGAAATTAAAAGTGCTACTCCAGTGAACACACAAACAATAAGAAAGCAAAACAGCCTTACTGCTGA